>NC_041391.1:582936558-582938556 GCF_002162155.2 Triticum dicoccoides | reverse complement strand
GCGTGCGTGCGTGCACGCGCGCGTGCATGTGTGTGTGTGTGTGTCGCGGGGTCCCCTGTGGCGGATGTAATTTAAGTGTGCATGGCTTCATCATAGAGAGGTGATGTGTATGGCAAAGGCCACCAACGATAGGGTGCGAGAGAGAAAATGCCCGTAGGGAGGGAAGAGAAGGTGCGTGCGCGTGAGAGGAGTCGACATTGAGAGAACATGTTTTTCGAGAGACACCAAGGAAGACTACTATATATCGATGGTGCATGTAGGCGGGAATTAAACAAAGGGATAGTCTTATTGGTTTCGGGGATGTAGGGGAAGAGTGAGAGGCGCGCGGGGAAGGGGGGGTAGCTAGAAGAAGATTGTTAAGTGTGAGTGTGTGTTTTCCCATCCAGGCGGAAGTTATGTGCACAAAAGAGGAGAACGATTCGATGTGGCGTTAGGATTGAGGTCAATTAACTACGTATGGAGACATAGAGACCTTGAACGTGCATGTGTGAGCGGTATACATGTATACGTGGGATGTGTGTGTGCGCGCGCGCATGATCGAGATAAAAGAAAGAAGACATAAGTCCTAAGATCAACGACATGGGAGAGACGGATCGGTATGAAAATATGCATGCATGTGAGAATGCAGGGAAGAAGGCCCGACAATTGAGCATGTGTTTTTGTCTTTAAGAGATAATGGCGTGGGCTGGAGCATGCATCTATGGCGAGCAGAGGGGGTGAGGCGCAACGATTGTGAAAAAAGAGATCAACCTATAAATGCATATGTATGGATAGACATATATAGTGTGGGTGATAGGAAGCAAGACTCCGTGCGAGAAAGAAATGTTGACGGAGAAACTACAGATAGATACAGAGATGGAGATGCTAGCTAGAGAGACATCCGTTAGTTTGGGTGTCGGAGATGACCATCGGGTGGTTCAAAGGGTGAAGTTATATATGTGTGTGAGAGGGCACTTGACTGCATGTAGAGAGAAACATATGTAGTGTGCGTGATAGGAATCAAGAGTGAGGGCGAGAAAGAAGGTTGATGGAGAAACAGATAAATAGAAAGATAAAGATGCTAGCTAGTGTGCGCTGGAGATAGGAGTCGAGTGGACCAGAAGGCTGGGTTATGTGTGTGGGTGTGAGAGAGATAGAGAGAGGGTGCATGTGAGTCACATACAAACAGATATCAGAGAGAAATGAGATCTAGAGAGACGGAGTTTTGTGTCTGTGAGAGAGAAATATATTTCACAATGAGAGTGATAGCTAGAAAGAAATATGAGGGAACACAAGATATCTCTAGGGAGAGAGGGTATATTTGAGCGACATGCAAGAGACCAATGGAGAAATATGAGACCCTGGGAGAAAGAGTTTGTGTTTGTGTGTGAGAAAGAGATATTGAAGAGGAAGAGTCGTAGGTTCTCATATCTAAGGAGCAAAAGACATCTCTGTATGAGGGGTGTGTGAGTGGCACACATGGGAATAGTTGAGAGAAATGAGACCCCGGGAGACAAAGTTTTGTGTTTGTGTGAGAGAAAGAGATTCCACATGGAGAATCATAGCTAGAGACACATAGCAGGGAGCGAGATATACTTAGAGAGATATAGAGTGATGAAGGTCGAGGGAGAGAGGACCGTCAGTGTGTTACGAAGATAAAATATCATTGTCGACATACAGGTAGCACGAGAGATGCCTGAGAGACGATGAACGCGTATAGGTCCAGAGAGATAGTCCAATATAAGCATGAGTGATAGCTATATGAGACGAATATCTGGATTAAAGGGGATTCAAATATTTAAACTGGAGATCACGACATCGATAATATCATAACGCAAATTGGTGTATCAAACATGCATATTCCTTTGAATTTGGGCACATGTGTAATGTTATATAGTTTATCAATATTGGTGATCCATAGATTCTTCAATTACAAACAATGCATGGTTTATATGCAATTAATGTCTAAATGGGATTACACTATATCACTGGCGGAGCTAGGTAAAATTGTTTGGGGGG
>NC_041391.1:582898855-582936283 GCF_002162155.2 Triticum dicoccoides | reverse complement strand
AAAATAAGGATGCTTGGGGGGGGGGCAAAAGTCTATATTTCTTCTAATCTTCCTCTCCAATTTTTTTCCTTCACATAATTTACCCAGGCTGGGGGGGCCATGGCCCCTGCAGACCACAAGATAGCTCCGCCGCTGACTATATGTTGCGTGTGTGAAACACATTATACATGTTTGCGAAGTTAAAAAAACCCGCATGAAACACACATTAATTGGAGACAGGTAGCGAGGAATGCATACATTGGATTTCAACATAAAGTGGTTTCAAATATTTGAAAATCCAAATTGATGGATACAACCTTATGAATCTGAGATCATGCCATTTGTAAACCATATTTATGTATAAATGGTGTTGAGCTTTTGAAAGTATATATAAAAAATGATGTATATAGAATGTAATTTCAATTGAAAATGGATCCCGCCCGAAAAAAAAGTAGAATACAAACAGGATTCGAATTGAGTTGGCACGGTAAACGTGCACTGTGCAAAATTTGAACGAAGCGGGGAAAGTCACAGTAACCACCTGAAACCAAAATCTGCGAGATGGAAATCACTACTGCCTATCCCTACCATGCAAAGCCTATCTGTTGGATATCTATAGGTTTCGATAGGGGTAGGTTTGTAATTTCACCCAAACGTGACGTAACCGCCTCTCACCCGGATTCATACACGGTGGGCGCCAAAACACAGTGTGCCCTCGGCCGAAATCGAATCCCTCCATGATTCATATTCATACACGGTGGGCGCAAAAAACAAACTCTCGTCGGCAAATATTCGGTGTATGCGAGATTACCGTCCTATCCCCAAACGACTAATGTTGCTATGATGTAGTAGAAATTTGAAATGGGGGCTAAGTTTGTAAATTTCCTTGCATTTGAGACAAGCGCGCCCTAAATACATGGTTCCCCCCTTCCTCTCTACCTCCCTTTTCCCCATTCGTACTCCGTGGGCGCCAAAACACCCTCTCCACCCCACCCTCCTCCGTCCGCCGCCGTCCGCCACCCCATCCACCGCCGTCCTCCTCCACCATGCCGGAGCTGATACCCCGACGCCGCCGTCCATTACAAGAGATCGACCTCTCTCATCCACGCCTTCAGACCGGGATCCTTGCATCCCGTCCTCTCGCTTCATCCCCGCCGTCGTCCACCTTGCCGACGCTGCTCCTACGACCGCCTCGTCCACCCCGCCCCGCCGCCACCGTCTTCCCTCCTAGATCTGCTTCCACGCCGCCGATAGCCATCGCTACCGCCGCATCGTCAAATTCTCAGCATATGCGTACACGGCACCGCACGAGAGGCGGTACTCTTTCGTATCTTCTCAACTTATTTATCGCAGCAAGAAAATAGATCGCCACTGCTTTACTCTGATTTCTTGTCTTGGTTGCGAAGTTGCCTTTGTCCGGTTTGCACCTTCAGATCTGCCATGGCATGCTCAACACTACACTCCCAATGCTTATGGTTTTCCCCTTTTATATTCCACACTAGTTAAATCACAGTAGACTAAATTTCAAAATTGGGTCAGTCGATTTTTCAGAGCTCGCCGGAGTTCGCCGGTGCGATCCAAGGGGCTCGGGTGGTTGTGGGGCCTTGACGAACGAAGAAAACTTGACGCAGGTGGGGATGGGGGTGGCGGAGGAACACAGGCAGTGGGGGCCGGTGGTCCGGTCGGCGGCCCGTGCGGTGTTCTGTATGGGAAGAATCAGAGACGAGGAAGAAGAAGGGTTAGGAGACGTAGGATCTTCATCCAACCGCCTGAAATGGTCGAGAGACAGCTGGGAGTTGCATTCTTAATGCGGTCTGGTTCATCATGTGTGAGCACTGCGCAACCAACGTTTTACTATCCAAAATCTGCTTGCTCTTCTTTACCATGTTCGATAGTGCTGGCCTGTACGTGATCGATAGGCTTTCAATTACTAGCGGCAATACAACACCGTATTTTCAAGCCAGTTCCACTTTCCCAATTTATATATCATGGTTATGGTGTACCCCTGTTATGTACACTATGATTGCCTAGTTTCCGTGTGCTCTTGTTATCATGGTTTGGCAATAAACTCTCTATATAGTATATTATGAACCTATCATCTGCCAGCTATCCTTACTTCTGGAGCCTATTTTTTTGTGTAATTGTGCCAGATTATATAAATGCACGCACGATATTACAACACACATGAGCTCTCTCATCAGAATCCAGTGATAGCACATAAGTGTTTACAGGGGCGCCCCTATATTAGAATATCATCTGCATTACAAAGATAATCTCACAACTATTTATGTTTTCATGGTTCTCATATATTATACGCAATTATAGTGAATATCAGAATCCGCGCATCAGAAGAATATTGTGGAACACTGCAATGACTTACAAAATTGGCACCAAGGCATTGAGTGCCATTCTGGAAGCAATGAAACTCATGCGCTCCCCACCTGTTGATTCTTGTTCAGAATATCATCCTAATGACTATTCTAACCTCGAGGAGTCAAAGGCAGATGGCCTGTCCTGTTCACCCATCAAGGTGCCTGTTCTAATTTGGCAAGGTTTTATTGATTGCGTATCTTGCATATGTTGTCTTGCATTTCTTCTACTTTGTTACACCACCATCTGCTTAGTTTACTCATCATATAACTCGAGATGCCATGCCCATCCATTACCAATACATATTCCATCTGTCGTCATACCATGTTTTTCCACTCAAATGTTGTTCTTGTGCATCAGACATCAAAAAGGAAGAGGGTGATTGCCGAACCTGAAGGAGCACCAGCGTAGTCATTGAAGAACATGGTGGTGTCGGAGAAATCAGACAGCGCCCCACTTATATTGGCTGTACAACCAGTGACACAAAACATAGGACCGACTCCAGCAGACTGTACCCATACTTCACTGGCCACACCACTAGCCCCACCACACAGGACCTGCACTCCAGCAAAAGGTATACCGATTTCATTTGCCATAGCACCAGCCGTACCACAGAAAAATCCCACTCCAGCAAAAAGTACAACAAGTCCACCGGTCGAAGACCTATCCCAACTGCAGAGACTGCCAATTCCTGCAGATTGGAACCCCATTCCATTTATTCCCAGTTTAAAAGACAATGCTTTCAATGTTGTTAGGGACTACGTGCATATATTCCCATCATGGGAAGATTATAGTGAAGACAAACACCATTTTCACATCTTCCTGTCCAACTTACGTGTAAGTGCTATTATTCATGGTTATTATTTTCCTGTTTTCTGCTGATCGAACACATCAATGATTTACATTACATTGTTGTAACTAGGTGAGGGTCAATCTGGATAGTCATGACGAGCAAAGCTTGCTTGTGCTTTTCAAGGAAGCATTGCAGCAGTATCGGTGTTACCTGAGGAAATCACACTTTGATGGCAAGTCTATAAACGAATTTCTGATGAAGTCTGTTGTGCTAAATTTAGAAGACATTGAATGGAAAAACCTTGTTATGCACTGGTCTCGTTCCCAGGTTGAGGTACTGTTTATGAAATCACATGACAATTTGAACTTCTACTTTTCCGCATGTGCCTTACGGATCATTTTTGCAAGAAATCAGCTCGAAGAAGAATTCCAGTTTGAAAAGAACGACAGGATATCGCAAATATGCTGCCCGCTGCTTTGCTCTTGTTAGTACCTATTGTCCTGTATCACTGTACTTGCATACATACCTGGTTCATTATGTGACAGTAGTATGCATGATAGCTTGCTTATCAATTGTTTGCTCCAAATTATCTGATCTATATGAATGGTTACATTAGTGTAGAATATATCCAATGCCAATGAATTTTTTTAGCTCTGCATTGTTCTTGTAAGTACATGCTGTCCTTTATCAGTGTACTTATATTGACAAGTAGTTGTTCATGTACCATCACTCTGCAGCTTATTTTCCTTTGCCCTCCATTTTCTACACATCAGATCTATATTTACTCTTACCATAAGGTTGGTACTGAAGAAGTTTAGCTGTGCATTGCTCTTGGCTGTGCCTTTTGCCTGTATTGCTGCACATACATTTATAGCTACTTGGTTATGTAGCATCACTCTTCATCTTATCTTAAATATTCTCCATTTTTTCGTATATTATCACATCTATATTTGCTCTTAACAAAATGTAGAATAAAGGCAATGCTTATGAAGAAGATTATGTGCTAAACTTCTTGAATTGCCCCCCCCCCATCAGCATGGACAAGGGCTTTATAGAGCCTGTCTTCACCAGTAATGTAAGTTTGTCCTTCTCAAGCCTTCAAACTTTGTTGTGTATATTTGGTTAGGCATGACTGCAACAGCTGTTTATTTTTGGTGTTTGCATCAAATTGCATGTTTAAAGTTGATTATGTAGTTCATAAACAAAAGTTTGTCCTTCTCAATTTAAGTTTTCAGTTGTACAACCAATTTCCTTCTTCATACCACTACTGGAATCAGCTAATTTGCCATCTGCCAGCTCTTTGCCATCTGCTAGCAGACGGCAAAGAAGCTCTTTGCCATCAGCTACCCGAAAGTAGACGACAAAGAACTGGCTGATGGCAAAGAAAGCCTTTGCCATCAGCCTGTTCTTTGTCTACCAAGTGAACCTACCCACTACAACACAATGTCATATTCTGCAATGTCTTAACTACGAACAATGTCATATCATTCTACTATTATTTAAACCGTCTCTTTATTTATGATGAGGACATCAATACCATTGTTACACCCACAGCCCCAACTACTACATATACTGGACTAATTACTAGAGCTCGCGCACGCCAATTAAATTATCAGGTACTTTCATTTCTTGGTAATGATTCTAATGTTCATGAGAATATGATGCTGCCTAAATTGGATACATTTGTTTTGCTTACAAATGAAGGGCCTAGCTTGGAGAAGGATGAACATTGGAGCAAGAACAAGCACGAAGATGATGCCATGCACAAGGGGAACAAGAACGGAGTTACAAGTGATGATTTCAGGACTTTGAAGCCACCATAATGGGTGCATGAAGCCTTGGACGAAATATACAAGATGCCACTTCATAAATTTCGTCCCGAGGCTATTCTAGGTGCTGCATCACCTTATTATTGGGCCAAGCCCTTGTAATTTCGAAATACATAAGTATAGGCTATTTTTAGAGTCCGTATGAGTGGGGAAACAAGAGATAGGGTTGATTTTGGACCCCTCCACCAAGGGCCACGAAATTCCCCCCTCTTCCTCCATATATACAGCCCTTAGGGCACCGTTTAGACTTTGGGTTTGTCAGGACCCCGACTCAATGCCACATCAATCTAGTATGTAACACCTCATATCACTTTGCGGCCTCACGCACGGTATTCCCGCGGGTGTCGCCTTACCTTTGCCCGGGACCATTTGCGCCTTTTGGCACACGTATATGATAGTGTCGCTAGCATCCATATGATAAGGAGCCCGGGCTGACATGGCTAGTCGTAAACCCAAAGTGGCACAGACTTACAGGGACAGGCATCCATGACCCAACATCGAACGTGTCGGTCATCAGCGAGTGAATCCAGGCTGTAGCACTGGGCTAGCAGGACTCCGATGAACCGGGCTGTAGCGGGCTAACAGGACTCCGGTATTCATCGCGTGACATTTCCCCGAAGGGACAGACACAGGAACAAAGAAGGACACATGCCGGCCAGCCTAAGTGTTCCGGAGCAGTAGCAAGCTACCATGGCTCAGTGGAAACACTAGGAGACATTTCCCGGTAAGAGAGGCTACTAAAGATAAACAACTAGATGGTCAGATCCCACACATACCAAGCATTTCAATAACATACACACAATATGCTCGATATGTGCAAATACAACATGGCATCACAACATGACCCTACGACTCAAGTATTTATTCAATAGGCTCCGAGGAGCGAGATATTACAAACATGGGTCTCATGACCCAACAATCAGAGCATACAAGTCAAAGCACATGCGGAAGCTTATCATGTCTGGGTACAGACATCTATAAATGAAAAAGGCTGAGAAGCCTGACTATCTACCAGATCCTGCCGAGGGCACAAGATCGTAGCTGAGGTAACAAGCTAAACGTCGAAGTCCACGCGGAACTACTAGCGAGACCGAAGTCTCTCTGCAAAAACATAAAATAGGCAAACGTGAGTACAAATGTACCCAGCAAGACTTACATCAGAACTAACTACATATGCATCATTTTCAACAAGGGGATGGTGGGGTTTAACTGCAGCAAGCCAGCTTTGACTCGGTGGCTATCCTGAACTACGACTGCAAGTAACTCTTTTGAGGTGGCGCACACGAGTCCACATATTCACCATATCAATACACCACTATGGATCCGCTCCCGTCTCCCTACGAGAACGCCATCCATAGCACTCACGCTTATCTTGCGTATTTTAGGGTATCCACTTTCACTTGTCTATGAACTGTACAAAGGGTCCAAGTTTCCATATCCGAGGAATCCGGCTATTCGAATAGATGATGTTAACCCTGCAGGGGTGTACTTATTCACACACGCTCTCGCCACTTACCGCCCTGTACACGTCATGTACCTCGGCAACCTTCAAGCGGAAGCCGAGCGAGGGAGTCGGCCACGACCTGACTAACCATACCAGTCTCTCGTCCAGGTTTATCGCCTATTCGGGTTCCATCCGCAAGGAGATCCGGCCAGGGTGTCGCTCACGGCCCCAAACGATGTGAGCAGGGTTCCCAAGCCCACCATCCGGGTGCCACTTGGTACACCGTGCCACTGTGCCTAGTCTGTCCCAAGCCCACCTGTACCGGGTGCCACTTGGTAGACTACTAACACTACCTACAAACACCAGAAACTAGTTGCAACTCCTGGACAGAGATCAAGTTGATTAATAAGTCGAGAGAGTCAATTAAGGATCCCAATGTGTGGTAGTAGCTGTTCATGGATCACAAACACAGAAGTCAGTTCCTGAGGACGGCTGCAATGAGACAACCCACCATGTACTCCTACATGGCCTCTCACTGCTACCTTTACCAAATCGTGTTCACACACTTAGCTCACACACAGTAGGACATGTTCACACGCCTCTGATTCATCCCCGATGAATCAGACCTGACTCAACTCTAAGCAGTAGCAGGCATGACAAACAAGCATGAATGAGTAGGCACATCAGGGCTCAAACAACTCCTACTCATGCTAGTGGGTTTCATCTATTTACTGTGGCAATGACAGGTCATGCAAAGGATAAAGGGGTTTAGCTACCGCAGCAAGTAACAGATGAATCGGTGTTGTCCTAATGCATTAAAAGAGAGCAGGAGCGAGAGAGTGGGATTTTATCGGAATGAACAAGGGGTTTTTTGCTTGCCTGGCACTTCTGAAGATAACATTGAGTCTTCATTACTGTCAACGATCACATCATTGGTACAGCGCCTACCGAGGGGGAACAACACCGGCAAACACAGAAGAAACACGATCAATGTAATGCACAATATGATGCATGCTATGACATGGCAAAATGAATGTGTTTTGGGCTAATGCATCTAGCAACAAGTTAAATGGGGTTGGTTTGAATACAAGATTCAAATTCAAACTCCATATGTGATTATTTAAATGCCATTTAATTGAATTGTCCTAAACAGCAGCTATAAGTTGTTCTAACATGCATGAAAATGGTACAGATGGATTCCTTGAATTTTTCTGATATTGTTTCATATATAAATTATTTCATTCGGAGCTACGGTTGAATTTCTATGAATTTTTGAAGTTTAAATCATTTTGTGGAATTTCCTGAATTAAAATAAATCCAGAAAATGATTTATTGCGTCAGCACTAGGTCATGCTGATGTCAGCAGGTCAACTAGGCGGGTCCAGGTCAAACCTGACGTGTGGGGTCCACACGTCAGTGACACGGGTTAAACAGGGGGGTTTAGTTTAGTTTAATTAAAGATTAGGGGCACTAGGGCCCACATGTCAGTGTCAGGGGGTTAGATTAGGTGGTGATTAGCTTAAGCTAATCACCTAATGGCGGGGTCCACCTGTCATGGACCCAGGGGAGGTCAAACCCCCGGTCAGTAGGGTCAATCCCGCCGGCGTCTCGACGCCGGCGAGGCCCGGGACGGTGGCGGCCGTCGGAAACACGCTACAGGGCACGGGCGAGGCCGTGCTTGGGCTCGTTGGAGAGCCCTTGCTCCCGCGCGTCGAACGGTGCGGTTGCTGGGTCGTGGGGAGGCCAGAGCTGACGACGGCGAGCTCCAAAGCGGCGGCCGGAGCTCGGGCAATAGCGGAGATGGCGCTATAGGGCATGGCAGGGAGCACCCGTGGGTGTTTCGGGTTCGCAGGAGCGCGGTGAGCACGCTGGTGATGCTCGGGCGAGCGGCCGAGCTCGCGAGCATGGAGCTCGTGGACCATGGCGGCGGCGAGCCTCGGCGGAGGTGGGGAAGCTAGCTAGGGGAGGGGAACGACGTGGATTCCAGGGGAAAAAAGGAGAGTGGCTCACGTAGGGACTAGCAGAGTCGACGACGAGGTCGGGGAAGCTCTGGACGACGCGAATTTACGGCGGCGATCTCCGGGCACCGGAGATGAAGACGATGACGCTCCGGTCGACTGGGGCCTCCTCTGGTCGCGTGCGTCGGTGTGCAGCTCCATGGGGTCGGGACGGGGCTCAGGGATGTGGAGAGGGAGCGAGGGGTGGCCGGTGGTCATGGCTACGGCGAGCGGCGCTCTCAGGTGCGTTCCGTGACGAGAGGGAGGGAGAGCAGAGGAGGAGGAGGGGGTCCAGAGAGAGAGGGGCGGTCGAGGGGGAGTGCGTGGCGTCGCGAAGGGAGTCCAGGGCGATGAGGGGGCAGCAGGAGGTGGAAGCAGGAGGTGGTGCTCGGGCGCGGGTGCGTCGACACGCCTCTGCCTACTGGCAGAGGTTGAAGACGGTGGGGAGCTGGGCTGGGCCTCAGCCGCATTGCTGGGCCAGGTGGGGGCGCTAGGTGGGCTGCGGGTAAGTGCCCCAGGTAGGCTTCCTCTCTCTCCTGTTTTGTTGTTCTGTTTGTTTTATTTTTAAATTTATTTTGCCACTGTTTTGAATTAAAAATAATTCAAACAATGCCAAAAGCTCCTCTGAATATTTTTATTTTGCTAGATGGACTTTTCCAAAAGCTCATAAAATATTTCAGGGGTATTTGAAATTATATTCTAGTTATATGAATATAATTCAAATTCAAATAGCTAATGATTTAAATTCAAAGTCCCAAAAATAAATCCTTAAAAATGTTCAATATTTTGGTTGGGACCAGAACCCTTGCCAAAAATATTAAACATCTAGGAAGAGCATTTTGGAGCAATGAATGAGATTTTAGGGTTGTTTGCCCTTCTTTTATTTAGGGTTTTGAGGCTTCTAAATTCCTCAGTTCAAGTTTCCAAAATTTAAACATGATGCACAGATGGAAGCAAGCATAGATCAGGCCAGAACTAGGGATGTGACAACTCACCCCCACTAAACAAGAATCTCGACCCGAGATTCAAGTGTAGGGTAAGACGATGGGGAACGCAACCTAACACAATCTTCACGATCCAGGTTGCCCTTCATAAGAACATTGATTCGATCACCATCATTGTCTTGATGTCTTGCTCTGAGAACTCTAGCTAATCATGACAAGAAGAGGAAAGGAAAACTCTAGAAGGATCGATCTTCTCGAAGATCAAACAACTCAGGATCAACTCATGGGATGAGACATTGACACATCTCTCGAGCTGAGACACGAAGCACACATCCATAGGAATGGGGTGAAGCAGATGACAAAGGTTCACTAGGTAGACAACAATTCCAGACTTAAGAATGTGGTGATCGGTTGTCAACGTAGCGAGGAGTTGAATTGCCATGATACCATAACGATGCACCTTAGGGAGGGTGACTCGTAGAAATATCCCCTTAAGTGGCAAAAGAATTACCTTTGATTCAAGGATCATTGAAACTCTTTATACCAGCTTAAGGCAAATCATAATCGATCATTTAAAGGGGTTCGGTAGAATGGCATACTCGAACTTGGATGATGTGGATTACCTTGTTGAAGACAACGCAGTGGATGATTTTTGCTTATCACCGGAAATGGAAGAGACCCATGGTAGAATGGCACATTGGCGGTGCAAGCTGGGAACAAAATGCAAATGCTGGGAATGATTCTGGTAACTGGGGAAGAACCCAGCAATAGAGAGTGAATTCACTGTTTGAAAAGGTCATAGCATTGCTGAGGAAACTGAGAGCAAACCCAGTTCGTGCTGATGATAACACCTAGCACTTGTGCGTGCTCTCAAGAACTTGAGCATTTCCACAATCATCAAGGTTTTATCAACATCCGTGTCAAGGGTGCTGACAACACAACATACTACCATGATGGCTAATGATGGATGATGCAGATGCAAAGGAAGATAACACTTTCTCAGATTTCACCTTAGCGAGGCCAAGGAAGCAAAATCTGGATGATCGACCGAGAGACATCTAGCACTCCGCTTCTAATGTTCTCCTTGATGTGCTAGTGTAACCCATTCATAGAAATGGTCTGGTATCTAGAACATCAAGTAAAGGTCGGACTTCGGGAGCACAAGAATCATAAGGAACAACTAGGGAGTAAATCCTACGAAGTCCTTATGGGAAGGTGGCCAACTTCTTCAATCAAGATACTACAATAATAGGTCCTTCGGCTGGGTGGTGCTGGCCACGACATCCACTTTACCAGTTATCGAGGGACCAATATTATAGTTCTTGGGAAATGTTCCAACCATCATATCTGCCTGAGATTCAGATCTGGTTGGTGTCAGGATAATCCAGACTCATCGCGTCTAGGAAGAAAAATGAAAGTTTGCAACACAATTTGACGAGATAACGTTGCGAGATTCTCGGAAAATGAACTACGATAGCAAGCTCCAAACATGAGCTGGTTCTGCTACACACATGTGAACACGCTGTCCCAGACAAACATGATCACATGGTAGTCTTACAATAAAACACTACCGAGTTCTGGTAGGGAACCATCATCGGGGATATCAGAGTCTTGTGCATTACCATGGATTAACACTTAACTCCTTTCCCTGAACAAATCAGTCAGTGGCTTGGGGTGCTATGGAACACACATGGAGTGGAGGTAATTAATCTACCAAACCATAGTATACTTTGCACATGCATGACTGACTTGGGACGATTCTAGAGGAAACAAAACAAACCTTTCTCAAACCCACGGCGGCCACTTGCACCAAATGCACATGAATTAGAGAAAGTCACTTCTTCCATCCAAGCATAGGCTTCATGAACGGAACACGAACGCATTGCTTACAAAGTTTCCAACACTAGGTTGATGTTCAACATGATTCATGGGGGAGACAAAATGTTGCTGATGGGCTCAACAACAACTCATCGGAATTTCCATATCACTGGACTTCCACCATCATGTGAACACGGTGGTAGTATTGGTCAGACCCAAAAGATATAATGGTGTATGCTCGAGGAACAACCACGAGTAAGACAACATTACGAATATCGTTGGTACTGATTTGATTGACGATAGCCCACACTCAAATCAAAGGATTGATAAGACAATAGGTCCAGCAACTGATCACAGGGACCAATCGATGAAGATATCATCTTTCTTCAACACACACTACACAAGAATATCCCTTTGGAACGAACTAAGTTAGGCAAGCTTTTATCTTCCAATTCTCCAAGTTGTTGTCTAGCTTAACCAACTAGCTCAGGGGTATCCAACATGGATTCTTGGAGAAAGGGTGGTTCACAAGAAACCAACTTGATCACGAGCTCAACATAACGGTCAGGAAACAACCCGGTAACACTTCCAAGAAGATATTTGGAAAGTCACGAACCACCAATATGTTACTAGGCTCGAGAACAATCTTGCTTTTCAGGGCAAGATGATATGATCAAATGAGCGAGGACTTGACACAATCCTAACTTATCAATCAAAGAGTGCACCAGGAAATAAGGACTAGGTCGCACAATCTATCTTAGAATGGTGATTCAATAACCAACATGCCAAGAATGAGAATATTGTCCATTTAGCTACCAAGCAACAAGGTTGCTATGAGTATTGATTTCACACATCACGATTCACTTGTCGGCGTTCCGGTTATAATAACACGGGAACCGAGAAATGAATAATGATGGAGAGAGTATCACTGTATCAAGAGTTCATAGGATGGTGTGCAATTCCCATGATATTCTTGATATAAAGATGGTAATACTCCAAGGTAGAACAGAACAAAAGTTGGATTAGCAACTTGATCTGCAGAGTACAACTGTTAAGACCCAATCCTGGGTATGGATGAGGTACTGGAGTTTGTTTCTCCTAGTCATTCCGCGATAGAATGGCTTGACGGACCACAAGAGTAATAGGCATCGATAAACGAACACACGCATACTCTTGACTATCAATTGATAGACGAAGGTCAGTAGACAACTAAAGAGGGACAACTCAAAGGAACATATAACTTTTTGAGTTGTGGATGCATAGATTAGTATGTCGAACCAGGTTCAACATAATTCTTCCGGATAACCCATGCGGAAAGGTAGAACTAGCAGAGTCACAATATATAATGGACAACTCATCAAGAGCATTCTGGTTGTGATCGTTCATTTCAACGAGGAACTTCTGCCATAAGTAGTTCATGGTATTTGGAAGAAGAGGATACCACAGACTTTAAGGACTATCGCAAAGGTTACTAATAACCTAAGGGAGCTAGCAATTACTATCAACATGATGTAAGTAGAATGAATCTCGGGTTCAAGAACCCAGAAATAGAATACCTACTACTAAGTAGCACCACGGAATGCTTTCGAGAATAAAGGCCAGAATCATCACACTAGGACACAAATCATGGCTAGACTACTAGATGATCCCCTAAGGCACCTAGGGTCATAATAATAACTCCAACATAAATGTCAAGGCAATAGAATACCTCAACTCAACAATTAGTGTGATTGAGCTGGCATAAAGGAACATCGAAACCAGAGGGAAAGGATTTTGCAAATGCATCAGATTGTTTAGAAACCTGGGATGACTCGGACAGCATGACGGCTGTAAATGCTCAGAAAAGATTTGAGACATTCACAAAAATGGTGGCATAACCACTCAGAAGCACAATATCAAGGTCTCGAGATCAATAATTAACATACAGAGGTAGAAACTGAACTGAGGCTTAATCCAACAATCTTATAAGTCTACGGATTAGTAACACGTGATCCTGATAGAGAGAAGAGATAGCCTAGTTCTTAGTCCCCGTAGAAGAGAAGAGGATGACTCAGATCAGAGGGCCATGAGGTATAAGGAGTAAAAAGAGCCTTACGTTCCATCCCACAATCAATTCCCTTATATAACTAAAGAATTTCTAGACTCAACTTCGACCAGTTTGGCTTGGGAAACCTACAGGCAGTCAAGCTCTGATACCAACGCTGTCAGGACCCCGACTCAATGCCACATCGATCTAGCATGTAACACCTCATATCACTTTGCGGCCTCACGCATGGTATTCCCGCGGGTGTCGCCTTACCTTTGCCCGGGACCGTTTGCGCCTTTTGGCACACGTATATGATAGTGTCGCTAGCATCCATATGATAAGGAGCCCGGGCTGACATAGCTAGTCGTAAACCCAAAGTGGCACAGACTTACAGGGACAGGCATCCATGACCCAACATCGAACGTGTCGGTCAACAGCGAGTGAATCCAGACTGTAGCACTGGGCTAGCAGGACTCCGGTGAACCGGGCTGTAGCGGGCTAACAGGACTCCGGTATTCATCGCGTGACATTTCCCCGAAGGGACAGACACAGGAACGAAGAAGGACACATGCCGGCCAGCCTAAGTGTTCCGGAGCAGTAGCAAGCTACCATGGCTCAGTGGAAACACTAGGAGACATTTCCCGGTAAGAGAGGCTACTAAAGATAAACAACTAGATGGTCAGATCCCACACATACCAAGCATTTCAATAACATACACACAATATGCTCGATATGTGCAAATACAACATGGCATCACAACATGACCCTACGACTCAAGTATTTATTCAATAGGCTCCGAGGAGCGAGATATTACAAACATGGGTCTCATGACCCAACAATCAGAGCATACAAGTCAAAGCACATGCGGAAGCTTATCATGTCTGGGTACAGACATCTATAAATGAAAAAGGCTGAGAAGCCTGACTATCTACCAGATCCTGCCGAGGGCACAAGATCGTAGCTGAGGTAACAAGCTAAACGTCGAAGTCCATGCGGAACTACTAGCGAGACCGAAGTCTCTCTGCAAAAACATAAAATAGGCAAACGTGAGTACAAATGTACCCAGCAAGACTTACATCAGAACTAACTACATATGCATCATTTTCAACAAGGGGATGGTGGGGTTTAACTGCAGCAAGCCAGCTTTGACTCGGTGGCTATCCTGAACTACGACTGCAAGTAACTCTTTTGAGGTGGCGCACACGAGTCCACATATTCACCATATCAATACACCACTATGGATCCGCTCCCGTCTCCCTACGAGAAAGCCATCCATAGCACTCACGCTTATCTTGCGTATTTTAGGGTATCCACTTTCACTTGTCTATGAACTGTACAAGGGGTCCAAGTTTCCATATCCGAGGAATCCGGCTATTCGAATAGATGATGTTAACCCTGCAGGGGTGTACTTCTTCACACACGCTCTCGCCACTTACCACCCTGTACACGTCATGTACCTCGGCAACCTTCAAGCGGAAGCCGAGCGAGGGAGTCGGCCACGACCTGACTAACCATACCAGTCTCTCGTCCAGGTTTATCGCCTATTCGGGTTCCATCCGCATGGAGATCCGGCCGGGGTGTCGCTCACGGCCCCAAACGATGCGAGCAGGGTTCCCAAGCCCACCATCCGGGTGCCACTTGGTACACCGTGCCACTGTGCCTAGTCTGTCCCAAGCCCACCTGTACCGGGTGCCACTTGGTAGACTACTAACACTACCTACAAACACCAGAAACTAGTTGCAACTCCTGGACAGAGATCAAGTTGATTAATAAGTCGAGAGAGTCAATTAAGGATCCCAATGTGTGGTAGTAGCTGTTCATGGATCACAAACACAGAACTCAGTTCCGGAGGACGACTGCAATGAGACAACCCACCATGTACTCCTACATGGCCTCTCACCGCTACCTTTACCAAATCGTGTTCACACACTTAGCTCACACACAGTAGGACATGTTCACACGCCTCTGATTCATCCCCGATGAATCAGACCTAACTCAACTCTAAGCAGTAGCAGGCATGACAAACAAGCATGAATGAGTAGGCACATCAGGGCTCAAACAACTCCTACTCATGCTAGTGGGTTTCATCTATTTACTGTGGCAATGACAGGTCATGCAAAGGATAAAGGGGTTCAGCTACCGCAGCAAGTAACAGATGAATCGGTCTTGTCCTAATGCATTAAAAGAGAGCAGGAGCAAGAGAGTGGGATTTTATCGGAATGAACAAGGGGTTTTTTGCTTGCCTGGCACTTCTGAAGATAACATTGAGTCTTCATTAGTGTCAACGATCAC
Organism: Triticum dicoccoides; assembly: GCF_002162155.2. Lineage (NCBI taxonomy): Eukaryota > Viridiplantae > Streptophyta > Magnoliopsida > Poales > Poaceae > Triticum > Triticum dicoccoides. Next base: position 582,920,791 of record NC_041391.1, on the reverse strand, counting down.
ATCATTGGTACAGCGTCTACCGAGGGGGAACAACACCGCAAACACAGAAGAAACACGATCAATGTAATGCACAATATGATGCATGCTATGACATGGCAAAATGAATGTGTTTTGGGCTAATGCATCTAGCAACAAGTTAAATGGGGTTGGTTTGAATACAAGATTCAAATTCAAACTCCATATGTGATTATTTAAATGCCATTTAATTGAATTGTCCTAAACAGCAGCTATAAGTTGTTCTAACATTCATGAAAATGGTACAGATGGATTCCTTGAATTTTTCTGATAATTTTTCATATATAAATTATTTCATTCTGAGCTACGGTTGAATTTCTATGAATTTTTGAAGTTTAAATCATTTTCTGGAATTTCTTGAATTAAAATAAATCCAGAAAATGATTTATTGCGTCAGCACTAGGTCATGCTGATGTCAGCAGGTCAACTAGGCGGGTCCAGGTCAAACCTGACGTGTGGGGTCCACACGTCAGTGACACGGGTTAAACAGGGGGGTTTAGTTTAGTTTAATTAAAGATTAGGGGCACTAGGGCCCACATGTCAGTGTTAGGGGGTTAGATTAGGTGGTGATTAGCTTAAGCTAATCACCTGATGGCGGGGTCCACCTGTCATGGACCCAGGGGAGGTCAAACCCCTGGTCAGTAGGGTCAATCCCGCCGGCGTCTCGACGCCGGCGAGGCCCGGGACGGTGGCGACCGTCGGAAACACGCTACAGGGCACGGGCAAGGCCGTGCTTGGGCTCGTTGGAGAGCCCTTGCTCCCGCGCGTCGAACGGTGCGGTTGTTGGGTCGTGGGGAGGCCAGAGCTGATGACGGCGAGCTCCAAAGCGGTGGCCGGAGCTCGGGCAACAACGGAGATGGCGCTATAGGGCATGGCAGGGAGCACCCGTGGGTGTTTCAGGTTCGCAGGAGCGCGGTGAGCACGCTGGTGATGCTCGGGCAAGCGGCCGAGCTTGCGAGCACGGAGCTCGTGGACCATGGAGGCGGCGAGCCTCGGCGGAGGTGGGGAAGCTAGCTAGGGGAGGGGAACGACGGGGATTCCAGGGGAAAAAAGGAGAGTGGCTCACGTAGGGACTAGCAGAGTCGACGACGAGGTCGGGGAAGCTCTGGACGACGCGAATTTACGGCGGCAATCTCCGGGCACCGGAGATGAAGACGACGACGCTCCGGTCGACTGGGGCCTCCTCTGGTCGCATGCGTCGGTGTGCAGCTCCATTGGGTCGGGACGGGGCTGAGGGATGTGGAGAGGGAGCGAGGGGTGGCCGGTGGTCATGGCTACGGCGAGCGGCGCTCTCAGGTGCGTTCGTTGACGAGAGGGAGGGAGAGCAGAGGAGGAGGAGGGGGTCCAGAGAGAGAGGGGCGGAAGAGGGGGAGTGCGTGGCGTCGCGGAGGGAGTCCAGGGCGATGAGGGGGCAGCAGGAGGTGGAAGCAGGAGGTGGAAGCAGGAGGTGGTGCTCGAGCGCGGGCGCGTCGACACGCCTCTGCCTACTGGCAGAGGTTGAAGACGGTGGGGAGCTGGGCTGGGCCTCAGCCGCATTGCTGGGCCAGGTGGGGGCGCTAGGTGGGCTGCGGGTAAGTGGCCCAGGTAGGCTTCCTCTCTCTCCTGTTTTATTGTTCTGTTTGTTTTATTTTTAAATTTATTTTGCCACTGTTTTGAATTAAAAATAATTCAAACAATGCCAAAAGCTCCTCTGAATATTTTTATTTTGCTAGATGGACTTTTCCAAAAGCTCATAAAATATTTCAGGGGTATTTGAAATTATATTCTAGTTATATGAATATAATTCAAATTCAAATAGCTAATGATTTAAATTCAAAGTCCCAAAAATAAATCCTTAAAAATGTTCAATATTTTGGTTGGGACCAGAACCCTTGCCAAAAATATTAAACATCTAAGAAGAGCATTTTGGAGCAATGAATGAGATTTTAGGGTTTTTTGCCCTTCTTTTATTTAGGGTTTTGAGGCTTCTAAATTCCTCAGTTCAAGTTTCCAAAATTTAAACATGATGCACAGATGGAAGCAAGCATAGATCAGGCCAGAACTAGGGATGTGACAGGGTTTTGTTTAGATTAAAGTTCGCCATAGCTGCAACTTCGCGTACTTCGTTTGTGTTCAACGACCAGACAAAGGCGTCACAGAACCCCACCTTTGATCAATAAAGCTTTCATCTTATATTCGCAATATCCAGATTACAAACTCAGTTTCTTGCTTGTTCTTCGTTTGCTCGCGGGAAATAGACCCTCGTGGTCAGGTTGGTCGTGCTCCAGCATGGTCAATAACCTCTCATAGTTGGTTTAGCGATTGCTAAGGCGCGACGTCCTCGCACGTTCGTAGTCGGATCGTTAAAGTCGACTTCCACCAAAGCGATATCCATCATCTCATTGAAAGACGGGACACCTTTGCCTCTATCAAGTGGTATCAGAGTTCTAGGTTGCTCGGTGAGATTTTACAGTTTTTCGTAGTTTAGATCGTGTCTGTTCTTCATACCTACAGTCCACGAAAAAGCCACAAAAAAATTAGGGTTAGTTCATCATATCCGAACCAATCTGGGCCTTTGCATAATCTTTTTAGGGTTTTGCTTTGTTGAATTTGCGGTTGCATCGTCGTGTCTAGTTGCTGGTCTTAGCGTCTAGTCTTTTAGAGTTTCGAGTTCTAGTCATAAGTTGTCACCCCGCCACCGCACCATCATCATCGCCCCTGCCACCTACAACCACCGCTCTGAATCTGTATCCATATACCACCACCAATCCGTGTCCATATACCACCACCGATCCATATCCATATACTACCACCGCTATCACCACCGCTTCCATATACCACCACCATATATCCACCACCAATCCGAGTTCCTTGCATATTAGGTTTGTTTTCGAGATTCATCTAGTTTCTGATTCGTGTTTCCTTGCCGGAGTAGGTTTCAGAGGAAAAAAAAGAGTCCGGAAATCACCCTCCGTTTAGGCCCAAAATTTTCCAAAAACGCACTTGACAAAAAAAATTCTGGCTATCCTATTTTTAGGTGTTTCTAAGCGTATTGAGACATTCGCCGTTATAGAAAGTTTTTTTGACCCGTTTCTAGCTTTTGGGTCCGGGCAGTCGAAAAAAAAATTTGGTCGAAAAAATTTCGTGCCCATCCTGTCAGTTTGACCTGGGAAGAGTTTTGAGACACTCGCCATTATAGTGATTTTTCGCAAAAAAAAGCAGTGCAAAAAAAGAGCAAAAAAAATTCCAGAATGTGCTTTTCCCTTGTTTACGTGCAGCGTCGTGATTTTGTTAGTGTTCTAGGCTCGGGTCTCTATCACGGTCTAGCCTAGGACCAGCACAGTATCATTGTTGAGCGTTTATTCAACTTTGCATCTATGAATTGATTATCACTGACCCTTTTTTGCCACCATATTATAAGCCTTCCTAGCTCCACATACATCTACGTCATGCGTTTGACTCTCCCTGGTAATCGCTCTATCCAAGCTTTGAGAGTTTTGACTACAACGGTTGCCGATCACCACCTGCTGCTGGGTAAGAACTGGTAAGAATTTGAGATTTGCTTGACGGGTTTGTGATACACCACCACCACTTCTTAGTAGTCTGTAGGATCATATTCTTGTGTGTTTCTATTTGCTGCTAACCATGGTAGGATCACAAGCCGATGAGACTGATTGGGAGAACCTGACAAACAAACAACTACATGATAAATTTTAGCAAATGATGAGTGGACAGGTGCAAGATGTGCTAAATAGATTTGATGAGGCCATGGAGAAGATAGATGGGATTGAGAAGACGCTCGAAACAAAGCTTGATAGCAAGTTTAATGAATTGCTCGCGCGTTTACCACCACCACTGCTGGCTGCACCTATCGCACCTCTGCAACAACAACAACAACAACAACGCCTCCTTCCGAATCAGTATGGACGAGCGAAGCGTGTTCCTATTGAGGATGGCCAAACTTCTGGTGCTGCTGTTCCTGTTGTTGATGCTTCTTTGGCTCCTGCTCCTGCTGCTGCTGGTACCCAGGAGGATGATGAGTATGCGGGCGATTATGAGGATGAGGTTGATCAAAATCAGAACTACGTGCAGCCACCGGCACCACCACCAGCAGGTCGACCTCAGGTATATATTCGTAATGGTAGGCCTGCACCACCACCTCAGGTACGAGATGATGTCCATATTCCTAAACTGAAATTGAATATTCCACCATTTGAGGGTAGATATGTTCCTGATATATATCTTACTTGGGAGTTAGAAACTGAACAACATTTTACATGTTTACAATATCCCGAGGAGAGACGGGTTGCTGCTGCTGTTTGTGCTTTCACTAGTTTTGCATGTGCATGGTGGTCTGAACATTGTAGATTATATCCTATTCCAGCTACTTGGGCTGCTTTGAAAACTGCTATGTGTATGCGTTGGGTTCCAGCATATTATCAACGTGAATTGCTTCAAAAATTACAGTGTTTAAGACAAGGGAAAAATTCTGTAGAAGAATATTATCAGGAATTACAAACTGGCATGATTAGATGTGGTATTATTGAGGAGAATGAAGCTATGCTTGCACGTTTTCTGGGTGGATTAAATAGAGAGATTTAGACCATTCTAGACTATAAGGAGTATACTAATATCACTCGTTTATTCCGTCTTGCTTGTAAAGCTGAACGTGAAGTGCAGGATCGACAAGCATTGGCGCGAACTAACTTTTCTGCAGGCCGACCTTCATCATGGACACCGCGTGCATCTTCTACTTCAACTGCACCAGCACCTCAATCAGGTGCCTCCTCCAGCCGTGATACAAGAAAACAGGTACAACCACCATTATCTGCCAAGAGCGCACCTGCCGGGCCTGCACAGAGTTCTTCTTCTTCCATGGCATCAACAGGGCACACAAGTGATATTATTTGTCGTTGTTGTAAGGGAAGAGGTCATTATGTGAGATAATGCAAATCTTAGCGTGTGATGATTGCTACCGAGGATGGTGGATATGAGTCCGCTAGTGACTATGATGAGGAGACTTTGGCTCTTATTACACATGAAGAACATGGTGGAGATGATTCTGATCATGAGACGCAACACATGGCTCCTGAAGACGCTGAAAGGTATGAATGTTTAGTTGCTCAACGTGTTTTGAGTGTGCAGGTCACACAAGCTGAGCAAAATCAGAGGCACAATTTGTTCCATACCAAGGGAGTTGTGAAGGACGTTCTGTGCGCGTCATCATAGACGGAGGGAGCTGCAACAACTTGGCTAGCGTGGAGATGGTGGAGAAGCTTTCTCTCACCACAAGACCACATCCACATCCTTACTACATCCAATGGTTCAACAACAGCGGCAAGGTTAAGGTAACACGTACTGTTCGTGTGCATTTTAGTATCTCTACATATGCTAATTATGTTGATTGTGATGTGGTACCTATGCAAGCATGTTCCTTATTACTTGGTAGACCAAGGCAATTTGATCAAAATTCTGTACACCATGGTAGAAACAATCAGTATACTCTTGTTCATAAGGATAAAAATATTACTTTGCTTCCTATGACTCCTGATTCCATTTTGAAAGACGATATTAATAGAGCTAATAAAGCAAAATAGGAGAAGAATAAGAGTGAAAATCAGATTGTGGCAAAAGAATTTGAGTAACAAATGAAGCCTAATAATAAACCACCTAGTGTTGCTTCTGAAATTAAATTAAAAAGTGCATGTTTATTTGCCACCAAATCTGATATTGATGAGCTAGATTTCAGCAAATCTGTTTGCTACGCTTTTGTGTGGAAAGAGGCATTATTTTCATTTGAGGACGTGCCTTCATCTTTGCCTCCTGCTGTCACTAACATTTTGCAGGAGTTCGCTGACGTCTTTCCACAAGACGTGCCACCGGGATTACCGCCTATTCGAGGGATTGAGCATCAGATTGACTTAATTCAAGGTGCTTCACTACCAAACCGTGCGCCATATCGTACCAATCCAGAGGAGACGAAGGAGATTATGTGTCAAGTACAAGAGCTTCTCGACAAAGGTTATATACGCGAATCCCTTAGTCCTTGTGTTGTTCCTATTATTCTAGTGCCGAAAAAGGATGGTACATCACGTATGTGTGTTGATTGTAGAGGCATTAATAATATTACTATTCGTTATCGTCATCCTATTCCTAGGCTAGATGATATGCTCGATGAATTGAGTGGCTCTACAATATTCTCCAAAGTTGATTTGCGTAGTGGATACCATCAAATTCGTATGAAATTGGGAGATGAATGGAAAACAACATTTAAAACTAAGTTCGGATTATATGAGTGGTTAGTCATGCCTTTTGGGTTAACTAATGCACCTAGTACTTTCATGACATTAATGAACGAAGTTTTACGTGCTTTCATTGGACGATTTGTGGTAGTTTACTTTGATGACATATTGATTTATAGCAGATCTTTGGAAGAACATTTGGAACATTTATGTGCTGTTTTTATTGCTCTACGTGATGCACGTTTGTTTGGTAACCTTGGGAAGTGCACCTTTTGCACCGACCGAGTATCTTTTCTTGGCTATGTTGTAACTCCACAGGGAATTGAAGTTGATAAAGCCAAGATTGAAGCTATTGAGAGTTGGCCGCAGCCCAAAACGGTCACACAAGTGAGGAGTTTTCTTGGCCTCGTTGGATTCTATAGGCGTTTTGTGAGAGATTTCAGCACCATTGCTGCACCTCTCAATGAGCTTACAAAGAAAGATGTGCCTTTTCTTTGGGGTACCGCACAGGAAGAAGCCTTCACGGTATTGAAAGATAAGTTGACACATGCTCCTTTACTCCAACTTCCTGATTTTAATAAGACTTTTGAGCTTGAATGTGATGCTAGTGGAATTGGATTAGGAGGTGTGTTATTACAAGATGGCAAACCTGTTGCATACTTTTCTGAAAAATTGAGTGGGCCTAGTCTGAATTATTCTACTTATGATAAAGAATTATATGCTCTTGTTCGGACTTTAGAAACATGGCAACATTATTTATGGCCCAAAGATTTTTTTATACATTCTGATCATGAATCTTTGAAACATATTAAAAGTCAAGCTAAACTAAATCATAGACATGCTAAATGGGTTGAATTCATTGAGACTTTCCCTTATGTCATTAAACACAAGAAGGGAAAATAAAATGTTATTGCTGATGCATTGTCTCGTCGCTATACTATGCTTTCACAACTTGACTTCAAAATATTTGGTTTGGAGACCATCAAAGATCAATATGTGCATGATGCTGATTTTAAAGATGTAATGCAGAATTGTAAAGAAGGAAGAATGTGGAACAAGTTTGTCGTTAATGATGGATTTTTGTTTCGTGCTAACAAGCTATTCATTCCAGCTAGCTCCGTTCGTCTTTTGTTGTTGCAGGAGGCGCATGGAGGAGGATTAATGGGACACTTTGGTGTGAAGAAGACGGAGGACGTACTTGCTACACATTTCTTTTGGCCAAAGATGAGACGGGATGTTGAGCATTTTATTTCACGCTGCACTACATGTCAAAAAGCTAAGTCACGACTCAATCCTCATGGTTTATATATGCCTTTGCCTGTACCTAGTGTTCCTTGGGAGGATATATCTATGGACTTTGTTTTAGGTTTACCTCGAACAAAGAAGGGGAGGGATAGCATATTTGTTGTCATGGATAGATTCTCGAAAATGGCACACTTTATACCATGTCATAAAAGCGATGATGCTGTTAATGTTGCTGATTTGTTCTTTCGTGAAATTATTCGCTTGCATGGTGTGCCAAATACTATTGTTTCAGATCGTGATACTAAATTTCTTAGCCACTTTTGGAGATGTTTATGGGCTAAGTTGGGGACTAAACTGCTTTTTAGTACTACTTGTCACCCCCAAACTGATGGACAAACTGAAGTAGTCAATAGAACTGTGTCTACTATGCTTAGAGCTGTTTCGAAGAATAATAAGAAAATGTGGGAGGAATGCTTGCCTCATATTGAATTTGCTTATAATCGTTCATTGCATTCTACTACTAAGATGTGCCCTTTTGAAGTTGTGTATGGCTTCCTACCTCGTGCACCTATTGATTTGTTGCCTCTTCCATCTTCGGAGAAGGTTAATTTTGATGCTAAACAACATGCTGAATTGATTATAAAAATGCATGAGTTAACTAAGGAAAACATTGAGCGTATGAATGCTAAATATAAACTTGCAGGAGATAAGGGTAGAAAACATGTTGTGTTTGCACCTGGAGATCTTGTTTGGTTACATTTGCGTAAGGATAGATTTCCTGATTTGCGCAAATCAAAGATAATGCCACGTGCTGATGGTCCCTTTAAGGTGTTAGAGAAAATAAATGATAATGCATATAAACTTGAGCTGCCTGCAGATTTTGGGGTTAGTCCCACTTTTAACATTGCAGATTTGAAGCCTTATTTGGGGGAGGAAGATGAGATTCCGTCGAGGACGACTTCATTTCAAGAAGGGGAGGATGATGAGGACATCAATACCATTGTTACACCCACATCCCCTGCTACTACATATACTGGACCAATTACTAGAGCTCGCGCACGCCAATTAAATTATCAGGTACTTTCGTTTCTTGGTAATGATTCTAATGTTCATGAGAATATGATGCTGCCTAAATTGGATACATTTGTTTTGCTTACAAATGAAGGGCCTAGCTTGGAGAGGGATGAACATTGGAGCAAGAACAAGCACGGAGATGATGCCATGCGCAAGGGGAACACGAACGGAGTTACAAGTGATGATTTCAGGACTTTGAAGCCACCATAATGGGTGCATGAAGCCTTGGACGAAATATACAAGATGTCACTTCATAAATTTCGTCCCGAGGCTATTCTAGGTGCTGTGTCACCTTATTATTGGGCCAGGCCCTTGTAATTTCGAAATACATAAGTATAGGCTATTTTTAGAGTCCGTATGAGTGGGGAAACAAGAGATAGGGTTGATTTCGGACCCCTCCACCAAGGGCCACAAAATTCCCCCCTCTTCCTCCATATATACAGCCCTTAGGGCACCGTTTAGACTTTGGGTTTTGTTTAGATTAAAGTTTGCCATAGCTGCAACTTCGCGTACTTCGTTTGTGTTCAACGACCAGACAAAGGCGTCACAGAACCCCACCTTTGATCAATAAAGCTTTCATCTTATATTCGCAATATCCAGATTGCAAATTCAGTTTCTTGCTTGTTCTTCGTTTGCTCGCGGGAAACAGACCCTCGTGGTCAGGTTGGTCGTGCTCCGGCATGGTCAATAACCTCTCGGAGTTGGTTTAGCAATTGCTAAGGCACGACGTCCTCGCACGTTCGTAGTCGGATCGTCAAAGTCGACTTCCACCAAAGCGATATCCATCATCTCATTAAAAGACGGGACACCTTTGCCTCAATTAATTTGCCAATCTGAAATGGGATAAATTGACAGCACACTAACCATTGATACTTATGAGTTCTTGATCTGTAATCCAGTGGTGTCGTGAAGCTGCCAACTCCTTCACAATGTCATTTCCTGCCATGTCTTGACCTGAACAATACCATATTGTGTTAATGCAATTTTAAACTGTGTCACTTTATTCGTCAATAAGAAATGTGATGAATTGTCAGCACTGATACTTTTATGTGCGAAACCTATCATCTGTCTGCTTGTTTATCTTTCAGAGTGAGGAAGATATAAGTGTTGAACAAGCGCAGTCTCATCATCTTGCTCAGCTGCTTGCGCTGTAGCTCCCCAGCAGGGCTAACCTTTCTTGAACTCTATTGAAGTGCTGTCGGTTTTGTATATTATTTTGTCGGCATGTTTATTTGCACTGGTGGCGATCTTTGATGCCCAGTGTATGTAATCTGCTGTCTGCTTGTGCTTTATTATCGTAGTGGCGAACTTTGATGCCCAGTGGATGTAATATGCCGTAATTTCTTTATTGTATAGTCTAGGTTTTTTCTTATTCATGATGCTGCAGTTATTTTACTGTATATATGTCCTGTCTTCGCAGTAAACCGGCCAAACCGTAAAATTACGGTACATAATCGGGCCGTCATGCAATCACGATGTATGATCCGCATCATGGGCCCCATCAAACTGGCCCACTAGTAGATTCGGGCCTTTAATAGGCCGAGTAACCCCCGGCCCCCTTTTCACAAGAAAACTCAATGGGCTTTTAGGAGGCTGAGAAGTAGGCTGGGCCTGTAACGTGCCGAATAGCTCACGGGCCGGCGGCAGCCCGAAATGGACCCCGGCCCATGATTGTGCGAATCAATTCACGGGCTTTTAACAGGCCAAAGTTGTCTCGGTCCTTGTTTGGCCCAATCAGATATCGGCTGTGAGCAGGCCGGATGCAAACCGGGCCGTAGTTAGGCCCAACTATATGATGGGCTTTTAACAGGCCGAAATTAATATAGGGCCGAAATGTTAAATGGGCCCTTAACAGGCCGAAACTAATATCAGGCTGAATTACTAAATGGGCCTTTAGCAAGTGGGCCCAAAAGCATAGCGTTCAGTCAACGGGCCAAATTTGATATGGGCCATAATTGAGCCCAAAGCCTCTTAAAGGGCCGGACCTAATCTGGGCCGTGATTTGGCCCAGAAAGTGGGAGGCTTTTAACGGGCCGGATCTTATATGGGCCATTATTAGGCCCGGAATGTGGCAGGCCATTAATGGACCGGATCAATTATGGGCCGGCATTTGGCCCAAAACATGGCCGCCAGTTTATGGGCCGGTCTACTAGGGTCCTCAAAATCTTGTGGGCCTACAGCTGGGCCAGCCCATTAATGTCGGCGCAATCTCATGGGCCTTTAGCTGGGTCGGCCCATTATGATCCGCAAGAATTTTGTGGGCCTTTACCTGGGCCGGCCATTAAGGCACACAAAAATCTTGTGGGCCTTTACCTGGGCCGGCCTATTATGGCCTGCGAAATCTTGTGGGCCTTTAGCTGGGCCAGCCCATTATAGTCCGCAAAATCTCGTGGGCCTTTAACTAGGCCGGCCCATTAAGGGCCGCAAAATCTTGTGGGCCTTTAGTTGGGCCGGCCCATTTAAACTTGTTGGGCCGTGCCACGTGTCAACGTATCATAGGCGCCTTCTGTCCAGTGAGTGGATGACATCTGTCCCAATGATGAGCCGACACGTGTTTCCTCCAGCCAATGATGATTTTACACGTGGAAAATCCCCATTGGTCGGGGCTGTTAACGGGTTATCGGATCCAAAACCCGACCCGATAGCTTAACGACATTCTGTTATGGTGGATCCCACGTGTCGGTCACCCTTGACGAAAGCACTTCTGTGACGCACGATTTATCGTCATGGAAGTGGACACTTCCGTGATGATAATTTTGGTAATGTCATGGAACACTTCTACGACAGTACAAGTATGACTATCTTGATTCTGTCATAAATTTGTCATGGATGTACATGCATGACAAAAAAACGCGACCTACTGTGACAAACACGTATCATCACGGAAGTGTATTTTTTTGTAGTGTATGTAGCAGTTTGTGATGTATGTCAGAGAGTAAAGGCAGAGCATCAGAAGCCAGCAGGATTGTTACAGCCATTGCCGATACTCGAATGGAAGTGGGATAAGCTAGGCATGGATTTCATTACTGGATTTCCCAGGACTCGTTCAGGCTATGACTCGAGTTGGGTTATAGTCGATCGTTTGACGAAGGTAGCTCATTTCATCCTAGTGAAGACCACTTACACCAGTGCTAGGTTGGCAAAGATATACATGACCAAGATTGTATGTCTGCATGGAGTTCTGACGAGCATAGTATCAGATAGAGGAACCCAGTTTACCTCAAAGTTCTGGAATCAGTTGCACGAAACTTTGGGTACCAGGCTAGAGTTCAGTACAGCTTTTCACCCGCAGACAGATGGACAGACCGAGAGAGTCAATCTGATTTTGGAGGATATGCTGAGATCCTGTGCGCTAGATTATGGATCTAGTTGGGATGACAATTTGCCATATGCAGAGTTTTCTTACAACAACAGTTACCAATCCAGTTTGAAGATGGCCCCTTTCAAAGCCTTGTACGGAAGGAGGTGCAGGACCCCGTTGTCGTGGGATGAAGTTGGAGACCGCCAGTTGTTTGTGTTGGAAATATGCCCTAGAGGCAATAATAAAAGGATTATCATTATATTTCCTTGTTCATGATAATTGTCTTTTTGTTCATGCTATAATTGTATTATCCGGAAATCGTAATACACGTGTGAATACATAGACCACAATACGTCCCTAGTAAGCCTCTAGTTGACTAGCTCATTGGTCAACAGATAGTCATGGTTTCCTGACTACGGACATTAGATGTCGTTGACAACGGGATCACATCATTAGGACAATGATGTGGGACAAGACCCAATCCTAAGCATAGCACAAGATCGTGTAGTTCGTTTTGCTAGAGCTTCCAATGTCAAGTATCTTTTCCTTAGACCATGAGATCGTGTAACTCCCGGATACCGTAGAAGTGCTTTGGGTGTACCAAACGTCACAACATAACTGGGTGACTATAAAGGTGCACTACAGGTATCTCCGAAAGTGTCTGTTGGGTTGACACGGATCAAGACTGGGATTTGTCACTCCGTATAACAGAGAGGTATCACTGGGCCCACTCGGTAGTGCATCATCATAATGAGCTCAAAGTGACCAAGTGTCTGGTCATGGGATCATGCATTATGGTACGAGTAAAGTGACTTGCCGGTAACGAGACTGAACGAGGTATTGGGATACCGACGATCGAGTCTCGGGCAAGTAACATACCATCTGACAAAGGGAATAGTATACGGGGTTGCTTGAATCCTCGACATCGTGGTTCATCCGATGCGATCATCGAGGAATATGTGGGAGCCAACATGGGTATCCAGATCCCGCTGTTGGTTATTGACCGGAGAGCCGTCTCGGTCATGTCTGCATGTCTCCCGAACCCGTAGGGTCTACACACTTCAGGTTCGGTGACGCTAGGGTTGTATGAATATGAGTATGCAGCATACCGAAAGTTGTTCGGAGTCCCGGATGAGATCCCGGACGTCACGAGGAGTTTCGGAATGGTCCGGAGGTAAAGAATTATATATAGGAAGTGATGTTTCGGCCATCGGGAAAGTTTCGGGGTCACCCGGTATTGTACCGGGACCACCGGAAGGGTCCCGGGGGTCCACCGGGTGGGGCCACCTATCCCGGAGGGCTTCGTGGGCTGAAGTGGGAGGGGAACCCTAGGTGGGGGGGGGCGCACCACTTGCCTTGGGGGGCACTCCACCCCCCCTGGCCGCCGCCCCCTTGGGAGATTGCATCTCCCAGGGCCGGTGCCCCCCCTGGGGGCCTATATAAAGGAGGGCAGGGGGGAGGGCAGCCGCACCCTGTGCATTGGCGCCTCCCTCCCCCTGCTACACCTCGTCCTCCTCCCGCAGCAGCTTGGTGAAGCCCTGCCGGAGTTCTGCTGCATCCACCACCACGCCGATGTGCTGCTGGATCATCATCATCCTTCCCCCTTGATGGATCAAGAAGGAGGAGACGTCATCCGCTCCGTACGTGTGTTGAACGCGGAGGTGTTGTCCGTTCGGCACTTGGTCATCGGTGATTTGAATCACGGCAAGTACGACTCCATCATCACCGTTCTCTCGAACGCTTCCGCACGCGATCTACAAGTGGTATGTAGATGCAATCTATCTCCCATGACTCGTTGCTTAGATGAATTCATAGATGGATCTTGGTGAAACCGTAGGAAATTTTTTAATTTTCTGCAACGTTCCCCAACAGTGGCATCATGAGCTAGGTCTGTGCGTAGTTCTCTATTGCACGAGTAGAACACAATTTTGTTGTGGGCGTAGATCTTGTCAACTTGCTTGCCGCTACTAGTCTTTTCTTGCTTCAGCGGTATTGTGGGATGAAGCAGCCCGGACCGACCTTACACATACGCTTACGTGAGACAGGTTCCACCGATTGACATGCACTAGTTGCATAAGGTGGCTAGCGGGTGTCTGTCTCTCCTACTTTAGTTGGAGCGGATTCGATGAAAAGGGTCCTTATGAAGGGTAAATAGAAGTTGACAAAATCACGTTGTGGTTATTCATAGGTAAGAAAACATTCTTGCTAGAACCCAATTGCAGCCACGTAAAAGATGCAACAACAATTAGAGGACGTCTAACTTGTTTTTGCGGCAATTGTCATGTGATGTGATATGGCCAGAAGTTGTGATGAATAATGAATGATATATTGTGATGTATGAGATCATGTTCATGTAATAGGAATCATGACTTGCATGTCGATGAGTATGACAACTGGCTGGAGCTATAGGAGTTGTCTTTATTTTTTACATGACCTGCGTGTCATTGAAGAACGCCATGTAAATTACTTTACTTTATTGCTAAACGCGTTAGCCATAGATGTAGAAGTAGTCGTTGGCGTGACAACTTCATGAAGACACAATGATGGAGATCATGGTGTCATGCCGGTGACGAAGATGATCATGGAGCCCCGAAGATGGATATCAAAGGAGCTATATGATATTGGCCATATCATGTCACTATTATATAATTGCATGTGATGTTTATTATGTTTTATGCATCTTGTTTACTTAGAACGACGGTAGTAAATAAGATGATCCCTTATAATAATTTCAAGAAAGTGTTCCCCCTAACTGTGCGCCGTTGCTAAAGTTCGTCGTTTCGAAGCACCACGTGATGATCGGGTGTGATAGATCCTTACGTTCACATACAACGGGTGTAAGACAGTTTTACACATGCAGAAACACTTAGGGTTAACTTGACGAGCCTATCATGTACAGACATGGCCTAGGAACACAAGAGACCGAAAGGTCGAACATGAGTCGTATGGAAGATACGATCAACATGGAGATGTTCACCGATGATGACTAGTCTGTCTCACGTGATGATCGGACACGGCCTAGTCGACTCGGATTGTGTGACACTTAGATGACTAGAGGGATGTCAATCTGAGTGGGAGTTCATTAAATAATTTGATTAGATGAACTTAATTATCATGAACTTAGTCTAAAGTCTTTGCAAAATATGTCTTGTAGATCAAATGGCCAACGCTCATGTCAACATGAACTTCAACGCGTTCCTAGAGAAAACCAAGCTGAAAGATGATGGCAGCAACTATTCGGACTGGGTCCGGAACCTGAGGATCATCCTCATAGCATCCAAGAAAGATTATGTCCTAGATGCACCGCTAGGTGAAGCACCCATCCCAGAGAACCAAGACGTTATGAACACTTGGCAATCACATGCTGATGATTACTCCCTCGTTTAGTGCGGCATGCTTTACAGCTTAGAACCGGGGCTCCAAAAGCGTTTTGAGCGACACGGAGCATATGAGATGTTCGAGGAGATGAAAATGGTTTTTCAAGCTCATGCCCGGGTCGAGAGATATGAAGTCTCTGACAAGTTCTATAGTTGTAAGATGGAGGAAAACAGTTCTATCAGTGAGCACATACTCAAAATGTCTGGGTTGCACAACCACCTGTCCCAGCTGGAGATCAACCTCCCGGACAAGGCGGTCATTAACAGAATCCTTCAGTCGCTCCCACCGAGCTACAAGAGCTTTGTGTTGAACTACAATATGCAGGGGATGGTGAAGACCATTCCTGAAGTATTTTCAATGCTGAAGTCAGCAGAGGTTGAAATCAAGAAAGAACATCAAGTGTTGATGGTCAATAAGACCACTAAGTTCAAGAAGGGAAAGGGTAAGAAGAACTTCAAGAAGGACGACAAGATGTTGCCGCGTCCGGTAAGCCAGTTGCCGGGAAGAAGTCAAAGAATGGACCCAAGCCTGAGACTGAGTGCTTTTATTGCAAAGGGAAGGGTCACTGGAAGCGTAACTGCCCCAAATACTTAGCGGACAAGAAGGCCGGCAACACCAAAGGTATATGTGATATACATGTAATTGATGTGTACCTTACCAGTACTCATAGTAACTCCTGGGTATTTGATACCGGTGTCGTTCCTCATATTTGTAACTCACAGCAGGAGCTGCTGAATAAGCGGAGACTGGCGAAGGACGAGGTGACGATGCGCGTCGGGAATGGTTCCAAGGTCGATGTGATCGCCGTCGGCACACTACCTCTACATTTACCTACGGGATTAGTTTTAAACCTCAATAATTGTTATTTAGTGCCAAGTTTGAGCATGAACATTGTATCTGGATCTCGCTTGATGCGAGATGGCTACTCATTTAAATCCGAGAATAATGGTTGTTCTATTTATATGAGAGATATGTTTTATGGTCATGCCCCGATGGTCAATGGTTTATTCTTAATGAATCTCGAACATAATGTTACACATATTCATAGTGTGAATACCAAAAGATGTAAAGTTGATAACGATAGTCCCACATACTTGTGGCACTACCGCCTTGGTCACATTGGTGTCAAGCGCATGAAGAAGCTCCATGCTAATGGACTTTTGGAGTCTCTGGATTATGAATCATTTGACACATGCGAACCATGCCTCATGGGCAAAATGACCAAGACCCCGTTCTCCGGAACAATGGAGCGAGCAACCAACTTATTGGAAATCATACATACTGATGTGTGTGGTCCAATGAGCATTGAGGCTCATGGAGGATATCGTTATGTTCTCACTCTCACTGATGACTTGAGTAGATATGGGTATGTCTACTTGATGAAACACAAGTCTGAGACCTTTTAAAAGTTCAAGGAATTTCAGAATGAAGTAGAGAATCAACGTGACCGAAAGGTAAAATTCTTATGATCGGATCGTGGAGGAGAATATTTAAGTCACGAATTTGGTACACACTTAAGAAAAATGTGGAATCGTTTCACAACTCACGCCTCCTGGAACACCTCAGTGCAACGGTGTGTCCGAACATCGTAATCACACTCTATTGGATATGGTGCGATCTATGATGTCTCTTACCGATTTACCGCTATCATTTTGGGGATACGCTCTAGAGACAGCTACATTCACTTTAAATATGGCACCGTCTAAATCAGTTGAGACGACACCGTATGAATTATGGTTTGGGAAGAAACCTAAGCTATCGTTTCTAAAAGTTTGGGGATGCGATGCTTATGTCAAGAAACTTCAACCTGAAAAGCTCGAATCCAAGTCGAAAAAATGCGTTTTCATAGGCTACCCTAAGGAAACCATTGGGTATACCTTCTACTTAAGATCCAAGGGCATGATCTTTGTTGCCAAGAACAGATCCTTTCTGGAAAAAGAGTTTCTCTCGAAAGGAGTAAGTGGGAGGAAAGTAGAACTCGATGAAGTACTACCTCTTGAACCGGAAAGTAGTGCAGCTCAGGAAAATGTTCCTGAGGTTCCTACACCGACTGGAGAGGAAATTAATGATGATGATCAAGGTACTTCAGATCAAGTTGCTACTGAACTTCGTAGGTCCACAAGGACACGTTCCACACCAGAGTGGTATGGCAACCATGTCCTGGAAATCATGTTGTTAGACAACGGTGAACCTTCGAACTATGAAGAAGCGATGGCGGGCCCAGATTCCAACAAATGGCTTGAAGCCATGCAATCCGAGATAGAATCCATGTATGAAAACAAAGTATGGACTTTGACTAACTTGCCCGATGATCAGCGAGCGATAGAAAACAAATGGATCTTTAAGAAGAAGACGGACGCGGATGGTAATGTAACCATCTATAAAGCTCGACTTGTCACTAAGGGTTATCAGCAAGTTCAAGGGATTGACTACGATGAGACTTTCTCTCCTGTAGCGAAGCTTAAGTCCGTCCGGATCATGTTAGCAATTGCCGCATACTATGATTACGAGATATGGCAGATGGACGTCAAAACGGCATTCCTTAACGGCTATCTTAAGGAAGAGCTGTATATGATGCAGACGGAAGGTTTTGTCGATCCTAAGAATGCTAACAAAGTATGCAAGCTCCAGCGATCCATTTATGGGCTGGTGCAAGCATCTCGGAGTTGGAACATTCACTTTGATGAGATGATCAAAGCGTTTGGGTTTATGCAGACTTATGGAGAAGCCTGCGTTTACAAGAAAGTGAGTGGGAGCTCTGTAGCATTTCTCATATTATATGTAGATGACATACTTTTGATGGGAAATGATATAGAATTCTTGGACAGCATTAAGGCCTACTTGAATAAGTGTTTTTCAATGAAGGACCTTGGAGAAGCTGCTAACATATTAGGCATCAAAATCTATAGGGATAGATCGAGACGCCTCATAGGTCTTTCACAAAGCACATACCTTGATAAGATTTTGAAGAAGTTCGAAATGGATCAGTCCAAGAAAGGGTTCTTGCCTGTATTGCAAGGTGTGAGATTGAGCTCGGCTCAATGCCCGACCACGGCAAAAGATAAAGAAGAGATGAGTGTCATCCCCTGCCTCGGCCATAGGATCTATTATGTATGCCATGCTGTGTACCAGACCTGATGTAAACCTTGCCGTAAGTTTGGTAGGAAGGTACCAAAGTAATCCTAGCAAGGAACACTGGACAGCGGTCAAGAATATCCTGAAGTACCTGAAAAGGACAAAGGACATGTTTCTCGTTTATGGAGGTAACGAAGAGCTCGTCGTAAAGGGTTACGTCGACGCTAGCTTCGACACAGATCTGGATGACTCTAAGTCACAAACCGGATACGTGTATATGTTGAATGGTGGGGCAGTAAGCTGCTGCAGCTGCAAGCACAGCGTTGTGGCGGGATCTACATGTGAAGCGGAGAACATGGCAGCCTCGGAGGCAGCGCATGAAGCAATATGGGTGAAGGAGTTCATCACCGACCTAGGAGTCATACCCAATGCGTCGGGGCCGATCAAACTCTTCTGTGACAACACTGGAGCTATTGCCCTTGCCAAGGAGCCCAGGTTTCACAAGAAGACTAGGCATATCAAGCGTCGTTTCAACTCCATCCGTGAAAATGTTCAAGATGGAGACATAGATATTTGCAAAGTACATACGGATCTGAATGTCGCAGATCCGTTGACTAAACCTCTTCCGCGAGCAAAACATGATTAACACCAGAACTCTATGGGTGTTCGATTCATCACAATGTAACTAGATTATTGACTCTAGTGCAAGTGGGAGACTGTTGGAAATATGCCCTAGAGGCAATAATAAAAGGATTATTATTATATTTCCTTGTTCACGATACTTGTCTTTTTATTCATGCTATAATATTATTATCCGGAAATCGTAATACACGTGTGAATACATAGACCACAATACGTCCCTAGTAAGCCTCTAGTTGACTAGCTCGTTGGTCAACAGATAGTCATGGTTTCCTGACTACGGACATTAGATGTTGTTGACAACAGGATCACATCATTAGGAGAATGATGTGATGGACAAGACCCAATCCTAAGCATAGCACAAGATCGTGTAGTTCGTTTTGCTAGAGTTTTTCCAATGTCAAGTATCTTTTCCTTAGACCATGAGATCGTGTAATCCCGGATACCGTAGAAGTGCTTTGGGTGTACCAAACGTCACAACGTAACTGGGTGACTATAAAGGTGCACTACAGGTATCTCCGAAAGTGTCTGTTGGGTTGACACGGATCGGGACTGGGATTTGTCACTCCGTATAATGGAGAGGTGTCACTGGGCCCACTCGGTAGTGCATCATCATAATGAGCTCAAAGTGACCAAGTGTCTGGTCACGGGATCATGCATTACGGTACGAGTAAAGTGACTTGCCGGTAACAAGACTGAACGAGGTATTGGGATACCGACGATCGAGTCTCGGGCAAGTAACATACCGTCTGACAAAGGGAATAGTATACGGGGTTGCTTGAATCCTCGACATCGTGGTTCATCCGATGAGATCATCGAGGAGTATGTGGGAGCCAACATGGGTATCCAGACCCGCTGTTGGTTATTGACTGGAGAGCCGTCTCGGTCATGTCTGCATGTCTCCCGAACCCGTAGGGTCTACACACTTAAGGTTCGGTGACGCTAGGGTTGTATGAATATGAGTATGCAGCATACCGAAAGTTGTTCGGAGTCCCGGATGAGATCCCGGACGTCACGAGGAGTTCCGGAATGGTCCGTAGGTAAAGAATTATATATAGGAAGTGATGTTTTGGCCATCAGGAAAGTTTCGGGGTCACCCGGTATTGTACCGGGACCACCGGAAGGGTCCCGGGGGTCCACCGGGTGGGGCCACCTATCCCGGAGGGCCCCCTGGGCTGAAGTGGGAGGGGAACCAGCCCCTAGTGGGCTGGTGCGCCCCCCTTGCCCCCCCTGCACCTAGGGTTGGAAACCCTAGGTGGGGGGGCGCACCACTTGCCTTGGGGGGCACTCCACCCCCCTGGCCGCCGCCCCCTTGGGAGATTGCATCTCCCAGGGCCGGTGCCCCCCCCCCTTGGGGCCTATATAAAGGAGGGCAGGGGGAGGGCAGCCACACCCTATGCATTGGCGCCTCCCTCCCCCTGCTACACCTCGTCCTCCTCCCGCAGCAGCTTGGCGAAGCCCTGCCGGAGTTCTGCTGCATCCACCACCACGCCGTTGTGCTGCTGGATCATCATCAACCTCTCCTTCCCCCTTGCTGGATCAAGAAGGAGGAGACGTCATCCGCTCCGTACGTGTGTTGAACGCGGAGGTGCTATCCGTTCGGCACTTGGTCATCGGTGATTTGAATCACGGCGAGTACGACTCCATCATCACCGTTCTCTCGAACGCTTCCGCATGCGATCTACAAGTGGTATGTAGATGCAATCTCTCTCCCATGACTCGTTGCTTAGATGAACTCATAGATGGATCTTGGTGAAACCGTAGGAAAAATTTTAATTTTCTGCAACATTCCAGTTTGGACCGGATTTTATTAGGGAGTCTGAACAGAAGGATGAAATTGATTCGTGAGAGGCTCAAAGTATCCCAGTCCAGGCAGAAGAGCTATGCTGATTCAAAACGCAAGGAGACAGTTTACGAAGTCGGAGACAGAGTTTATCTTCGAGTATCTCCACTTCGAGGAGTTAAGCACTTTGGAGTTAATGGAAAGTTAGCACCACGTTTTGTGGGACCATACAAAGTTTTGTTGCGTATGGGAGAAGTTGCCTACAAGTTAGAATTGCCCGAAGGATTGTCAGCAGTTCATGACGTGTTCCACGTATCCCAGTTGAAGAAGTGCCATGCAGAGATGGCTGATATACCGCTGAGAGATACAGTGCCGCTAGAGGCGATTCAGTCGGATAGCGATTTGACCTATGAGGAGAAACCAGTCAAGATTCTTGAATATGCCAGCCGAGTCACCCGCAGCAAGGTTATCAAGTTTTGTAAGGTTCAGTGGAGCCACCACACCGAGGATGAGGCCACCTGGGAGCGAGAAGAAGATCTGCTGAAGGACCACCCTCACCTAATTTCTAGCCAACCCGAATCTCGAGGGCGAGATTCATCTTAAGGGGGGTAGGTTTGTAACATCCCAAATTTTCAATTTGGAATGTTATACACTAGATCATCAATGCATATCATATTTTCTTTGCTTTTGGTTTGATCCTAGAAATTCTACGCAACTCAAGGACCCTCAGAGAGAGTTGGGGATTTCGTTATTTTCATATTTGAGTTTTCTCGAATTTTGAAAATAGGATCATTTGATTTTATTTATTTTATCTTCAATAATTTCGATTATAAACATATGAGGGAGGGAATAAAATGACTTTCCCAAAATTAAGAAATATTGAGGATTTAATAAAAAATCAAATAAGTTTTATTTTGGAGTTTTTGGCTATTTTATTTGAATTAGGAAAAATTGCATGTTTTTCAAAACTGCATTTTTGGGGCCAAGAAAATGTTCATCTTGTTCTAAATTTTTTATTTAGACGATGAAAATTTATTTTGGCATTTTTAGTTTTTTATTTCTTTTTCTAGAATTTATTTTCTGTTCAGCGGAATTATTTAGAGAAATCTTCGCGCCCGACTGGGCCGAAGGCCCAGCCGAGCCAGGCCGGCCCGTCCCGCGCCGTCGCCGCCGACCCGGACTACACCCCGCCGCCAAACCCGTCC
>NC_041391.1:582848278-582898213 GCF_002162155.2 Triticum dicoccoides | reverse complement strand
GCCGCAGCCCCGCCACCCCACGCCGTCCCGCCACCGCACCGGAACCCCGCCGGAGCCCCACCGGAGCCGAGTCGAGGTAGCTGCCCCGCCGCCCCGGTTTTCTAATAAAACCAATCCGTTTTTTTAGAAAACCTAGATTCGTTTTTTTAGATCAGTTTTTTAGGGTTTATTTTATTTAGCGAGCGTTCGCCCGTTCATTCATTTTAACGAACGAATTCTCCGTTTAGTTTCAGTTACGAACGTTCGTTCGTTAATCCGTTCGACAGTTTTTCTTTTTCTCGGATTTTCTGTGGTTATTTTCTGATCACGATTTCTGATCCGATCTTCGTTTTAGTTTAACTTTTTGCTCGTTTATCAGAATCAGGCGATTCAAGCGCCTACAGTTTCGTCTCGAAACCCTCTTTCCGTTTAATCAACTCAAACAAGTTTTTTTGCTTCTGTAAAATTTGACTTAGAACCAGATTAGTAAATGAAGCTTGTTTCTTTCGCCGTTTGATTTTCGTTGCTTCGATCGATTTGATTCTTTTTGCCAACCGGAGTTCTTAAGTTGAACTTTCTGGTTAGATCTCTTATTTGAGTTTTACATGTGCATTAGATGAGTACTTATTGTATGCTTGTTTGCTTGTTTGTTGCGATAGAGTATCCGGATTGCGCCGCTTGCTACTTCGAATCCCTAGGTTTCACGGATCATCAACAAGGCAAATAACACTTTGATCATACCTCTTTACTACCCAGTTTTATTGCATTAGATTCAATCCTCAAACAATTGCATGATTAGGATCTGATTAATATGTGGGTTTTGGGAAGTGGATGAGGTAGTTCCTATTACCTGTTTTATTATCAAACCCTTGGGAGTTACTTCTATGTTTGCTTATTGTCATGCTATGCTAGTAGACGTGGATTGGGTGAGTGAATCCATGACAGATGTGAGATTGTTAATTAATGGTTTATTTAAGGTGGCAACTTTAATACACATCTGGGTGGACTGAGGCACCTGGGTATTCCAGGATTGCTTGTTTTTCTTTGGACCGCCACCCAGGCTCAAAGGGATCATAAGATTATTCATGCTAGAAACTTCCGTGTGCAGCCACAAGCTTCTATGGGCTCTAGCATAGTTGATTAAGTCGTGTGAACTCTTACAGTGGTAGACTAGTAGATGTAGGGGAAAATAGGTGTAACGGTCTACCCATCGTAAGGTGTAAACACTTCTGAAAGACTATGTCTCGGTCATCCGTTTCTCAAACACCACGTAGTGCGAGAAATCCAACGGAGGAGATCGAGTCTTGTGGGGAAAAGTGCGCAAACCTCTGCAGAGTGTATAAACTAATCATGATTAGCCATGTCCCCGGTTATGGACGTTTTGAGTATCTAGTACTTGGATTATCATGTGAATATCATCATGTTACTTTAATTAATATTATTGGGTTTTTAATGATGATACTTAATTGGGATTTAGAATGCTGTCAACCATTCTCAATGTTTAACAATCACCATGATAGTTAAATAAAATTTATTCCTTTGTAGTAGGGAAAAATTGGCTTTATGCAAAACTGTAACCATAGAGCTTTCCACCAGCCATATTATGCATGTAGTATAGCATACTTCTGTTTATTTCTCTCTATGTGTTACATTGCCAGCATATTCCATGTGTTGACCCATTTTTGGGCTGCAACGTTCATGTTGCAGACTTTTCAGACGACGAGTAAGATGCCTTAGGATCGTGGTCCTATAGTCAATGATGCCGTTGGAGTTGATGGACTCACTTATCTTCCAAGCCTTCCGCTGTTATCGTTATTAGATGGCCTTAAGCCATATTTATTGTAATAAGTTCTCTTTTGAGACATTCGTTGTAATAAGTGTGTGATTGCTACTCTGTTATAAATCCTTCAAGTACTATGTGTGTCAGCATTACCGATCCAGGGATGACGCTGAAGCATAGAGATCAAACTGTTTGAGGTCTGGTCGCTACAATTTGTCACTCCGTGTTTCAGAGAGGTATCTCTGGGCCCACTCGATAATGCTCATCACCATAAGCCTTCCAAGCAATGTGACTAATGGGTTAGTTATGGGATGAAGCATTACGTAACGAGTAAAGAGACTTGCCGGTAACGAGATTGAACTAGGTACGATGATACCGAGGATCGAATCTCGGGCAAATAACATACCGATGACAAAGAACGTATGTTTTTGTGCGGTTTGACCGATAAAGATCTTCATAGAATATGTAGGAGCCAATGAGCATATAGGTTCCGCTATTGGTTATTGATCGGAGATGTGTCTCGATCATGTCTACATATTTCTCGAACTCGTAGGGTCCGCATGCTTAACGTTTGACGACG
Source organism: Triticum dicoccoides (assembly GCF_002162155.2). Lineage (NCBI taxonomy): Eukaryota > Viridiplantae > Streptophyta > Magnoliopsida > Poales > Poaceae > Triticum > Triticum dicoccoides. Next base: position 582,895,874 of record NC_041391.1, on the reverse strand, counting down.
ATTTGTATTATGAGTTATGTGATTTTGATGCTGAAGTTTGCTAAAAGTCCCGGATGAGATCACGGACATGACGAGGAGTCTCAAAATGGTCGAGACGTAAAGATTGATATATTGGAAGGTAATGTTCGGACACCGGAAAGGTTTTAGAAAGGTTCGGGCATTTTTTGGAGTGCCGGGAGGTTAACGGACCCCCCCGGGAGAAGTAGTGGGCCTTAATGGGCTTTAGTGGAAAGGAGACGAGGGCCGCAGGGTGGCTGCCCCCCCCATGGTAGGTCTGAATTGGACTAGGGAGGGACGGCGCCCCCCCTCTTTCCTTCTCCCTCTCCTACTCCTTCCCTCTCTCTCCTCTTGGAAAAGGAAGGGGACTCCAACTAGGATCGGGAATCCTAGTTGGACTCCCCTTATAGACGCGCCCCTCCTGGCCACCGGCGTCCTCCCTCCCTCCTTTATATAGGGGGGTAGGGGGGCACCCCAAAGCACGACATACAATCTCTTAGCCGTGTGCGGTGCCCCCCTCACAGTTTAACACCTCGGTCATATTGTCTTAGGGCTTAGGCGAAGCCCTGCGCCGGTAACATCATCAACACCGTTGCCACACCGTCGTGCTGATGGAACTCTATCTCGACCCTCTACTGCATCAAGAGCTCGAGGGACATCATCATGCTGAACATGTGCTGAACACGGAGGTGCCGTATGTTCGGTACTTGGATCAGTTGGATCATGAAGACGTTCGACTACATCAACCGCATTACTAAACGCTTCCGCTTTCGGTCTACGAGGGTACATGAACACACCCTCCTGTCACGTTTCTATGCATCTCCTAGATAGATCTTGTGTGAACATAGGAAATTTTTTGAATTACTACGTTCCCCAACATAGATAACATGCAAGGGTACAAGTATAGATCCAAGACATATGATCGTCATCTTAAGAGAAATATCAAGGATTAGTCATAGAAAGACTCATGCCTTGCATGCATCTGGATGGAGTTCCTACTCCAAGTTTGAGGCATCAATGATATTCAATTCACCTCTCAAACGACAAAACACTTTCTCATCAAGCCATTTGGTGAAAATATCTGCCAATTGCTTATCAGGACGAACATGCTTAAGATTGATGTCACCTTTAGCAACATGATGTCGAAGGAAATGATGTCAAACTTCAATATGCTTAGTACAAGAATGTTGCACGGGATTATGAGAAATCTTAATAGCACTTTCATTGTCACAAAGCAATGGAACATGTTTCACATGTATCCCCTAATCTTTAAGAGTTTGGGTCATCCAAAGTAATTGAGCACAACATGATCCAGCGGCAATGTATTCCGCTTTGGCGGTAGATAAGGATACCGAGTTTTGTTTCTTGGAGGACCAAGATACAAGAGATCTACCAAGAAATTGACAAGTACACGAAGCTATCACCCTTGTCTCCGGCATAGTCCAAGTCAGAGTAGCCAACAAGATCAAAAGAAGACCTCTTAGGATACCAAATGCCAAAGTTTGGTGTATGAATTAAGTATCTCACTATCCTTTTCACAGCCTTAAGATGACATTCTTTGGGGGCCTCTTGATATCATGCACACATGCACACACTTAGCATAATATCGGGACGGGAGGCACATAGATATAACAATGAACCAATCATAGAGCGGTAAACTTTTTGGCCAACCGGTTTGCCATCCTTAGTCAAGTCAAGATGTCAACTAGTAGGCATGGGTGTTTTCATACCTTTGCTCTCTTGCATGTTGAACTTCTTGAATAAGTCCTTGGTATACTTTGTTTGGGAAACAAAGGTACCTTCCTTAGTTTGCTTGATTTGCAAACCAAGAAAGAACTTGAGTTCACACATCATAGACATCTCAAACTTCTCCGACATTAGCCTTCCAAACTTTTCACTAAAATGAGGGTTAGTTGAACCAAATATGATATCATCCACATAAATTTGGCACACAAATAATTCACCATTAACCCTTTTAGTAAAAATTGTAGAATCAATTTTTCCCATTTCAAAGCCTTTTTCAATAAGAAACTTAGTTAAGCATTTATACCATGCTCTAGGAGCTTGTTTAAGACCATAAAGAGCTTTGTGAAGTTTGTAAACATGATCAGATTTCGTAGGATTAGCAAAGCCGGGAGGTTGTTTAACATAGACTTCCTCCTCAATTTCACCATTTAGAAAAACACTTTTTATGTCCATTAATATAAAGTAATGTCATGATGATTCGCATAAGCAAGTAAGATGCATATGGACTCAAGTGTAGCAACGGGGGCATATGTCTCACCATAGTCCATACCTTCGACTTGAGTGTAGCCTTGAGCAACGAGACGAGCCTTCTTGCGCACAACTTGTCCATCTTCATCTTTCTTATTCCGAAACATCCATTTGGTTCCAATGACATTGTGCTTCTCATTGGGCTTTTCAACCAACGTCCATACTTGGTTCCTCTGGAAATTGTGTAGCTCTTCATGCATAGCGTTCACCCAATCCGGAACATCAAGAGCCTCTTCAACCTTCATAGGTTCAATACAATAAATGAATGAGTAATGTTCAAAAAAGTTAGCCAAATGAGTTTTAGAGCGAGTAATTCTCCCGGTTTGAATATCATCGGAGATTTGTTCGACGGGATGATCTCTTGAGACTCTTGCTCGAACTCGTGAGAGCTTTTGTTTGGGTCGGGTTGGAACATCCTCTTCATCATCTTGTTCTTCCTCTTGTATTTCTTCATTATATTTGGTGTTGTTGTTCTCTTGTGGAGGTGGAGAAGGAGGTCGATGAGGTTCATCTTGTTGTACATCGTCGTTTCCATCATCTTGATGTGTTCCACTTGTGGATGCCTCCAAGTCAACTTGTGGTTCACCTTGGCGTGAAGTTGAGGCTTCCACTTGAACGGACGAGGTACTCTCCTTCACCTCCGTTGGGCAAATCTTGCCAATATACAAGTCTTGAATTGCTTCAGAGGAATCTTTATCTCCTACATCAATCGACAATTGCTCTACTTGCGAGCCGTTAGATTCATCAAACTTCACATCTACCATCTCTTCAACCTTTCAGGTGAAATTGTTGTAGACACGGTATGTGTGAGAGTTTGAACCATAACCGAGTATAAAACCTTCATGAGATTTAGGGGCAAATTTTGAACGACGATGCTTATCAAGAATTTAAAATTTTGAGCCAAATACTTGAAAGTAACCAACTGGGGGTTTGTTACTGGTGAGAAGCTCATATGCCGTCTTCCCAAGAAGCTTGTGAAGATATAGTTGATTTGTTTCATGACAAGTTGTCTCAACCGCTTCTGTCCAAAAATGTCTTGGCGTCTTGTATTCATCAAGCATCGTTCTTGCCATCTCAATGAGCACACGGTTCTTCCTCTCAACAACTCCATTTTGTTGAGGCGTGTACGTAGCAGAGAACTCATGTGAAATCCCTTCCTCGTCAAGAAAGGTATCCACATTGGTGTTCTTGAACTCTGTTCAGTTGCCGCTTCGAACCTTCTTGATCTTCACTTCGAATTGATTTTGGGCCTTCCTAGCGAAGTTTTTGAAGATCTTTTGGACCTGCGATTTATCATCAAGAAAGAACACCCATGTAAATCTGAAAAAATCGTCAACAATGACCAAACCGAATGAGTTACCACCGAGACTCTTGTAGGCGTTGGGACCAAAGAGATCCAAATGAAGCAGCTTGAGTGGTCTTCTCGTGGTCATGATGTTCTTCACGGGATGACTTCCTCCAACTTGTTTTCTTGCTTGACAAGCACTCGAAAGTCTATCCTTGTCAAATACAACATCTTTAACTCCAAGGATATTATCACCTTTAATAAGCTTATCATGATTTCACATGCCCACGTGACCTAACCTTCTATGCCACAACCAACCTTTAGAAGATTCAGCAATTAAGCAAGTTCTAGGTTGAGCCTTTTTAGTGAAGTCAACAATGTATAGATCACCTCTACGTATACAGGTAAAGACCATATTATGATTATCTCTTTGAAACACTTGGCAATCTACTTCAGTAAACATGACATTGAAACCAAAATCGACTAGTCTAGATATGGAAAGAAAATGGTAGCCAAGAGATTCAACGAGCATAACATTTTGAATGGAGTTTTCATGTGATATGGCCACCTTACCAAGGCCAACCACCTTACCCTTTGAGTTATCACCAAAAGTTACATACTTTCGGGGACCATTGTTTTCAGCAAGCTCTCGAAACATATCCTTGTCACCGGTCATGTGATTGGTACATCCACTATCAAGAACCCATTCATTTCCTCTGGCCATGTAACCGCGAAGGTTAGCCATAATACCAAAGTGTCTCATAGACTCATCGAGATCAAAGTCACTATCATCATCATCATAATAATATCCATTTTCAACATCGTCTTGGGATTGATCATCACCTAGAGAAGGTGATTCATTAGATTTATGTTCATGACAATGTGCATCTTTGTGAATTCTAATGACTTGAGAGATGATGCTATTAATGACTCCAACATCTCCTTTGGCACGCATAAGATCACGAAGCTCAAATAGGCAATCATCAAAATTAGGATCACTAGGTTTCATCTTATGAAATGCTATGGACTTTCGAAGAATATCATCTAGATTTTTCAAAGATTAGTGTGGAAAGCGTTCCTCAAGATATCTCCAAATAGTATAAGCACAATCAAAGGTAGGCAAGCATGCAAGAAAATTTCTAGGCAATCCTTTTATGATAAGATTGATAGTTCTAAGATTGTGGGTCATGTCAAGATATTCATCAGGGGTAGGATGCAAGGGATTAATGGGAGGCGCACAAGGACTAGTAATGTACTTGTTCAAATCATATTCATTGAAAATCTCAAGCATCTCATTTTTCCAAGCAATTAAGAACACTCCGCCAAACATAGGCACTCTACATCTAATACTCCCAATCGTAGACTCATCCATCTTCCTCCAACGGTGATTAAACCAAAGCAATGGAGACCAATGCTCTGATATCAATTGAAAGGATCGAGAAGAGGGGTCTAGAGGGGGGTGATTAGACACTCAACAAGCAAAAGTAGCAGTTTTTAAGTTCTTCAAGTTGAGGTTGTAGATTAGCATAATTTTAAGAATTTCCAACAAACTTCAAGCAAGCATGGCAGGAGTATAAGCAGCGGAAATAGTAAAGCATGCTAGTTGAAATAAAGTAAAGAGATGAGATTGGAAAGTGCAAACGCAATGAAGACACGGACATTTTTGGCGTGGTTCCGATAGGTGGTGCTACCGTACATCCACGTTGATGGAGACTTCAACCCATGAAGGGTAACGATTGCGCGACTCCACGAAGGGTTCCACCCACGAAGGGTCCATGAAGAAGCAACCTTGTCTATCCCACCATGGCCATCGCCCACGAAGGATTTGCATCACTTGGGTAGATCTTCATGAAGTAGGTGATCTCCTTGCCCTTACAAACTCCTTGGTTCAACTCCACAATCTTGACGGAGGCTCCCAAGTGACACCTAACCAATCTAGGAGACACCACTCTCCAAAAGGTAATAGATGGTGTGTTGATGATGAACTCCTTGCTCTTGTGCTTCAAATGATAGTCTCCCCAAGACTCAACTCTCTCCCACAGATTTGGCTATGGTGGAAAGATGATTTGAGTGGAAAGCAACTTGGGGAAGGCTAGAGATCAAGATTCTTGTGGTAGGACTGGAATGTCTTGGTCTCAACACATGAGTAGGTGGTTCTCTCTCTCAGAAAATGAGTATTGGAAGTGTAGGCACAATATGATGGCTCTCTCACAAATGGAGAAGGGGGTGGAGGGGTATATATAGCCTCCACACAAAATCTAACCATTACACACTTTTGAACCCACTAGGTCAGATCGAATAGAAGAACTCGGTGAGACCGATTTAGTTCAAAATGTGAATGTTAGGAATCTCGATGGGACCGATGAGATCAACTCGGTGGGACCTATGTGCTAGGGCTAGGGCAAAACCTCATCTCGATGAGACCGATCGCATGAACTCGGTGTGACCAATTTCAGCAATTAATCAAAATAGAGAGTTGGTCAGGCAAACTCGGTGGGACCAATCGCTCATTTCGGTGAGACCGAAATAATTGCAATAGGCAACAAAGAGTTTACAAGGCCATCTCGGTGAGACCGAGATCCATATCGGTGTGACCGAATTGATTAGGGTTTCTGGCAGTGGCTATGTCAGGTGAACTTGGTGGCGCCGAGTTTGACTTTAGGTTTTGGACATATGTGAAAATGAGAAACTGTATAAGGGTTTTGGAGCAATATCACTAAGCACTTTGAGCAAGTAGACCATTAAGCAACACCTCATCCCCGTTTAATAGTATTGGATTTCCTATGGACTCAATGTGATCTTGGATCACTAAAATGAAAATGAAGAGTCTTGAGCCTTTTCCAATCTTTGTCCTTAGCATTTTGAAGGGGTTCCACATCCTCGTGTCCTTGCCACTGCATTGTTGAACTCATCTGAAATGTACTTGATAAAAACATTAGTCCAACAAGAGATATGTTGACATTAATTACCAAAATCACCCAGGGAGCACTTGTGCTTTCACACGCACAAAAGCACATTACGCCCTACGACATGCACATCATCAAGCAACGCAATGTGAGGTCGTTATCCATGTTACGCCATCCAGACCACCTTCACCAAGTTCTGTGACACAGTTGCTCGGCTTGAGGCAAGGTGGCCATTGCGTGTGACATCGGAGGAGATCGTAAGTTTGGCTTCTTCTTGCTCAACTTGACGATTGAATCTTTCATTCACTCAATGTTTCTCTACACATTGTGTAGCCCGTACAAGTTTCCGTGATGTACCACAGGAAAGAGGGACGGCCATTTATGTACATACATTGTTGGATGAAGCTGAACGGGCAATATGTGTGGGACAACATGATCCATTCATGAAAAACTTGTTGAACATCCGGTTAATTTCGTTGAATTCGAACTATTGCTGTACTAGACTTATTTGCATGCTATGTATGGATGATTTGTGCTATTTTCTATCCAAACTATGATGAATTTCGACCGGTTTGCATGAATTTCGTCTAGTTAGTTGAAAGACAGTTTGAAATATATGCGGATAGCGTTGGATAGTCGGCTCACGCGTCCGCGTCCACAGACTGGTCCCCCCTATCCACGGACGGATGCGTGAGCAAATTTGGTGGTCAACGTTGGAGATGTCCTTAGAGGGTAGTTCACCCGATATTTGCTCATATAAAGGCAAACATTTTTTTTGGTAAACATAGATGAATGTTTCAACTGCGTGCAAAATTTTCCGATGAAACGACATCCATGAAGGTTTGTGCCAATAAGCAAAATCGATGTTTCGAAAAGACTTTTGTTGAAAGCATTTTGGAGCATCAATTTTGTTTTTGTTGCCCAGACTTCCACAAATGTCATTTCATCACAAAAATTTGCATGAATTTAAAAGATTCATCGATATTTATCCAAATAATAATCTATATTTTACGGTTTACCAAAGAGCATGTGAACAGAGTTCTTTATTCATGTGCAAAAAAAAAGACTCTGTTCTGGTAAAAGAAAAACAATTTTCGAGAGTCCACCGGGCCTAGGCGCGGCAAACCAGTATCGCGTAAAACGAGCATCCCGGGCGTGCCCGCGCGCGGCTTGCAGCCACAGTCTGGAGATAATCATCATGCCGCCTCCTATCTCCCCGCTGCCGCTCATGGCCTCCAGCCCAATCCCGTCGCCTCCGGCCGCGCGACCCGGCAGCGGCAGAGCCCTCGCCGCCGTCGTGCCCTGCAACTCCTCGGCATCACCGTCATCGTCGACGTCGACGTCTTCGGTGGCGCTGGCTGGCGGCAGGAGGGGCGTGCTCGCGCTGGGCGCGGGGTTCCTGGCCTCCGCGGCGCTGCTGTGCCCGGCCGGGGACGCCGGCGCGACGCGCATCGAGTACTTCGCGACGGTCGGGGAGAAGCTCTGCGACATGGACTTCGCCAAGTCCGGGCTCGGCTACTGCGACGTCGAAATCGGCACGGGCGTGCAGCCCAAGCGCGGCGAGCTCATCAATGTGGGTGCCCGGACGGCCGTTTCTTGCATATGCACGCCCTTGAAGCCGCACCGATCGCTGTGTTCTCTGCTGATTTTATGGATTTCAAGTTTGTAATCCTCTTTGTGTGGATGGTTGTCAGATACACTACACGGCGAGGTTCCCCGACGGGACAGTGTTCGACAGCAGCTACAAGCGCGGGAGGCCACTGACGATGCGCATCGGCGCAGGCAAGGTGGGCAGCATTCGCTCACTGAAAGATGCAAATGCAATGTTCATTATTGCAGACAGGCAGGCGGAGCTTAGCAGTGTGCTTGAACCCTTCTGTTTATTTCATTTGCAGATCCTCCGGGGGCTTCAACAGGGGATCGGCGGCGGCGGCGGCGTGACGCCCATGCTCGTCGGTACAGTCAGGATTCAGCAGCTATCTGTACATTACAAGCATCGGCATTTCGTTCCAAATAGACTCTTACCTTTTTCTGAACTGTGATGTCTTGGAACTGCTAACAGGTGGGAAGCGCAAGCTGATGATACCTCCGATTTTGGCATACGGGCCCGAACCAGCAGGCTGCTTCTCAGGTACGTACCAAAAGGAAAACCTAGTTTTCAGTTGAGGAAATGTACTACTCCCTCCGTTCCTAAATATAAGTCTTTTTAGAAATTTCACTACGGACTACATACGAAGCAAAATGAGTGAATCTACACTCTAAAATATGTCTATATACATTCGTATGTAGTTTGTAGTGGAATCTCTAAAAAGACTTATATTTTGGAACGGAGGGAGTATGATGCATCGATCCTCGCCTGCCAACTGCGCGTATTGGCTGTGCCATTTTGACTTGGCTTGTTTTCTCCCCTGAGAAACTCAGCCCATACATGCATATTCAGACAAACTTATATCAATCGTTGACAGGGGACTGCAACATTCCTGGGAACTCCACGATACTGTACGACATCCTCCTCGTCGGCATCTACAAGTGAGCGTCTGACGGCAGCGAATACACAAAGCTTTGAACATAGGTCCAGTCAGTACAAGGTGGAATCCTTTTTCTTGCAGCAACTTTTCTTCTCCATGCTCGTCAGTGGTCACACCTGCGTTTTCCGTTGCTCTGGCAGCCAGTTTTTGGAGCACGTCGCGTGGATTCACACGGGAAACGGGACTACGGGCAGGCGAAGAGAAAGATTTGGTTGCTACCTCAGTTGGCGAAATCGGAGGCGCTATAGGGGGCAAGCAATCTGTACAAAAAGCATTCTTGATTATGATGAGGAGCATGTAAAGCGTCACTCTGTAAGTAATGTGTAAAGTCGAGTCGCGTTATATATGCTGCTGACTGTCCCGAAGCCATCTTTGCTCAAGCGGAGACCAACTTCCCTGCACGCTCTTTGCTTGAGACGGTGAGGAGGTGATACAGCTCACGTTTACAACATGCACAAGTAGTCGCACGCTCTTGTTGATCGTTTTATTTCAGGGATTCCATCCTTTTTTTTCCTTTTCTTTTATGTATACAGCATTAGGGATTCTTGTTGATCACACGTGAGGCCGCAGTTCTCACAGGAACTGTTATTTCTTAGGGTGAGCTGCTGGCCATCGAAATGGAATATTATGCACCGATAAGGGCATCTCACCCATAAATATGCTCCGGCATCTGTTCATGGACAGAAAACCAGTCCACGGACCCTGATACGGGAGCCGGTCATGCAACGTTGTCTGCATACATTCCGTCCTAACAAATATTCAAATGCAGCGGTAGTTCTACTTAAATAAGTTCAAATATTGTTGTCCCCTTTAATCACACATAGATGCTCGATCCAATCTTCCTTCAGTTGCTCGTGCCCGGTGCCGGATTTGTTGATGCATTTGAACAAACTCTTCAAATGTGGCCGGATTCTAATCAGGAAGTTCGGTAGGATCACCCATGTTCTCAAATTCAAGACTTACGGCAACATCATCACCCTCATTCTCCATGGTCATGTTGTGCATGATCACACAACAGGTCATCACCTTCCACAAGGTCTCTACATCCCATTGTTTAGCTGGTCCACGAACAACTGCAAAACGTGCCTACAGAACTCCAAATGCCCTCTCAACATCCTTTCTAATTGCTTCTTGTCTTTGGGTTAGAGATGGTGTTGACAAAGGTAGCCCACGGAGGATAGACACCGTCAACCAGATAGTAACCCATGTTGTACTCATGCCCATTGACATTATAGTGGCAAGGATGACCTTTTCCGTATATTCCTCCTCGTCGGACGGGCCATCTGACGACTCAACATAGTGCTTGTATATATACTCCATATCTGAAACCATTGCTTTAAATAAGAAGGGTAAAAAAAATAGCACGGGCATTTCACCAATAGTTGTCAGGCATGGTGAGTACCGTAGGAGTTGATGGTACATGCGCGGCGGTCGGAGGCGAAGAAGGAGCGGCTTGGATCACGGGTGTATCGCTGGAGGTCATGGACTCGTCGAGTACCGGCATGGGTATGCCGGGACAGACGGGGTGGTGGCACGGCAACGAAGGCAAGAGAGAAAAAAAGAAGGAGAGAAAATAGGAGGATGAAAGTGCACGGTCTAGGAGGGGTTTTGGGTGGGTCCGAGGTGTCAAAGTCATACGTGTCTGCTGTCTAATCACCCGCAAAGCCCCCCTCCTCCCCCGTTTGTCTCGGGTTTGCCCGAAAAAGTACATCTGGACCGCTTGGCGGACCGATACAGGCCTGCATTGAAATTTAACAATTCATACATATGCCCTACACAAATGAATGAAATGGCATTATTGTGCTTCTTGAGCTTCTTCTATTTTTGATTAATCACATCTTAATTTTTGTTATCCATGCGCCTAGCTTCGGCTAACATGATCCTCGACTCCTGGATGGCCCTCGCCAGCTTCACCTTCTCTTTCTTAAGGTCAATTGTCTCTTAGAGCCTAAGCAAGATTGGTGTGCGGCCGCACACCATTCTAATTTTCCCCAAACAAACTCTTCACTAATCTAATTTTCTCTACTACGGTTCCATGGGCATGCAACATTGGAGCCCGGGCAGCCGCACAGGCTCGCTGGGTTGCTCCGCCACTGCAAAGATGTATGTCCATGTGGCGGGCATTTTACTTGTCATGTATGTCCATGAGCCTTTTCTTTTGTTCAGCTCCAGATATAGGATCCATGCTTGTGGTCAATGAAGCTTTACACCACAAGGCATCTTCATGGGTTGTGTATGCATTTATATCCTTCCCTTCATTTTTTCTTGAATACCCAATGATTGTCCAACATCAAATAGAGGCAAATTTGTATCATTCATCTCACAGTTTGGAGGATCTTGACCATCATCTATCATATCCATCATGAATGAGTCATAAACATGCATCACAATGAAATTACCATCTTAAAATTGGTCCACGCCCGCTGGAGTTGCGATGACTCATACACCGCGTCGGGGAGGCGCCCATCTCCTGCATGAAGACATTCGGGGTGCCCGACCATTGCAAAGCCGAAACATCGTAGGGAGCTAGCGTGGCCGAGGGCGCAAACCCGGGTGCAGACGCGGGCATGGCGGAAGACGCCAAAGCAGACACGAAGGACCCCATGTCGAGGACATCCTTCACCACAGCTTCCTTCTCGGCCTTCTCGCGGGCAAGTCGGGCACGTCCCTCCTTTCAAACGATTATCTCTGGTTTATTCCGAGCATAGGGACCCCATGGACTTCGCTGACCCATTGTCCATGGCGACGGGTGAAAGTCGGAGCAGACGTCGACGACTTGGACGAAGGAGGATGTTGATGATGCGAATGTGCATGCAGCAAGGGCGACGATGCAGACGCATAAAACGCAGGACGAGCGCAGGGGAGAGGGGCAGTTGATTTGGTCAGTTTTGAGGATTTGGGTGGGTCCAAACGGCTTCAAATCCACCCACATCCTCTATAACACTAAGCTCCCTAGTTTTGAAGAGCCGCATTAAATTGAGGTCTACAATTAGAATTAGGTCACCTGATTTTAACCGGGTCAACAATTTTTCAGAACTCTCTCGTTCAATTCTTATATACTATACACTATTGAAAGGATCGATATAGTTGACTAGAGGGAGGGGGTGAATAGGCAACTAACAATTTTTAGCTTTTCTTTACCAAATTAAACTTTGCATCAAGTAGGTTGTCTAGATATGCAGCTAGGTGAGCAACCTATATGATGCAACAACAACAAGCACACAAGCAAGCAAAGGATATAACACAATATAGCTTGTACAAGTAAAGATGAGAGATAACCAAAAGTGGAACCGATGGAGACGAGGATGTGTTACTGAAGTTCCTTCCCTTTCAGGGTAAGTACATCTCCGTTGGAGCGGTGTGGAGGCACAATGCTCCCCAAGAAGCCACTAGGGCCATCATATTCTCCTCACGCCCTCACACAATGCGAGATGCCGTGATTCCACTATTGGTTCCCTTGGAGGCGGTGACCGAAACTTTACAAACAAGGTTCGGGCAATCTCCACAACTTAATTGGAGGCTCCCAACGACACCACGAAGCTTCACCACAATGGACTATGGCTCCGCGGTGCCCTCAACCGTCTAGGATGCTCAAACACCCAAGAGTAACAAGATCCGCAAGGGATTAGTGGGGGGAATCAAAATTCTCTTGGTGGAAGTGTAGATCGAGGCCTTCTCAACCAATCCCTAGAGAATCAACAAGTTTGATTGGCTAGGGAGAGAGATCGGGCAAAAATGCAGCGTAGAGCATCAATGGAGCTTGGGGATGGAAGAGGTAGTCAACTCGGACAAGAAGACTCCCCTTTTATAGTGAGTGAACAAATCCAACTGTTACCCACCAACTCAGCCCGCGAAATGCGGTACTATCACACGGACCTGCGGTACTACCGCACCGGCTTGCGGTACTACCGCAGGCAAGTGCGGTACTACCGCTCGCACGACAGGAGCCAGCTGAGGCCCTGTTGCACAAGGCAACAAGCGGTAGAATCGCAGGAGTGGTACTACCGCAAGGCCAGGCTCACCCTGGGCAGGGGAGGCACGGATTAAAAAATTACATCCGTGGCTACTTCCGCTGAGTTTCGGTCAGTTCAAAAATCCCGGCACGGTACTACAGCTCACAGGGAGCGGTACTACCATGTAGGGTGTGGAAGTAAAAAATTACTTCCGGCCCTACATACGTTCATGCGACAGTACTGGGCCAGGGGCCAAGGTACTACCACGATCCAAGAGCGGTACTACCGCTGCCCTGGGCAGTACTACCGTGGCCCATTGCGGTACTACTACTCCCTTGAGTAGTACTACCACTAGCCACAAATCAGTAGCACTTGGGAGGCCAACATTCTTTGTGATGACAAGGGAAACAACTGGAGCTCCAAAAATGCAAGGAAAGGTGGTGCAAAGGAACAAATGTGTACGTGTTGATTCCACCCTAACCTTTCTGAAGCGGGCCCCCTCTTAATAGTACGGATTTCCTATGACTCAATTCCACCAAAAAGAAACATAGAGAAACGCCGTCTTCGAATGAACTCCGAGGGGCATGAAATCGTCTTGTGCCTATACATGAGATACCTGAAATGCTCAATGCACACGATTAGTCCGCAAATGCATTGTCATCAATCACCAAAACCATCTAGGGAGAAATATGCCCTTACAATCTCCCCCCTTTTGGTGGATTGATGACAATACGAGATTTGCAAAAAGAGATATAAATGTCACATAAGCAAACCCAAAATCTATAAAATATAGATAGGCTCCCCCTAGATGTGTGCACTATGGAGAAGTGCTTTGGACTGCATGGCACACAAACTAGGATCAACACTCCCCCTATATTTTATAAACAAGGCAATCCTTTCAATAATATGTATGACAATGAGTATGGATGCAAGGTATAGAATTGAGCATGAAGTGAAAAGGGCACATGGCAAGATGAGCTCACAATCTACAAACATACTAGATAATTGGATAAGACAATAAGGTAAGCAGAGGACATATGTCTTACACCATATGATAGTCTCCTGGAACCAGACGAACACAAACACAAGCCAACAAACCAAAGCAAACGAGGTTCAACAGAACGAACGCAAAGCGCGAGACACGACGACACGACACGCAAATCCTACACTCTCCCCCCCTTTGGCATCGAGACACCAAAAAGGCAGAGAGGACACCTACTACACAGGTGGTAGCTCAAACTGCAGTGATCACTCCTCATGCTCCTCATCGGTCTTGACAGCGGGAATGGTCTCCTCCTCTGACTCAGTCCACTGGTAACCATGCTTCACCATCCAGTCAGCCTTAGGAGGGATGTTCCTCTCGGACCCACTCGAAATGTGCTCGCCGAACGTCCTCAAGATCCTCTTGTCGTGCCAGCGACTCTCCTTCTGAGCAACATGGGACTTGTACTGCTCCTTGGCCTGCATGTTGAACAGAGTCTTCATCTTGTTCTTCAGCCTCTTAGCCCAAGAGGGCTTAGAAGAGGGAGGAGTGTATCCCTCAAAACTGTCCTCAACTGCATCCTCCTCCTCAAGCTCATCCTCATCCACATCCATCCTCGCAGCCTCAGCCTCTATCCGGGTAGTGGTGTTAGCCCACTTGCTCTTGATGCGTAGCTTGATAGGCTCATGGCGAATCCAGTTGGGAGCTTCAAACTCTTCATTGGGAAAGAGCTGCTCCCAAGTCTTCGAGATCAACAGAAACATGTAAGGACCATAGATGGGTACCTTACGGTTGACACCACAAACTGCAGCTCACACCGCATGATGTGTGAGACATCAAGTGGTTGCGTATGTTGGAGACACGCCTCCTCACAAATGAGCATCATGTCCACGAGGTAAGCATGCACCTTATCCTTGTCACTAATGCGGGGAAAAAGTGTGTTGCGGAAGATCCGGTGCATGATGTCAAGGAATGGATTCAGCACCCATGTCTTCTTGTCATTGGCAAGCTTCTTCTCAACAAGGTAGGGCTGGAGCTTGTTCTTGTTGGTTGACTCGGGTTTGGCGTGTGGGCGGATGCCAACGGGCGTGTTGAGCCCCTCATGACGAACGTGGAGCTATGTCATGAGCTCCTTCCACTTAGCAGACATCCTCTGCCCATTGGTCATTGATGACCCACAAGTATAGGGGATCTATCGTAGTCCTTTCGATAAGTAAGAGTGTCGAACCCAATGAGGAGCAGAAGGAAATGATAAGCGGTTTTCAGCAAGGTATTCTCTGCAAGTACTGAAATAAGTGGTAACAGATAGTTTTGTGATAAGATAAATTGTAACGAGCAACAAGTAACAAAAGTAAATAAGGTGCATCAAGGTAGCCCAATCCTTTTTGTAGCAAAGGACAAGCCAAAACAAACTCTTATAATAAGAAAAGCGCTCCCGAGGACACATGGGAATATCGTCAAGCTAGTTTTCATCACGCTCATATGATTCGCGTTCGGTACTTTGATAATTTGATATGTGGGTGGACCGGTGCTTGGGTGCTGTTCTTACTTGAACAAACATCCCAGTTATGATTAACCTCTATTGCAAGCATCCGCAACTACAACAAAAGTATTAAGGTAAACCTAACCATAGCATGAAACATATGGATCCAAATCAGCCCCTTACGAAGCAACACATAAACTAGGGTTTAAGCTTCTGTCACTCTAGCAACCCATCATCTACTTATTACTTCTTGATGCCTTCCTCTAGGCCCAAATAATGGTGAAGTGTTATGTAGTCGACGTTCACATAACACCACTAGAGGTTAGACAACATACATCTCATCAAAATATTGAACGAATACCAAATTCACATGACTACTAATAGCAAGACTTCTCCCGTGTCCTCGGGAACAAACATAACTACTCACAAAGCATATTCATGTTCATAATCAGAGGGGTAATAATATGCATAAAGGATCTGAACATATGATCTTCCACCAAGTAAACCAACTAGCATCAACTACAAGGAGTAATCAACACTACTAGCAACCTACTAGCACCAATCCCGGACTTGGAGACCAGAATTGGATACAAGAGATGAACTAGGGTTTGGAGATGAGATGGTGCTGGTGAAGATGTTGATGGAGATTGCCCTCTCCCGATGAGAGGAGCGTTGGTGATGATGATGGCGATGATTTCCCCCTCCCAGAGAGAAGTGTCCCCGACAGAACAGCTTTGCCAGAGCCCTAGATTGGTTCCGCCAAGGTTCCGCCTCGTGGCGGCGGAGTCTCGTCCCGAAAGGTTGCTTGCTATTTTTTTCTCATCGAAAGACTTCATATAGGAGAAGATGGAAGTCGGAGAGCCACCAGGGGGCCCATGAGGTAGGGGGGCACGCCCAGGGGGGAGGGGCGTGCCCCCCACCCTCATGAGCAGGGTGTGGGCCCCCTGCACTTCATCTTTGGTGACGATTTTTCTTTATTTATTTTAAGGTATTTGGTGGAGTTTCAGGACTTTTGGAGTTGCGCAGAATGGCCCTTCAATATTTGCTCCTTTTCCATCCCAGAATTCCAGCTGCCGGCATTCTCCCTCTTCATGTAAACCTTGTAAAATAAGAGAGAATAGCCATAAGTATTGTGACATAACGTGAAATAACAGCCCATAATGCGATAAATATCAATATAAAAGCATGATGCAAAATGGACGTATCAACTCCCCCAAGCTTAGACCTCGCTTGTCCTCAAGCGAAAAGCCGATAACAATAAATATGTCCTCATGTTTAGAGGTAGAGGCGTCGATAAAAAATAAAATATGGACATGAAGGCATCATGATTATTCTCATAACGGCAACATATATAAATTTTGTCATATGATTACTTATGTTAAAGTGATGATCTTTTCACAAAGCCAAAGTATGAATCAGAAACCTTATTGAGCACCAACAAATTATACCCTCAGTCATTGAAGCAATTGCAATTTATCATAACATCGGAAAGAGTCTATGTCAGAGCTTAAAAGCAAGTCCACATACTCAACTATCACTTAGTCCTTCATAATTGCTAACACTCACACAATACTTGTGGTTACGGAGTTTTAACCGGACACAAAGAAAGATAGGGGCTTATAGTTTTGCCCCACAACCTTTTACCTCAAGGGTAATGTCAACAATAATAAATCATACTCCCCTACATCCAATTAGATATATATATCATGTTCTTTCCAACATGCTGGGCTTGCTAAAGGATAAAATGAAAAAGGAAAGGTGAAGATCACCGTGACTCTTGCATAAGGTAGAGGATAATAATAAAAGATAGGCCCTTCGTAGAGGGAAGCAGAGGTTGCCATGCGCTTTTATGGTTGGATGCACAAAATCTTAATGCAAAAGAACGTCACTTTATATTGCCCCTTGTATGTGAACCTTTATTATGCAGTCCGTCGCTTTTATTGCGTCCACAACAAGTTTGTACAAAGCTTATTTCTCTGCACTAATAAGTCATGCATATTTAGAGAGCAATTTTTATTGCTTGCACCGATGACAACTTACTTGAAGGATCTTACTCAATCCATAGGTAGATATGGTGGACTCTCATGGCTAAACTGGTTTAAGGATATTTGGAAGCACAAGTAGTATCTCTACTTGGTGCTGAGAATTTGGCTAGCATGAGGGGGAAAGGCAAGCTCAACATGTTAGAGGAACCATGACAACATACTTTATCTCAGATATAAGAAAACATAACTCATTATGTTGTCTTCCTTGTCCAACATCAACTCTTTAGCATGTCATATTTTAATGAGTGTTCCCAATCATAAAAGATGTCAATGATAATATATCTATATGTGAAACCTCTCTCTCCTTATTACTTCCTATTAATTGCAACGATGACCAAAGCTATATTTGCCAACTCCCAACAACTTTTAATCATCATACTCTTTCTATGTGAAGTCATTACTTTCAATAAGATCAATATGAGCTCTTTGTTTCTTTTTATTCTCTTCTTTTATTCACTCAAGATCATGACAAAGTAATCAAGCCCTTGTGAGGGAGTCCTGGATTAGGGGGTGTCCGGATGGCCGGACTATGACCTTTGGCCGGACTCCCGGACTATGAAGATACAAGATTGAAGACTTCGTCCCATGTCCAGATAGGACTTTCCTTGGCGTGGAAGGCAAGCTTGGCGATTCGATATGAAGATCTCCTCCCATTGTAACCGACTCTGTGTAAACCTAGCCCTCTCCGGTGTCTATATAAACTGGAGAGTTTTAGTCCGTAGGACGAACAACAATCATACCATAGGCTAGCTTCTAGGGTTTAGCCTCTCTGATCTCGTGGTAGATCCACTCTTGTACTACCCGTATCATCAATATTAATCAAGCAGGAGTAGGGTTTTACCTCCATCGAGACGGCCCGAACCTGGGTAAAAACATCGTGTCCCTTGTCTCCTGTCACCATCCGCCTAGACGCACAGTTCGGGACCCCCTACCCGAGATCCGCCGGTTTTGACACCGACATTGGTGCTTTCATTGAGAGTTCCTCTGTTTCGTCACCTTTAGGCCCGATGGCTTCTTCGATCACCAACCACGACGCGGTCCAGGGTGAGACTTTTCTCCCCGGAGAGATCTTCGTATTCGGCGGCTTTGCACTGCGGGCCAACTCCTTGGCCATCTAGAGCAGATCGAAAGCTACGCCCCTGGCCATCAGGTCAGGTTTGGAAGTTTAAACTACACGGCCGACATCCGCGGGGACTTGATCTTCGATGGATTCGAGCCACGGCCGAGCACGCCGCACGGTCATGATGGGCATGATTTAGCTCTGCTGCCAGACAACGCCCAGAGCGTCGCTCAGGTGCCCTCTCCGACCATTAGCTCGGAGCCGACTGCGCCAGTTGGGGCCGGACGGCCGGACGCCGCCCCCGGAGCCGCAATCTCTAAGGCGATAGAGCCGAACACCAGCCTAGTCCTTTGCGAGGCCTACGACTCAAGGGTGCCGGACTCCATTCCGAATTCCGGACCTCCCGCACCTCTTCCGATCAAACCCGATTGGGCTCCGATCATGGAGTTCACCGCCACGGACGTCTTTTAGCACTCGCCCCTTGGCGATATCCTGAATTCAATAAAGTCTCTCTCTTTGTCAGGAGGGCCCTGGCCGGACTATGGTCAGCATGGTTGGGATGCGGATGACGAAGAATTTCGAAGCCCACCCACCACCCACTACGTAGACACTGTTGACGACTTAACCAACATGCTCAACTTCGACTCCGAAGACATCGACGGTATGGATGCCGATGAAGGAGACGACCAAGAACCAGGGCCTATAGAGCGCCGCACAATCGCCTTATCACACGATGTATGCATGGTGGACACACCTAAAAGAAGTAACGGCGAGGATCAAAAGGGCACAACCAGGGATCGTTCCCTCGAAAAACAATCAAAGCGGCGGCGTAAGCGCCACGCCAAGCCCCACCTTGATAGAGACCCAGCCATGGAGCAGGGCGAATCAACAAAAGACGAACATGCCATCGAGCAACCGTCCAAACAAGGCAGACAAACTGAACAATCCGGCCCCAGCAAAGATAATAGTCTGGACGACCTCACACCGGACAAGCCGCTGGAGCACCAGAACCTCCACCAAAGGCTTGTCGCCACTGCATGTAGCCTGAAAAAGCAGAAGCGGAAGCTCAAAACAGTGAAAGATGCAATCAGAATAAGATGGAGCAAAGTACTCAATACCGCACACAAGTACGGCAACAATCGTCACACAAAGAGCTTTCCGAAGCGGAAATTACTACCTAGAGCCCCCACAACCAAAAAACAAGGAAGTCACCAGGTCGGATAGACGACCCCATGATCGACCTCCACCAACAAAGGGCGCCGCATTCAATGCGGCACGCGAGCCACACAAAGATTCGCATCAGAAAAACGGCCCGACCAGATCCATCTACGGGCCAAGAAAGCAAGCTCCATTGAGCAATGCAACACAAAAAATATCTGAACATCACGGCACACCCACATACAGGGGCGCAGCGCACCCCCTATGTTTTACCGATGAGGTACTGGATCATGAATTTCCAGCGGGATTCAAGCCCGTAAACATAGAAGCATACGACGGAACAACAGACCCTGGAGTCTGGATCGAGGATTATATACTCCATATACACATGGCCAGAGGAGATGACCTCCACGCCATAAAATATTTACCCCTTAAGCTCAAAGGGCCAGCCCGGCATTGGCTTAAAAGCCTCCCCGAAAACACCATGGGAAGTTGGGAAGAGCTCGAGGATGCTTTCCGGGCAAATTTCCAAGGGACCTATGTCCGACCTCTGGATGCAGATGATTTGAGTCATATAACTCAACAACCCGGGGAGTCAGCCCGGAAACTCTGGAACAAATTTCTTACTAAAAAGAATCAGATAGTCGACTGTCCGAACGCCGAAGACCTAGCAGCTTTCAAACATAGCGTCTGAGACGAATGGCTCGCCAGACACCTCGGCCAAGAAAAGCCAAGAACAATGGCCGCATTAACAAGCCTCATGACCCGCTTTTGTGCAGGAGAGGATAGCTGGTTGGCAAGAAGCAGCACCAGCGACCCGAATACGTCCGAACCCAGAGATGGGAACGAGAAACCGTGCCGTAACAAAGAACCACGCCGGATCAAGGACAACATCCCGATGAGCACGGCAGTAAACACCGGATTCAAAAGCTCTCGGCAAAATCAGAAAAAGCCGCCCCCAAAGATGACAGGGACGAGCTATCCAACCTCAACAAAATCTTGGACAAAATATGTCAAATCCACATTACTCCCGGGAGACCTGCAAACCACACCCACAGAGATTGTTGGGTCTTCAAGCAGTCCGGCAAACTCAATGTCGAACACAAGGGGCTCGACACACCAAGCGAGGATGACGACGCGCCCCACAAGCAGAACAACGGAGAACAAAAGAAGTTCCCGCAAGAAGTCAAAAGAGTAAATTCACTCCAGGTGACAACAGGCGAAAACAGAACGGCGCCCACAAAGATACGTGCCACACGTCCCGCCCCAGAGGAGCACCGTCACTGGTTGTTACAACCAATCACCTTCGATCATCAGGATTACTCCAGAGGTATCCGGAACGTAGGCTGGACTGCATTGGTCTTGGATCCGATTATTGATGAACTCCAATTTACACAAGTCCTAATGGACGGAGGCAGTGACCTAAACCTATTATATCATGACACAATCCGCAAACTGGGGATAAACCCAGCAACAATTCGCCATGACAACACTTCCTTTCAAGGAATCACATCGGGCCCAGATACCCAGAGTATGGGTTCCCTATTGTTAGAAGTCATGTTTGGCTCACCCGATAACTTGTGAAGCGAAAATCTAACCTTCCACATCGCCCCGTTCATAAGTCGCTATCAAGCTCTACTGGGACGCGAAGCTTTCGCCCGCTTTAACGCAATACCGCATTATGCATCCCTCACACTCAAAATGCACGGTCCGCGAGGCATCATCTCACTAAAGGGAAATATCAATTGATCCATGAAGAACGGATAATGGTGCGGCCGCCTTGACAGCCGCACACTAATCCAGCTTCACTACCCCGGATATGGTTCGACAAGTCCGGCATAAACATACAAAGGCCTAACAGCCGCATAACCCTGTACAAGGGGCTCCGCGTGTTCACACCAGGAGACAAAACGGCCCAATCTTACTCATGCGTTTGTGTTATAATTTTTTTATTCTAATATAGATTTCTCGCACGATTATTTTTCACTAAGTCCCTCTCTTTTGCAGACAAACATCGTTCTACACCCATCCAGGATACGGCACAATGGAGACACAGGCGCAGACGTGCAGTGGGGACCCGTTCTAAGGATTCTCTTCAGATTAAGACCCTGCGTAAACCTTTCTTACTGTCTCTTGTTGATACCATCCCCCGGTTTTTCACTATAGCCGAGGAGGAGGCTGGCGTCTTGGCATGTGGCCATGCCAGAATTTTGCATGTACCTGGACACCAGGGGCTTTTTTACCAAAGGGTTATTGTTCGGCCCGTCCTCAGAAAGACCGAATACCTTAGGGAGTGTTCGACGTCGCGAGTTTGGCCTTATATGCATCAGCTCCGAATCATGTCTTTGGTCAAATGTTGGGTTTGCTCGGCTCCTGTGTTTTGCTGCCTTACGTTTCGCTCTATCGGCTAAGGCGGCACCAGGAGAACTACTGCGATTGTGCCCCGGTTCGGCCAGGCGAGCACCTCAGTAGAGAAAGCCGAAAACTGACTGTCATGATATAGCGAGAGACTGGTCAACCACTCGATGACTTTTGGAATCTTTAGGATTCCTCCGCATTAACGAAGGGCCGCTTCCCGGTCAGGCACACTCGCGCCCCAAATTCGGGTGAGCATGGTGCCCCTAGGGGCTATTCAGTAGCCCCACTGTCAAACTCCTATGGCTAAGTGAAAGTGATAAAGCATTATAGTCCGGTTGCCTAGTTCGCTGCGCCACCACCTCCTTTATAGGACCAAGACGTTGGATTAAGTATGAAAAGGCGCCTTTTTGTGAACACCCCCGCATTCTATGTGTGGGGGCTGAAGCCAACGACTGCCATCTTTCAGGTTATATACACATATACATTAACGGCCGCACAGGAGGCATTATAATTCGTGCAAGCACAAGTATAAAAAGCTTTTATATTCTATCAAAATATTCATTTTACAATAGTACACGCTATTCGAACACAACATCCTTTGAGCACTGCGACTCTATTAAACGAGCGCCATGAAGAACTTCCTCAAAGTAGTGCTTGGTAGGTACTCGGCTTTCGTCCGAATCCCTGGATGCAGCAACACTGGCCTTCATATCCGCCCAGTATGTTTTGACACGGGCAAGAGCCATCTGTGCACCCTCTATGCACGCCGACCTCTTCATTGCATCAGCATGCGGCACCGAACCAAGGAACTGCTGCACCAAGCCAAAACAACTCTTCGGCTCCGGCTTATCCGGCCACAGACGACTCACAACATACCACATGGCGAGTCCGGATAACCTGTTCAGCTCCGCCCAGGCAGCCAAACGGTCGGATACAGAAAGTGGGCGTTCTAGATTGTGGAACTGCGACCAAAAAAGCTCTTCCAATCCATGGTCACCTCGGCCGCGGAAGTGCTCGGTCGCGTTTGCCGCACTAGCTGCCAAATCCAGATAAGTGTTTTCCGCACTCCACTGCCGGTCTAACGGAGCATACTTGGGGTCCCCGAACTTCATTCGCAGCATATAGGGCTTTCCAGCTGTGATATCTCCGGCCTGACGCAGCTCCTCCTTCATAGCTCTCATTGCAGAGCGAGTATCCTTGGCCTCGACAGTGATCTTTTCAAGATCCTTCTGAGCCGCCTTATCTCCTTGTTCAAGAAATTTATAGCGGTCAGCAGCATCCTTCAATTTTATAGCCATCTCGGCCATTACTTTCTTGCTCTGGCAGTGAGCAGCTAGTTCGGCTTTTAGCTCTTCAGCCGCCTTCACGGCAGCCGCATCGCTTTTCCTTGCTTGTTCCTTGGCTCGGGCAAGTTCCGCCCGAAGGTTCTCCACGGCAGCAGCACTATCTGCATCAAGCACATATCTTATAATGCACGCGCACCAAACTCCTCTTATCAGATGTCTTTGGAACATACCTTGTGCCTCATCTAGCCACTTATTTACAAGCGCGATGTTGGCATCCGCCACGTCAAGTTGCCGCTTTAGCTCGGCAGATTCATCAGTCCGGCTAGCCACCGAACGCCTCGTCACCTTCATAAAATAGGTGACATATTATACCTGGGGTTATGATCCTCTGTGCGCTGTCACTCTTGACAACACACAGAGTCTCAGGGGCTACTATTTATACAGGGCGCATTTAATATGCGGCTCTACCAAAAGGTACACCTTTTTACGTACGTCAAAGCCTGTTAGTAAAGTCATGGCAGCCTCGTACAATCCGATTTCCGCGGATGAAATCCTTCCAATCACCGTATTCATCAACATACGGTGTTCTTCTGAGATGGACGCCCTCCCAAGCAGATCCTTCAGCCCCTCCGACCGCGCACCAGAGGGTGCCGGACTAGCCTGACGACCTTTTCCAGGGTCCAGACTTGGAAAAACCCTCCGAGACGACACCTCGGGGTCGCCTGCCTTGTGAGACAGTGCAACAAGGGGAGGCGTTTCGCTCTCTATCATCTCTGGACGAAGATCCCCTAAAGATGAGCTCTGCTGAGAAGGGTTGAGATCTGAACTGCAAGGTAATATTTTGGTTATCTTCCTTAGAAATAAAACAGGAATGTCATTCATTATGGAACCCTCTCTTCACTTACGGCTCGGGGAAGAGCGGGTCCCCTTGAGGGCGCAATGCGGCCGGGGCGTTCTCCGGCGCCGAACCCTCTGGCGAAGATTTCTTCCCCTGTTTTGAGGCCAGCACCTCCGGGTCTTCAGAGACAGTCCTTTTCTTTCCCTGGTCGGGGGAATTTTCGATTCCGCCCTTCCTAACAGCCTCCTTCATGGAGGCGGTAGCTCCTTGGTTCCCCCCTTCGCCTTCTACCAAAAGCACGACCTCCAGCATCCTAGTTAGCATGGGATTCGGCGCGGTCTCAGGCAGGGGGGCTGGACACCTGATAAGCTTTGCATTCGCTATCCACTCCTGTTGAAAGGACAACTCTGTTAAGGGTAATTTTATGATGGAAACACGAATGGCATGTCCAAATACGGAGCTACTTACTCAAGCGTCTGGGCGATTGCAGCTCAGACCTTCGTCCTCGGACAAATCCGGAAACCTTGCTTGTGATCCGAAGAACAATTTGTACATCTCCACGGGCGTCGTGCCCATAAAGTGTTGGAGGACTCGCGGTCCTTCCGGGTTGAATTCCCACAGGCGGAGAGGGCGACGTTTGCAGGGCATTGTGCGGCGAATCAGCATAACTTGCGCCACTATGGTCAAGTTAATATCTCTTTCTAGAAGATCTCGAATGCGGTCCTGCAGCAAGGGAACGTCTTTGGGCGGCCCCCAGATAAGCCCTTCATTGACCCATGACGCTAGCCGTGGTAGGGGACCCGAGCGAAAAGCAAGTGGCGCCACCCATGTGGTGCCCCTGGGGGCTATGATGTAAAACCAGTCCCGTTGCCATAAGCCGAACTCCTCTTGAAAAGAGCCCTCGGGCCATGGAGCGTCGTCCGTCTTGCTTACGATGGCTCCTCCGCACTCAGCGTACTGCCCCTCGATTATCTTTGGTTCCACTTTGAAGGTTCTCTGCCACAATCCGAAGTGAGGAGTAATATGGAGGAAGGCCTCACACATGACAATGAACGATGAGATCTGGAGGATGGACTCCGGAGCTAGGTCGTGAAATTCCAGACCGTAATAAAACATAAGTCCCCTCACGAAGGGATCTATCGGGAAGCCTAGCCCTGAAGGAAGTGAGATATGAACACCACGCTCTCACCGGGCTGGGGAGTGGGAATTGCTTGCCCTTGTGCAGGCAGCCTATGCGAGATTTCGACGGTCAGATACAGGGCATCTCTCAGCTTTCGCATGTCTTCTTCCATAATGGAGGAAGGCATCCATCGGCCTTTAAGGTCGGAGCCGGACATCGTCGAGGGTCCGAGGCGCCTAAAGCTGGAGCTCTGGATGTTGGAGCTCAAGGCAAGGGGCAGATTTGATTGAGTTAAAAGGAGTCGAGCCTTGGTCTCTTTATAAAGAGGTTGAATACCAAGAGCCCTCCCCGTAACCATTTGGTACTCGCTTTCAATTAGGGGGTCATACCAAAGGTGCGGTTGGGTTACCCACGCTCGTATTGATGAGAATCCCGGAATAAGGGGACAAGATCTCTGCTTTGACAAGACGTCCCAAGGAAACCGCCTCGCTAAACGCGCTGAGGTGGAACAGTAAAACGATTCGGATAAAGGCCTAGCCGTGGCGTGATGTCACGCTGCGGAGTACGTCAGCAGATTAGATTTGTGCAAATATTATTCTCTCTACGGTGGCATGTGGAACTTATTTTGCAGAGCCGGACACTATCCTTGTGTTCAACATCTTCTATGGAATATTCGGAGGAGGAACCCGCCTTGCAATGCCGAAGACAATTTGCGCGCCGGACTCGTCGTCATTGAAGCTTGGTTTAGGGGCTACTGAGGGAGTCATGGATTAGCGGGTGCCCGGATGGCCGGACTATGACCTTTGGCCGGACTCCCGGACTATGAAGATACAAGATTAAAGACTTTGTCCCATGTCCGGATAGGACTTTCCTTGGCGTGGAAGGCAAGCTTGGCGATTCGATATGAAGATCTCCTCCCATTGTAACCGACTCTGTGTAACCCTAACCCTCTCCGGAGTCTATATAAACCGGAGAGTTTTAGTCCGTAGGACGAACAACAATCATACCATAGGCTAG
Organism: Triticum dicoccoides; assembly: GCF_002162155.2. Taxonomy (NCBI): domain Eukaryota; kingdom Viridiplantae; phylum Streptophyta; class Magnoliopsida; order Poales; family Poaceae; genus Triticum; species Triticum dicoccoides. The sequence continues at coordinate 582,869,584 of NC_041391.1, read as the reverse complement.
CTTCTAGGGTTTAGCCTCTCTGATCTCGTGGTAGATCCACTCTTGTACTACCCGTATCATCAATATTAATCAAGCAGGAGTAGGGTTTTACCTCCATCAAGAGGGCCCGAACCTGGGTAAAAACATCATGTCCCTTGTCTCCTGTTACCATCCGCCTAAACGCATAGTTCGGGACCCCCTACCCGGGATCCGCCGGTTTTGACACCGACACCTTGACTCAACAGTAATCTTTATTATATATAGCTCACGGACTCGATTGCATAGAGGGATCATAAAGCAAAACTTCAAAACTAAATCATGCCATGAATTTATTCTACTATATCAAGAATCTACTACTAGGATCGAACTAAGAAAAACGGTAAAGATAGGAGTTGTGATGGTGATACGATACCGGGGCACCTCCCCCAAGCTTGGCAGTTGCCTAGGGGAGTGCCCATACCCATGTGATTATGTCTCCTTCTTTGTTGTTGGCGGTGGAGGTGTTGTTGATGACGCAAGCTTGTCGTCCACCTTCCATGGCATAGGCTCACCCTCATAGAAGGATGATCGAGTCTCCGGAATCCTCAAATCTGCAATGGAAACAGCTCGAAACGAAAACAGAGGATATTTGCGTGATACGGTCATCAAAACCTTCGGGAGAATATATACTGAATTTTTACAGACCAAAATACGTATCGTGCAAGAAAACGGAGTCCGGAGGGCACACGAGGTGCTCACGAGGTAGGGGGGCGCGCCCAAGGGGAGGGGGCGCACCCTCCACCCTCGTGGAGGCCTCGTATCCTCCCCGGACTGCTACTTATTTTTCTATTTTTCTAAATATTCCAAAAGAGAGAAATATTGCCTTAGAATTTGTTTTGGAGTCGGTTTACTTAACGTAACACATACCTATTCCTTTTCGGAGTCTGGAACATTCTGGAAAGTGTCCCTTATGTATTCCTCCGGGGTTACGGTTTCAATAATATTAGTTTCAACATTTATAGGATTACCTGAGATATAGTGTTTGATCCTTTGACCGTTTACCACCTTCGGATTTGTACCTGCGAAGTTGCTGATTTTTATGGCACCGGAACGATAGACCTCCTCGATAACGTAGGGACCTTCCCATTTAGAGAGAAGTTTTCCTGCAAAATATCTTAAACGGGAGTTGTATAGCAATACATAATCACCTACATTAAACTCACGCTTTTGTATCCTTTTATCATGCCATCTTTTAACTTTTTCTTTAGACAACTTGGCATTTTCATAGGCTTGGGTTCTCCATTCATCAAGTGAGCTAATATCAAATAACCTCTTCTCACCGGCAAGTTTGAAATCATAGTTGAGCTCTTTAATAGCCCAATATGCCTTATGTTCTAGTTCGAGAGGTAAGTGACATGCTTTTCCATAAACCATCTTATACGGAGACATACACATAGGATTCTTATATGCAGTTCTATAGGCCCATAATGCATCATAAAGTTTCTTGGACCAATTCTCTCTAGACCTATTAACAGTCTTTTGCAAAATTAATTTGAGCTCTCTATTGCTCAATTCTACTTGACCACTAGACCGTGGGTGATAAGGAGATGCAATTCTATGATTAACGTCATATTTAGCAAGCATTTTACGGAAAGCACCATGAATAAAATGTGAACCACCACCAGTCATTAAATATCTAGGGACTCCAAACCTCGGAAAAATAACTTCCTTAAGCATTTTAAAAGAAGTGTTATGATCAGCACTACTAGTTGGAATAGCTTCTACCCACTTAGTAACGTTATCAACAGCAACTAAAATATGTGTGCATCCATTAGAGGCAGGAAAAGGTCCCATATAATCAAAGCCCCAAACATCAAATGGTTCAATAACAAGTGAATAATTCATAGGCATTTCTTGACGTCTACTAATATTACCAATTCTTTGACATTCATCACAAGATAAAACAAACTTACGGGCATCCTTGAAGAGAGTAGGCCAATAAAAACCAGATTGCAATACCTTATGTGCAGTTCTATCTCCAGCGTGGTGTCCTCCATAAGCTTCGGAGTGACACTTGCGTAGGATCTGTTCATGTTCATGCTCAGGCACACAACGCCTAATAACACCATCTACTCCTTCTTTATAAAGATGTGGGTCATCCCAAAAGTAATGTCGCAAATCATAAAAGAACTTTTTCTTTTGTTGGTATGTGAAGCTAGGTGGTATAAATTTAGCAACAATATAATTAGCATAATCAGCATACCATGGAGTGCTACGAGAAGTGCTTACGACATTTAATTGTTCATCAGGAAAGCTATCATCAATAGGTAATGGGTCATCAAGAACATTCTCTAACCTAGATAAGTTGTCTGCAATGGGGTTCTCAGCTCCTTTTCTATCAACAATATGCAAATCAAATTCTTGCAGCAAGAGAACCCATCTAATAAGTCTAGGTTTAGCATCTTTCTTTTCCATAAGATATTTAATAGCAGCATGATCGGTGTGAATAGTTACTTTAGAATCAACAATATAGGGTCTGAATTTATCACAAGCAAATACAACTGCTAAAAGTTCCTTTTCAGTAGTAGCATAATTTCTTTGAGCATTGTCTAGAGTCTTACTAGCATAACGGATAACATTTAATTTCTTATCAACTCTTTGCCCTAGAACAACACCTACAGCATAATCCCTAGCATCACACATAATTTCAAAGGGTAAATTCTAATCAGGTGGCTTAACAATAGGTGCAGAGACTAATGCTTTCTTAAGTATTTCAAATGCTTCTACACAATCATCATCAAAGACAAATGGTATATCTTTTTGTAACAAATTAGTCAGAGGCCGAGAAATTTTTGAGAAGTCCTTATTGAACCTCCTATAAAACCCAGCGTGACCAAGGAAACTTCTTATACCTTTAATGTCCTTGGGACATGGCATCTTTTCAATAGCATCAACCTTGGCTTTATCAACTTCAATACCTCTTTCAGAAACTTTGTGTCCCAAAACAATACCTTAATTAACCATAAAGTGGCACTTTTCCCAATTCAAGACAAGATTAGTTTCTTCACATCTCTACAAAACTCAATTAAGATTGCTCAAGCAATCATCAAAAGAGGAACCATAGACAGAAAAATCGTCCATGAAAACCTCACAAATCTTTTCACAAAAGTCAGAGAATATAGCCATCATGCATCTTTGAAAGGTAGCAGGTGCATTACATAAACCAAAAGGCATACGTCTATAAGCAAAAGTACCAAAAGGGCATGTAAAAGTAGTCTTTGATTGATCTTTAGCCGACACAGGTATTTGAGAGAAACCAGAATAACCATCTAGAAAGCAATAATGTGTATGTTTGCATAATCTTTCTAGCATTTGGTCAATAAAAGGTAAGGGGTAATGATCTTTCTTAGTAGCTTTATTTAATTTGCGGAAATCAATTACCATCCTATAACCTGTGATAATTCTTTGTGGAATTAATTCATCTTTATCATTAGGGACAACAGTAATACCTCCCTTCTTAGGGACACAATGGACAGGACTTACCCACTGACTATCAGCAACGGGATAAATTATACCTGCCTCCAGAAGCTTGAGTATTTCCTTTCTTACCACTTCTTTTATTTTAGGATTCAAACGTCGTTGAGGATCACAAACTGGTTTGGCATCCGCTTCCAAATTTATTTTATGCTGACATAGAGTGGGACTAATGCCCTTAAGATCATCAAGAGTATATCCAATAGCGGCATGGTGCTTCTTCAGAGTTTTCAATAATCTTTCTTCTTCATGCTCTGAAAGGTTAGCACTAATAATAAGAGGATATATTTTCTTTTCATCAAGATAAGCATACTTAAGATTATCAGGCAACGGTTTAAGCTCAAACACGGGATCACCCTTGGGTGGAGGAGGATCCCCTAGGATTTCAACAGGCAAATTGTGTTTCAGAATAGGTTCCTGTTTAAATAATACTTCATCTATTTCCCTTCTTTCATTCATAAACATATCATTTTCATGGTCTAGCAAATAATGTTCCAAAGGATCACTGGGAGGTACGGCAATAGAAGCAAGACCAATAATTTCATCCTTACTAGGCAATTCTTCCTCACGATGTTGTTTACTAAATTTAGAGAAATTAAACTCATGAACCATATCATCCAAGCCAACAGTAACAACATTCTTTTTGCAGTCTATCGTAGCATTAATAATATTCAAGAAGGGTCTACCAAATATAATGGGACAAAAGCTATCTTGCGGAGAAGTAAGAACAAGAAAATTAGCAGGATATTTAGTTTTCCCACACAAGACTTCAACATCTCTAACAATCCCAATTGGTGAAATAGTATCTCTATTGGCAAGTATAATTGTGACATCAATACCTTCTAATTCAGCAGGTGCAATTTCATTCTTAATTTCTTCGTATAAAGTATGTGGTATAACACTAGCACTCACACCCATATCACATAAGCCATGGTAACAATGATCTCCTATTTTAAAAGAAATAACAGGCACGCCTACCACAGGTCTATGTTTATCTTTAGCACAGGGTTTAGCAATTCTAGCAGTTTCACCTTCGAACTGAATAACGTGCCCATTAATATTATCAGACAAGAGATCTTTAACAATTTCAATATTGGGTTCTACTTTAACTTGCTCAGGAGGTACATAAGTTCTGATATTGCTTTTACGAACAACAGTTGAAGCTTTAGCATGAACCTTTACTCTAACAGGGAAAGGTGGTTTCTCAACATAAGAGGTGAGAACAATAGGATCATTATAAGTGATAGTCTTTTCTTCAACTTTAATAGGTGCAACTACTTTTACATCTATGGGAGGATGATATTTAAATAGCTTCTCCTTAGGGAGATCAACATAAGTAGCAAAAGATTCACAGAAAGAAGCTACTATCTCAGAGTCAAGTCCATATTTAGTGCTAAACTTACGGAAAATATCGGTATCCATAAAAGATTTAACACAATCAAACTTAGGTGTCATACCTAACTCCTTACCTTCGCCGAGGTCCCAATCTTCAGAGTTGCGTTTAATTTTATCCAATAAATTCCATCTGAATTCAATAGTCTTCATCATAAAAGAGCCAGCACAAGAAGTATCGAGCATGGTGCGATTGCTATCAGAAAGCTGAGCATAAAAATTCTAAAGAATTGTTTCTCTTGAGAGGTCATGATTGGGGCATGAATATAAAATTGATTTAAGCCTCCCCCAATCTTGAGCGATGCTTTCTCCTTCGCGAGGCCAAAAATTATATATATAATTGCGATCACGATGAACAAGATGCATAGGGTAATACTTTTGATGAAATTCCAATTTCACTCTTTTATAGTTCCATGATCTCGTATCACATAGCCTATACCATGTCAATGCATCTTCCTTCAAAGATAAAGGAAAAGCCTTCTTCTTAACAATATCATCGGGTATACCTGCAAGCTTAAATAGTCCACAAATATCATCCACATAGTGAAGATGCTCGTCAGGATGCTTTGTTCCATCTCCTGTAAAAGTATTAGCCAGCAATTTTTCCATGATACCCGAAGGAAATTCAAAAGGAGTTTCATTTTCAATAGGTTCAGTAGGTTGAGGGGAAACTCTTTGCTCTACTGGAAGGGGTGAAGATACCCCGAACAAGCTCCTCATAGAATTACTTTCCATAGTAACAAGTGACAGAAAATTTCAGCACACTATATAAATTTTTCCTTACCAAATTCCACCTACCAAAGGCGCTACACTCCCCAGCAACGGCGCCAGAAAAGAGTCTTGATGACCCACAAGTATAGGGGATCTATCGTAGTCCTTTCAATAAGTAAGAGTGTCGAACCCAACGAGGAGCAGAAGGAAATGATAAGCGGTTTTCAGCAAGGTATTCTCTGCAAGTACTGAAATAAGTGGTAACAGATAGTTTTGTGATAAGATAAATTGTAACGAGCAACAAGTAACAAAAGTAAATAAGGTGCAGCAAGGTAGCCCAATCCTTTTTGTAGCAAAGGACAAGCCAGAACAAACTCTTATAATAAGAAAAGCGCTCCCGAGGACACATAGGAATATCGTCAAGCTAGATTTCATCACGCTCATATGATTCGCGTTTGGTACTTTGATAATTTGATATGTGAGTGGACCGGTGCTTGGGTGCTGTTCTTACTTGAACAAACATCCCACTTATGATTAACCTCTATTGCAAGCATCCGCAACTACAACAAAAGTATTAAGGTAAACCTAACCATAGCATGAAACATATGGATCCAAATCAGCCCCTTACGAAGCAACGCATAAACTAGGGTTCAAGCTTCTGTCACTCTAGCAACCCATCATCTACTTATTACTTCCCAATGCCTTCCTCTAGGCCCAAATAATGGTGAAGTGTTATGTAGTCGACGTTCACATAACACCACTAGAGGTTAGACAACATACATCTCATCAAAATATCGAACAAAAACCAAATTCACATGACTACTAATAGCAAGACTTCTCCTGTGTCCTCAGGAACAAACATAACTACTCACAAAGCATATTCATGTTCATAATCAGAGGGGTAATAATATGCATAAAGGATCTGAACATATGATCTTCCACCAACTAAACCAACTAGCATCAACTACAAGGAGTAATCAACACTACTAGCAACCTACTAGCACCAATCCCGGACTTGGAGACAAGAATTGGATACAAGAGATGAACTAGGGTTTGGAGATGAGATGGTGCTGGTGAAGATGTTTTTGGAGATTTCCCTCTCCCGATGAGAGGAGCGTTGGTGATGATGATGGCGATGATTTCCCCCTCCCGGAGGGAAGTGTCCCCGGCAGAACAGCTCTGCCAGAGCCCTAGATTGGTTCCGCCAAGGTTCCGCCTCGTGGCGGTGGAGTCTCGTCCCGAAAGGTTGCTTGCTATTTTTTTCTCATCGAAAGACTTCATATAGGAGAAGATCAACGTCGGAGAGCCACCAGGGGGCCCATGAGGTAGGGGGGCACGCCCAGGGGGGAGGGGCGCGCCCCCACCCTCGCGAGTAGGGTGTGGGGCCCCTGGCCTTCATCTTTGGCGACAATTTTTCTTTATTTATTTTAAGGTATTCTGTGGAGTTTCAGGACTTTTGGAGTTGCGCAGAATAGCCCTTCGATATTTGCTCCTTTTCCAGCCCAGAATTCCAGCTGCCGGCATTCTCCCTCTTCATGTAAACCTTGTAAAATAAGAGAGAATAGCCATAAGTATTGTGACATAACGTGAAATAACAGCCCATAATGCGATAAATATCAATATAAAAGCATGATGTAAAATGGACATATCAGTCATCCATGTCATGGTGTGCTCTTCATCCGTATGGAAGTGAACTGACGCAAAGAACTGAGCCACAATCTCAGGGTCAAAGTCTAGGTGGAACGTGAGCAAATCCTCAATGCCAAACCGCTCTATCAGATCCAGAGTCTCTCCAAAATATGCCCTGTTGCTGTCCTTCCTCGCATGTACCATGCAATCCAGTGCACGTCCACATAGATGTTCTGCTTAGACTTGATCACAACTAGAAAGATAATATTATGTTGCTTGGACCAAAACAACTCATTCCCTCTAAAATTCTCACGGGGCTTCACATAGGGGTTGATCTTCCAGCGAGCGACAAACTTGGCTAGCGGTATCTCGTCCATGACCATAGATGGCTCCTTGAACTTGCTAGCAGTGGTCTTGACATTGCGGTTTTGGGCACTAGAGCCCTTTGGTGCCTCTGGATTGCGAAGCCGCTTGGAGCTGGTCTCGCGGCTGGGATTGGAGCGCCAGACATTGGAATCGGAGCCACCACCTGTGACACACGACACAAAACTAGAAGAACCGAGAAGGTTTAATGCAAAGGCGAGGGCCAAAACCAAATGAAACAAGCAAGCACATGATTTGGAAGGACAAAACAACATAGTTTGCAAATCTACGGTAGTATCGAACGGGCGAGCGGATGTAAAAAGTTACAGCCGCTCTAGCCGCGGTAGTATAGTGCCGGGGTGGCACGGTAGTACCGCGCTTGGAGCGGAAGTAATTTTTTTCTTCCATGCCCCCGGGCGGTAGTACTGCTCCAGCCGAGCGGTAGTACCGTGCGAGATGCTTTCATGGGCAAGGATGCGGTATTACCGGTCCAGGAGGAGCGATAGTACCGCACGGATTCGAATGCCATAGGAACAACATATCTGGATCTAGGGACAACCGCAACACTAGATCGGTACTACCGTTGATCAAACTATACTGTTGTATCGCTCCAAATAGCATGCCTACTGCACTACCACTCTCCTACTATTCCCCCTTGCAAAGATTTAGCCAACAATCACATGAACTACACGTGCATCTCCCCAAGACCTAGAAGCACACGAACAGAACAAAAGGGAAGAACTTGGGGAAATACCGGTATCCATGGCAAGAGAGCGAGGTGGGGAAGATCCCACCGGTCGGAATGTGAGGAGAGAGGTCGGAGATGGAGATCCGGCGAGGTCCTCCGGCGCCGTTCTTGGGTCGGAGAGAAAGAGAGATAGGGTGGGGAAAAGAGATGAATGGGTATGGGGGAGTTGGAACTCCCCTACCCCGCTCGCGATAGCGTGGTAGTACCGCAAGTCATCGCGGTAGTACCGCCCGGGCGGAAGTACCGCACACAGGGCGGTAGTACCGCTCTTCCAGCGGCAGTAAAAAATTACTGCTGCGATAGAAGCAGTAGTACCGTGCCGCGGATGCACTTGTGCCGCACAGAGCAACCCATCTCCAGCGGTAGTACCATGGCACTCCACGGTAGTATTGCAAGTCCAAAGAGTGCAAGTTTCGACAAGAAAAAGAACATGGCCTTTGCAATGCCACCTTCGAGCAACCGGACACACAAAAGAGCGAACACACTAGGCAACTCAAACCCACGCATGACTCAGAGGAAAAGGCAAAAGCCAACAAGAATCAAACGCGAAACATAACCTTTCCAAGGAGAGGGCGGTGGCCGGAGCCACCTATGTTTGAGTCAATTGGTATGGCACCGCGAAGAATTATCCTTGGGCCCATGACCAAAACTCGTCTTTGAAGCACAAGTACCATCAAGAATGGCTAATGTGAAAGAGTTGATCAATTTATGCATACTGGGGGGAGGGAGAGTTCATTGAGAGAACAACACTCCCCCTATGTCCATGCCTACACCTAAACAAGATATCAAGTTGAGTATGGTGGGGTGTGCAAGGGTTCAAGATACATTGCTCGAATCAATGATATTTAGCTCATGCCTTAACTCGCGAAATCTTGCTTCATCCAAGGGCTTCGTGAAAATATCTGCAAGGATATCATGAGTGTTGACATACTTGATGATGCGGAGCATCCTTCGGTCATCCCCATGGACCTTCCATCATCTCACCAAGTACCAAGAGGACCCATGACTAGAGCACGAGCTAGAGCTCTCGAGACCGAGGTGACTTCTCTCCTTAGTGATATATCATATGATCCTCTCGAGACATGGCTACTGCCTAAGTTAGGAATGTTGTGCATGATTAGGTACCAAGAGGACCCTCCCGAGGATGCACATGAAGATGGTCAAGACCACAAGTCCACGGAAGAAAATAACCAATGGAAGAAGGCAAGATCAGCCTCCAGGCACCGGACATCCGGCCAGGACCCCGGACATCCGGCCCCTAGAGATATACACGGCCAGCAACCTGCAAAAGAAGCTATAGGGACCGGACATCCGATGTCCAGCCCGGACATCCGCCCCCCCCCCTCACCGGAAATCCGGCCTCCAGCCCGGATATCCGGACAAGGCGTCCAGAGTGCACAGAAGCTGATCCTGACAGCCCAGACATCCGGCTTCCTCACCGGACATCCGGCCCCTCCGGAAGCACCGGACATCCGACCCCTCCGCATGGACTTCTGGCCCCGTCCATCCAGGGAGCTGCAGAGTCAACTCCACCGGCCCGGACATCCGGCCCTCCAGCCCGGACATCCGGCACCTCGTGAGCGCCCGAACATCCGGCCCGTCGCCCGGACATTCGGTGCCCTCTGCCTGTGCGCAGCTCCTTTGGGATGTGACCCATGTATCCCTTCGCCCCCTTGACTATATATACTCCCTCACCCCGTACGTTTTAGGGTTAGCATAGGTTTAGCTCATGTTTGTGTGAAAGCCTTGCTCATCCACTTGGTTACTTCTCCTCGGAGCTCACGACCTCTTCGAAGAAGATCCCCCAAGCGGTTTCAAGACCCCTTCAAGGGAAGAACCCTCAAGACCTCCTCATGGAGAAGAACTAGCTACTTGTATCGTCCTTTGTTGATCGTGGATCTTGTATCACTTTGTGCCTCGATGATCTAGCGCATGTGTGACTTAATTCTTGTTTGTTGAGTGTTTCCCTTGTGTTTTCCCTTGTTTCCCTCTTCGTGTTCGCCGTGTTCTTGGTAGGATCCTCTCCAAACGTGAAAGATCGGCCACCTAGGGTTCCGCCCTACATCATCTTGGTATCATGAGCCACGTTGATCATATTTTTGGAGCCCCTACCCCGTGTTTTCTAGCTTGATTTTGTTGTTTTCGTCCTAAATCCAAAAATCCCCACCAAAAATAGCCCCAAATTTTTGTTATGATTTGTTGGTGTGTTGAAGTTTTGTTGGATTTGATCCATGGATCTGCTTTGTATCGAATGGATCTAGCTTTTCCCCACCTCTCCTGCAATATTCATCCACAAATTCGTCCGAATTTTGCCCCGGAGTTGCCCTCTTTCCCGTGGAGTTCATCGTGTTCGTCCCCGATCCAGGAGCCCGGACATCCGCCCGAATCCACCGGACATCCGGCGTCCCGGACATCCGGTAACTGGGCCAGACATCCGGCCCCTGGCAGTAGCAACTCCATATCCCCCGCACCATTTTCCACCTAGTTTCGGCCATTTTGCCCTGGTGCCCATGCTTACTTCCGCATCCCACCACTGCTTTCCACAAGCACCACCACCGCTCACCGCTACCTCCCATGACATTTTTGACATGTTTTGGTCTTTGAGAGTTTGGGTTGTGGTTCCCATGTCCTATTGTGTTTCAGCTATATAGGTACGGTTCGACGTCAACATCACCACCGCTCATATCCATCGACTACTCATCATCGCCAAGGACAGTAACTTCGACGACATCTTTGTCATACCTTGCAATTGCATTGATAACCATCATAGCCCATCTTTTGCGTTGCTTACCCATCGAGACTAGACATTGAGTATAGCCGGCAATGTGACTTGTGCACATTAGTGATCATACTCCATACCATACATACCATCTCATAGTGGTGCATAGCTTAATATCATCTTTTGTGTCACAAAGTTGTCATCGCATACACAATTGCTATCTTGGTTCGTGACGTTTTGCATGAGAAAAGAGCTCAAAAGTGAAAGAGCCAAATGAGCTTTTAAGCAAGGAAGGAAATATAAGCAAAGAACTTATAAGTAAGAACCATAGCATCTTACTACATTAAGATTTTCGTATCCGATCATCTTGGATCATAGCACCGAAATACCATACATATAGCATACTTGGGTTAGAGGTCATTGCATTTTGCTTAGTAGGTTGTGCACAAGTTTACGTATCCGCCTATTGTGCAATCGTGTTAGCGTCTCTCTAGTGTTGTGCAACAAGAGCATTTTCGTAGACTCCACATTTTGGCTTATTTTTGGTTTGCACAACCCAACTTATCTATTTGCGTGTGTGTTTCCGTGTACCACAACTTGCTTGGTCTACTTGTTGCATTTGCAAATTTTTGAATCTTTTCCAACATTATTGAAGCTCACTTACAAATGCATTAAATTTTGTGCCACCATCCTAACCAAGCTCCACCATAAGCTTTTACTTGTAGGTGTAAGAACCGACAAGAATTGGTACCAATTGTGCTATTTCATTATCCGCATTTGAGTGATCTTGATCCATCTTCAACATCGTTCAAGGTACATTTGGTATAAGTTCTTCTCCTTCTACCACTTATATTTTGTTTGGAATGATGGATAGGCCAAGTTCTTCTACCAATCCACACCATATAGAGAACGGCGACGACATGTCATCATTCGTCACCAAGAGCCACCTCTTTGGTGCTCAACGAGCATTGCAGCAAGAGAAACAAGCAATGAGCGACCGCATCGACAATCTCGCCACCGACTTGCGACTCTCCGAGCAACGAACAAGATACTACTTCGACAACAAGTTCGATGCTCACAAGCAAGAGAATGATGCAAGGATGGACGAGATCCGCGCTTTAATGGTGAGCCGCCATCCCTCTACTTCTTCATACTCAAGACAGAGCCGCTCAAGTCAACTCCGACGACACCTTCTCCGACTCAAGTACACCGTCATCGAACACTCTTCGGCGCGCGCGTGTCAAGACCGTCATGCAGCTCGCAATCCTCTACATGACAAGCATTCACAAGAGCAAGTCGATGAGCAAGTACTTCATCCACAACCACATGAAGTTGCCTTTGCACAAGCTCAAGAACGACAACGTCAACATCGCCAAGAGGAAGAACGAGCACGGCAACATCAAGATCAACAAGACGCCGAGGCTCAACGTCTTCAACAACAACAACGTGAAGCACAAGCTCTTGATGCGCAACGTGCCCTTCAAGATTTGAGTCGAGCCATTGCCAACCGCAACCGCGATCGGAGAAATCAAGAGGAAGCACTTCGAGAAGAAATCCAAGAGTGGAACTACCAACCGCGAGTACAACGTCAAGTTCCTCAAGCTCCTCAAGCTCCTCAAGCTCGACAAGTTCCACCTCAACCTCAAGTTCAAGAAGAGCAAGATGATCATGAACTTCTTCCACGCCAAGAGCAACATGAGGTTTATTATCCTCCACGTCAAGGGCGTCATCATCACCCTCGACGACAACACAATGAAGAGCAACGCTATGGCAAGCTCAAGTTCACAATGCCCAAGTTCAATGGAAGCAATGATCCCGAGGACAAATTATCAAAGTACCTCTCATGGGCATTGAAGGTCGACAAGATCTTTCATTTGCACAACTATGAGGAAGAGAAGAAGAATGCTATGGCATCTCTTGAGTTCCAAGACTATGTGCTCATATGGTGGGAACAAGTCCTTGAGCGCCGAGAAGAAAGGGGTGAACCACCAATCACCACTTGGGCTCAAATGAAGGATGTCATGCGAGCATGTTTTCTGCCCACCTACTACAATCGCGATCTCTTCAAGAAACTCCAACTCCTCAAGCAAGGAACAAAGAGTGTTGAAGAATACTACAAGGAAATGGAGATAGCCATGATTCGATCCAATGTCACGGAAGATGATGAGCAAACTATGGCACATTTCTTCAATGGACTCAATCATCCCATCAAGAAGATTGCCAACTTCCAACCCTACTCCAACCTCATTGAGCTCGTGCATCAAGCTACCAAGGCGGAACGTCAAGTGCAAGATGACTTCAAGTACGCCAAGTACTCCTCCAAGACCTACGATTTCTCCAACAACCAAGCTTCAACGACTCCTCCAACTTCTACTTCAACCAAGCCATCTACAAGCAATGAGGATATGTCAAGATACAAGAAAACTTCAACAAGCTCAAGTCATCCTCTTCCTACTACAAGAAACTTCAAGCCCCGTGCTTCATCATCTACTCTGACCGATGAGACCGTCAAGACAAGCTCCTTCAAGTGTTTCACTTGCGGCGGCCGAGGCCACAAGTCCTACGAACGAACAAACAAGCGCACCATGATCCTCAACGACGATGGTACATATGACTCCATGAGTGAAGAGGAAATGGAAGCCCTTGAGCAAGTGGCCATGCACCGGCAAGTGAACGAGGATGAAGATGATCAAGTCTTTTGTGATGAAGATTCAAGCCCCGCTCTCGTTGTCTCCAAAGTCTTGACTCTTGAACATCAACAAGAAGAATACCAATGATGCCACATCTTCCACACAAAGGCCGACATCAATGGAAGATCCGTCAAGGTCATCATCGATGGAGGTAGTTGTCACAACTTGGCAAGTGAGGAACTATGCTCCAAGCTTAAATTGGTCAAGATGAAGCGCCCGCACCCCTACAAAGTTCAATGGCTAAGTGACTCCGACACTATACGAGTTGAGCATACGGTCCAAGTCTCCTTCAAAATTGGTGCATATGAAGACACTTTGGAGTGTGATGTCGTCCCAATGTCCGTTTGCCACCTACTTCTTGGTAGGCCATGGCAATTCGACCGTGGTGTCATCCACAATGGGCGTACCAATCACTATAGCTTCAAGATGAAAGGGAAGGAGTATGTGCTACGACCTATGTCTCCTAGTCAAGTGATAGCCGACAAGCAAGCCACCCATCGTGGAGAGAAGATTGAGAAAGTGATCCACCAAAAAGTGAGTGAGAGCCACAAGCCAAACTTGAGTGCCTCTTCGCCTAGAGAGAAAAACCTAATCCTATTTGCCACAAAAAGTGAGATGAGAGAAGTGTGTGAGAACCCATCGAGTGTTATGCACTTTGTCCTTGTGTGCAAGTATGGGGAACCAAAAACTAACACCTCTCACGAGCTACCTTTAGTGTTTCAATCTCTTTTGCAAGAATTCCAAGATGTTTTCCCCGATGAGCTACCTCCGGGTCTACCTCCTCTACGAGGCATTGAGCATCGAATCGACCTCATCCCCGGAGCGCCCCTTCCAAACAAAGCTCCATACCGCGTCAACCCCGAAGAAACTAAGGAGATCCAACGAAAAGTACAACAACTAATCGACAACGGTCATGTACATGAAAGCCTAAGCCCTTGTGCCATTCCCGTTATACTTGTTCCCAAGCAAGATGGAAGTTATCGCATGTGTTCCGATTGTAGACCCATTAATTCTATCACTGTTCGCTATAGGCATCCCATTCCTCGCTTAGATGATATGCTTGATGAACTTAGTGGTGCCGCCTTTTTTCTCAAAATTGATCTTAAAAGTGGCTATTATCAAATACGAATACAAGAGGGTGATGAATGGAAAACTGCTTTCAAAACCAAATTTGGCTTGTACGAGTGGTTGGTTATGCCTATGGGTTTGTCGGAAGCTCCCGGTACTTTCATGCGTCTTATGCATTATGTGCTTTGACCTTATATTGGAGTCTTTGTTGTCGTTTACTTTGATGATATTCTTGTGTTTAGCAAATCTATGGAAGACCATCTTAATCATGTTCGGGCTGTTTTGCAAACTTTTCGCAAGGAACGTCTTTATGCCAACATGAAAAAGTGCACATTTGGTGTTGACAAACTTGTTTTCTTGGGTTTTGTTGTCTCTTCCAAGGGTGTCCATGTTGATGAATCTAAAATTGAAGCAATTAAAACTTGGCCCCAACCCACCAATTTGCAACAAGTGCGCAGTTTTCTTGGCCTTGCAGGTTTTTACCGTCGCTTTGTGAAAGATTTTAGCACTATTGCCGCCCCTTTACATGCCTTGAGTAAGAATAATGCTCCTTTTGTTTGGGGATCTTTGCAATCCACCGCTTTTGATGAGCTCAAGTCTTTGCTTACTCATGCTCTGATTCTTGCTTTGCCCAACTTTGACAAAACTTTTGAGGTTCATTGTGATGCAAGTGGTACCAGAATTGGCAGAGTTTTGATGCAAGAAAAACGTGCAATTGCATATTTTAGTGAAAAACTCTACGGTGCTCAACTTAACTATCCCATCTATGACAAAGAATTGTATGCTTTAGTGCGTGTGCTACATGTTTGGGAGCATTACCTTCGACCTCATGAGTTTGTCATCCATACCGATCATGAAACGCTTAAGTACTTAAAAGGTCAAACTAAGTTGAACAAGCGTCATGCCAAATGGAGTGAGTTTATTGAATCTTTCCCCTATGTGATCAAGTAGATTAAGGGTAAGGAAAATGTAGTTGCAGATGCACTTTCCTGCATATGCACACTAGTCACTAAACTTGAGTTGAATGTTATTAGTTTTGAGCACATCAAAGACTTGTATGCTAATGATACATCTTTTGCTATTCCTTATGCAAAGTGTTTGATGCATACATCTTGGGAACAATATTACCTCAAATATGATTATCTTATGAGAGCTAACAAACTTTGCATTCCCGAGTCTTCTCTCCGTTTGCTCCTTTTGCAAGAGGCTCATGGAGGCGGACTCATGGGACACTTCGGACGCGACAAGACATTCACCACGCTCTCTAAGAACTAATTTTGGCCCAAGATGTTCCACGACGTCTCACGCTTCACCAACCGTTGCTCTACATGTCGCAAAGCTAAGTCTAAAGCTCAATCGCATGGTATTTACATGCATCTTCCTATTCCTTATCAGCCTTGGGAAGACATTACCATGGATTTTGTACTTGGTTTGCCTAGAACTCAAAATGGAAAGGATTCCGTGTTTGTTGTTGTGGACCATTTCTCTAAAATGGCTCATTTTATTCCATGCAACAAGATAGACGGTGCTTCACACATTGTGAATATCTTTTGTAGGGAAATCTTGCATCTACATGGAGTACCCAAAACTATCGTCTCCGACCGTGACGTCAAGTTCTTGAGTTACTTCTGGAAGACGCTATGCGCCAAGCTTGGAATCAAGCTCTTGTTCTCATCCGCATACCATCCTCAAACCGATGGCCAAATGGAGGTGACAAACCATACTCTCTCCACTCTACTTCGCGTGTTGATCAAGAAGAACATCAAGGAGTGGGAGGAGTGTCTACCCATCACCGAGTACGCCTACAACCGTGCAAGACATTCGACGATCGGCAAGTCCCCATTCGAGGTCATCTACGGCTTCAACCCATTGTCCCCATTGGACATTCTACCTCTTCCTCTACAAGAGCGCACCAACCTCGACGCAAGTGCCCATGAAAGCTACATCAAGAAGATGCATGAAGATACAAGGCACACCATCGAGCGCCAAGTACAACGACTCGCGACCAAGCTCAACATCAACAAGCATCCCATGATATTCAACATCAGAGACCTCGTGTGGCTACACCTTCGCAAGGACCGCTTCCCCAATGAACACAAGTCCAAGCTTCTCCCTCGAGCCGATGGACCCTTCAAGGTGCTAGCACGCTACAACAACAACGCTTACAAGATCGATGTTCGACGTGACAAGTACACCGTAAGCGACATCTTCAACGTCTCCGATCTCTCCCCGTACCATGGTGATGAGGATTTCGATCCGAGGTTGGATCTTTCCCAGTGGGGGGAGATGATGCGGAGCATCCTTCGGTCATCCCCATGGACCTTCCATCGTCTCACCAAGCACCAAGAGGACCCATGACTAGAGCACGAGCTAGAGCTCTCGAGACCGAGGTGACTTCTCTCCTTAGTGATATATCATATGATCCTCTCGAGACATGGCTACTGCCTAAGTTAGTAATGTTGTGCATGATTAGGGACCAAGAGGACCCTCCCGAGGATGCACATGAAGATGGTCAAGACCACAAGTCCACAAAAGAAAAGAACCAATGGAAGAAGGCAAGATCAGCCTCCAGTCATTGTACATCCGGCCAGGACCCCGGACATCTGGCCCCTGGAGATCTACATGGTCAGCAACCTGCAGAAGAAGCTACAGGGACCGGACATCCGGCGTCCAGCCAGGACATCCGGCCCCCCTCACCGGAAATCCGGCCTCCAGCCCGGATATCTGGACAAGGCGTCCAGAGTGCACAGAAGCTGGTCCTGACAGCCTGGACATCCGGCTTCCTCATCGGAAACCCGGCCCCTCCGGAAGCACCGGACATCCGGCCCCTCCACGCGGACTTAAGGCCCCATCCATCCAGGGAGCTGCAGAGTCAACTCCATCGGCCCGGACATCCGGCCCTCCAGCCCGGACATCCGGCACCTCGTGAGCGCCCAGACATCCGGAATGTCGCCCGGACATCCGGCGCCCTCTGCCTGCGTGCAGCTCCTTTGGGTTGTGACACATGTATCCCTTCGCCCCTTTGACTATATATACTCCCTCATCCCATACGTTTTAGGGTTAGCAGAGGTTTAGCTCATGTTTGTGTGAGAGCCTTGCTCATCCACTTGGTTACTTCTCCTCGGAGCTCACAACCTCTTCGGAGAAGATCCCCCAAGCGGATTCAAGACCCCTTCAAGAGAAGAACCCTCAAGACCTCCTCATGGAGATGAAGTAGCTACTTGTATCGTCCTTTGTTGATCATGGATCTTGTATCACTTTGTGCCTTGATGATCTAGCACATGTGTGACTTAATTCTTGTTTGTTGAGTGTTTCTCTCGTGTTTTCCCTCGTTTCCGTCTTCATGTTCACCGTGTTCTTGGTAGGATTCTCTCCAAACGTTAAAGATCGGCCACCTAGGGTTCCGCCCTACATCACTTGAGCTTGATCTCCCCTCGCCTAATGTGATCCTGGATGAAGTGATACCGAATCTCAATATGCTTTGTCTTGAAGTGTTGCACCGGGTTGAGAGAGATCTTGATGGCACTTTCATTGTCACACCAAAGAGGCACTTCATCACAAATGACACCGTAATCCTTCAAAGTTTGCCTCATCCATAGAAGTTGAGCACAACAACTACCGGCAGCCACATACTCCGCTTCGGTGGACGAGAGAGACACACAACTTTGCTTCTTGGAAGACCAACTTGTTGGGGAACGTAGTAATAATTCAAAAAAATCCTACGTGTCTCCAAGATCAATCTAGGAGATGCTAGAAACGAGAGAGAGGGTGAGTGCATCTTCATACCCTTGAAGATCGCTAAGCGGAAGCGTTACAAGAACGCGGTTGATGGAGTCGTACTCACGATGATTCAAATCGCGGAAGATCTGATCTAGCACCAAACGGACGGCGTCTCTGTGTTTGCCCGGGGACGTCTTGATGCGGAGCATCCCACGTTCATCCCCATGTACACTCCGACTACTCTCCAAGCCCCAAGAGGACATATGACGAGACCTCGAACATATGCCATTGGACACAAGGTGAACTCGCTCCTCTCCGAATCATCACTTTCCACATGTGAGACATGGCTACTACCTCAAATGTGTGTGCTATGCATGTCCAGGAACCAGGAGGAAGGCCATGGATTAGCTAGGAGCATTGGACAAGACTGCAAGGACAACAAGCGTGAGGAACGAGAAGTCGAGCTACTGAAGAAGCTCCAGCGAGCGGACGTCCGCCCAGGACCGGACGTCCGGCCCCTGAAGACCGGAGCTGAATCTACAGAAGACCGGAGCCAACGGACGACCGGCGACCGACGACCGGAATCCATCGGACGTCCGGTACCCCTCGACCCGAGCCAAATCAGCGGAAGTCCACTGCCTGTGTGTGCGCAGCTTCGGGCCCGAAGGCCATGTACCCTTTCACTTCACCCACATTTGCACTCAGACTATAAATAGACCTCCTCCCCCTCCTGGTTAGGGTTAGCGTTGATTTAACTCATTTGTGAGATAGAGCCTCGCTCATCCATACGGATCTGCTCCTCATGAGAGACCATGGCCTCTTCGGAGAAGATCCATCTGGATTCAAGACCCCTTTACGGGAAGATCCCTCATGGATTCAAGACCTCCTCTCAGAGATGAACTACCGCCACTTGTATTGTCCTTTGTTGGATTCGGACCGTGTATCTCTTTGTGTTTCTTGGATCTAGCAGATGTGTGACGTTATTCTCGTTGGTTGAGTGTTTTCACTACAAAAAAAGACACATTCGTGACATTTTGGGCCGAAAGAAATTTTTTTCTGTCATACATATGACACTTCTATGACGATAATTGTGACAAAACCCGGTATCATCATAGATGTGGTGGGCTCCTACTTCTATGACAAAAAATCATGACAGAAAATGGGCTTTTCGTCCTGGGCAGGCCGGAGACGCAGCTGCATGACATTCTTTGGGCCGTCCATGATGGAAAAAACATGGTAGAAGCGAGGGCGAGGAATATTTCGAGGAGTTCCCGGTTACGGTGGGCGGTCGGGGGCCGAGCGATGCGCGTTTCTCTCGTACACGTACGCGCGTGTGTGCGAGGCGTTGGCTCTAACTGAACCCGAGAGAAGCATTGGGCTCTAACTGAACCCGAGTGATTGCTTTGCAGGCTATGCGTTACTGAACCCGAGCGATCGATCGATGGCTGTTAACTGAATCCGATCGAGCGATTCCTTCGCTACTGCTGCTAACTGATGCCGATGGATGCTGCCTCTCTGGATGAACAGTGAGCGGTGGCGTTGCCTCTGGATGAACAGGACCCCATGGTGTGGAGGGCTGGATGAATAGGACGACCCCGTGGAGGGCTGGATGAACAGTAGACAATGGTGGGGTGGATGAACAGTAACCCGTGGAGAGGTGGTTGAACAGTAGCCGGTAGAGTAGCGTGCGGTGGAGGCTGGATGAATAGGGGCCCGTGGATGAACAGTCGCAGGTGGAGGCTGGAGGAGGTCGACGGTGGATGAATAGTAGCCCGTGGAGGCTGGAGGAGGTCGACGATCGATATGAACAGTATCCCGTGGAGTCCCTTTTTGCGGTACGCCACACCCTCCCGATGAACAGGACCCCCGTTTTGATCGTAGAGCTCCAACACAAGTCCGTTTCATCCGTTTTGCGGTACGCCACACCCCTCCCGATCAACAGGACCCCCATTTCGACCGTAGGAGGTCCGTTTCCTCCATTTTGCGGTACGCCACACCCCTCCCGATGAATAGGATCCCGTTTCGAACGCGGCCGGTCGAACACAAGGCTGTTTCCTCCGTTCTGTGGTACGCCAGGTCTCGTTTCCATCACCTTTTCCGTCCAAACCCTCCCGATGAACACGACCACGCATTCCGTTCCGACCCAGCCGGTTGGCTCCCATGCGTTCCGTTGCCTCTCAATGAACACGACGCATTCCGTTGCCTCCCCATGAATACGACGCATTCCGTTGCCTCCCCATGAACACGACGACGACGATGTTTCTCCATTCCGACCCAGCCATGTACACAAGCCCTGGCCGTACGTATGCGTGAGTAGGCGTTCGAGACCCCGCCCGTATGTACACATACGTGGCTGTATTTTCTTTCTTGCACCCTGGCCGCTATATGTACGTGTACATGCTACGTGCGCGTCTCTACTACGACACGTGTGCGCCTCTACATCGACCAGTATATATGTATGTACACGTTTGCGACCAGAATGACAACGCTACGTACGCTTTGACCAGGTGGGTCCCGACTGTTAGGCACTTCCTTGAGTGTGAAAATGTAGCTGGTGGGTCCCAGCAGTCAGGGGGGCGAATCATTTTTTCCTCCAGATGCACTTCCTTGCGTGCGAAGATGTAGCTGGTGGGTTCCAGCAGTTAGGGGGTGAATCGTTTTTTTTGCCCGGACGCACTTCCTTGCGTGCGAAGATGTAGCTGGTGGGTCCTAGCAGTCAGGGGGCGAATCGTTTTTTTTGCCCGGACGCACTTGCTTGCGTGCAAAGATGTAGC
>NC_041391.1:582840582-582848076 GCF_002162155.2 Triticum dicoccoides | reverse complement strand
TCGTTTTTCTTTTTTCCCGGACGCACTTCCTTGCATGCAAAGATGTAGCTGGTGGGTCCCAGCAGTCAGGGGGGCGAATCATTTTTTTTGCCCGGACGCACTTCCTTGCATGCGAAGATGTAGCTAGTGGGTCCCAGCAGTCAGGGGGAAACATTTTTTCGTGAAATACAGTGGCCCGTCCGGTGGGTCCCAGCTGTCAGGTGGAAGAATCATTATTTTCCGCGTAATAAGGAGTCACTTCCTTGCTACGGTCGTGGACCCAGCTGTCAGCCTCTCCACGTACAGTCCACGTCCAATGAAAGTCATTCCTTGACCACGTTGACCAGGCCGCGCCGAGAGCACCATGGCGGTGGACGACAGTGAGGCCTAGGAAGGGGATGACGCGGAGCCGGGGAAGACGCGGCAGTGGAAGCCCGCGCGGAGAGGAGTATGAGGGTTCACTGGTTCGGCTGCGGTGTGAGGCTGCCGTCGCCGCAGGGCCTGGCCAGCGGTGGGAATAGTAGGGGGCGGTGAGGCCTCCGTGGCGGCACACCCGGCCATGGGAGGTAGGAGCATGTGGCACGACTGGCGCTGCTTTGGGCGGCTGGAGCAAGAAGACCAGAGGTTGAAGAAGCACTACGGCCGTTGGATGGACATCGTACGGTCACTGGAGCTAGAATCGTTCATATTGAAGAAGCAGCACGGCTGTTGGATTAACATCCAACGGTCACTGCTGCTAGAATCGTTTGTGGACTAAGTTGACAAAGCCAAAGTACACGTCAACCTAGTAGACCCACAAGTTAGCCTCCAAATCTGTCCCAAACAGCATACAGCCAAAATTTCTAGCCAGATTCAAATTAATTTTAAATCTAAATATACCTTAATTTAAATTCAATGAAATTTTACCCACACAAAAACAATGAAATTTAAAATATCAAAATTCAAAAGAAAACAGTATTTTGGAAATAATTGCCTGTTTGCTGTATTTTTTCATTTTACAGCCCATTTATTATTACTTACATCACATTTCTTATTACTTATAGCCCATTTTCTGGGCAAAATGCATCCCTCCTCGCCTTGAAAGATTTCTGGCCCAGCAGGGCGTAGAAAAGCAAGTAGGCCTATGTTGGTTATTCTGCAAAAAACAAAATAGCTGGCTAGCCATTTTTCAGAATGGAAAAAAACAAACTGGGCTGGTCATGTGCTAAACATATGAAATAAAAGCCTGGGCTAGACGGGCCATGGGTCCCCCACAACCCAGTTGATACCCTTCTCCATCCCGAAAAAACAAAATTACTGCGCACGCTGCTGGGTCCCTACTGTCATCCTCACCAAGTACAGTCATCTCCTTATTCCTCTCGGTTGTTGACCATGTTGACAACACCGGAGGGCGGCACCACGGCGAGCGAACCAAGGCGGAGGATGATGGTGAGGCCTCAGACAGGAACGAACAGGAGCCGGGGAAGATCATAGCCAGCCGTGGGAGGCGGGAGCAGGCGGTCCCGCCGGTGCTGGTTTGGCTTTTGCGGCTCGAGGAAGAAGAGACTGAAGAAACGTGATAGACATTGAATGTAAATCCAATTGTCAAGGTTGGCACAATCGTTTGTTGAATAAGCAGACACCAAGTAGCATACTTTTTTATATATAGGTAGAAAACTGTGAGGAAAATGCATTCGTCTGCCGTCCTCCTCACAGGGAACGTTCGCCACATAAATGACTAGCACCCTTGGTTTTCAACCGAGAGGTCTTGGGTTCGAGTCCCAGGAACTCTCAATTTTGTCCTCCTTCCTTCCTTGCAAAAAAAGGGAAAGAAAATCAGAGACTTGGGAAGGCGTACAGAACAAGCTAGTGTACCAGTAAAGGGACGTTGCCGAGTTTTAGAAAAAAGAGAGACGTGCTCCAGTAGCTGGTTCGAATCCAAACCTAGACTATGACTATATATGGTGCTATGCTACTCTGCAAGTAATGAAACTGACATATCCAACGTTCGCTTCTCCTCTTCTCTACTTACTCTGCCTAGCATCAGAAGCTCTGGCCGCAGCAACCATGTCCGCTGGCTGCTCGTCCACCTGCTCTTCAGCAGGCAACAACCAGATATGCGCCAAGTCACCACCCGTACCATCGCCTGTGGGTCTCATCACACCCCCGCTGGCATGCGCACCGCAGCCGATTGCTCATCGCAACCCGCTGTTGTTGGTGTGGTGCCACTGCTACAAATCACGCAGAGTCATCCGTCGCGTCTCAACCACAATCCTCAACCCTGGCCGAGTCTTCTACAAAGGCCTGAATCATGGGGTAATAATATGTTTAAGTGTTGTTCTGCTGCTTTCAGTTGCTGATTTTTTTAATAGTTTGGTTGATGATCTTCCAATTTGATTCGTGCAGAAAAGGGAAGATTCGTGTGATTTGTATTTCTGGGAAGTTGCTAATGTGAGGGAATGCAACTACGCTGATTATTTGGTTAGCCGAGGAATCCCAATACCAGCAGGTTGGGGTGTTGGACAAGTAACTGAAGGAACGACAAAAGAGGAAGATGCAGAGCAGAAGGTTAAAGATGCAGTTCCTCTGATCATGGCCAAGCAACAACTGCTGAACGGCCTTGACAGCAATGAGGAGATGAAAGAGCGTGTGAAGATAATGGGCAAAATCGATGTGCTCTGTAGGATGATTGTCTCTTTATTTGCAGTGTATGTAGCACTCGTGATGTATTCAGTGGCTACGACATGAGCACTTTGCTGAAATTAGTAATGAATGAAACCTGTGTAGCAGGCTGGGCGTAGTGTTGTGAACATCTAATGATTTCTATTAACGGAAATCAGGGGGTATCCCCTTTTGCTCATAAATAAATAAATAGGAGAGGCCCTGTCGGGTCAGCTTTGTTCTCATTCGAAGACGGCGAGCAAATTGCAGTCCAACAGCAAACTATGTCATCAAAATCAAGTTTCACGGCCAAATATGAGTACAACTAAACAACAATGTCATCATGTTTTAGTTGTCATACAATCACCAAACACAAATCAGCATACATAACAAGTGATGTTCTCACAGCAAAATACTAAACAACATGTTCATCAGGTTTCAGTTGTCATGGCAAACACAATTTCACATAGTAGATAAAAAACGTCTTCTGACAGGCAAATACGACAAAAGCAATGTAATCATCATCCGCAGTAGCAGCGTCAACATCTTCGCCATGTGTATCAGTCTGAATCGTAATTCCCCATGGTGTCATCTTCTTCTTCGTCCTCAACATCCTCGAACGTTGGCTTCTTCTTGATCAACTCTTGTATGTCCACAGCACGACAGGCAATCTTTTTGCCGGCGTCATTGGCGTGATGGTTCTCAAAGATATTAGGAACATCTGTGTTATCTTGTACATCAGGAGCAGTGTAAGCATCGTCTTGTTGTGCAACTTCATTAAACGAATTCCTCTGCTCAAACCTTTGCAATACTCTACAGTCATCGCTACGTGCAAATGTGTCTTCCAAGAAAAATATCTGTGTTGCTTGATTTGCCAAAATAAAAGGCTCGTTGGTCTGGTACACCGCCTTGACATTGATGGATTTGAAATAATCATCAGCTCTGGGTTTTGCAATCCTGGAAAACAGGTTATACCAACGACAGCACAACGGAACCACACACCGATGATCCTCGAAGCTGGAGATATACTGCAACTGAACAATGTCTGTGATGTTAGCATACATTTCAGTTGTCTCTTTGTCATATGTATCCGTGCTCATGATGGCACTGTTTTGTATCTTCCTGCCTTCGTCTCGTGCAAGGGTGTTGTAGCGCACATCTCCGACAATGCAAGATTCATAATGTCTTACCCGAGTATCAGGACCCATTGCTAGTGAGTAAAGGGCATCATCAACTGCCTGCCCATCCTCCCGCATCTTCTTAACCTATGGTTAGAAAATAGACAAGTTGATCATCTTATGTACTCAATATATTAAAAAAACTGATACTGCACTTCAAAAGCTTACATGGTTCTTGAACCATTTCGCAAATCCTGCCATAACCAGTTTGTCAATGTTTCTTGGATTTTGCGGCAGTAACTCCTCTTTGTAGATGTTGCACAACATAGTAATCGCATCAAACATCTAAATACATAAGAATGTGCTGCAAGTTTAGTAGATTATGATGTGTAAGCTACAGTACTACACTTACTTGATATAAGGTAGTATCTCAGGATAGTTATTCAACACATACCAAACCATTTTGTCCAAATCTTTAGGTTTGTCCTCTTGTCGACTCTTTCCTGTAACTCGAATAGAATAATCGAAAACATTGAGCCCGGGATTGTCTTCACCCACCTCTTTGCTAAGCTGATTAGCTGTTTTAATGTATTTTGAGCAGAATGTCAATGCTTCTGTAGCAATGTAGGCCTTTGCAATGGAACCCTCGGGTCTAGCTCTGTTCCTAACATAGCCCTTGAAAGTGCATATCCGCCTTTCAATAGGGTACATCCAGCCATACTGTACTGGACCCCTAAGTAGTGCCTCATTAGGTAGATGAACAGCCAAATGCACCATCACATCAAAGAAGGTTGGAGGATATATCTTCTCAAGGTCGCATAGGATAGTTGGTATCTTGTCTCTAAGATGCTCCAAAGCATCTATCCTGATATTTCTACTACAGAGTTCCCTGAAGAATTGTCCCAACTCTACAACTGCTCTGTATAAGTCAGGGCAGCCCAATCCTCTAAGGATAACAGGTAAAACCCTTTGAAGTAGGACATGGCAGTCATGAGTTTTCAACCCTTGTACCTTGTTTCCATCTGCACTGACTCTCCTTTCAGAGTTGGAAGCAAATCCATGTGGGAATATCACACGTGACACGACCTCGCAGAATTCTTTTCTTTTTACCTTGTCCAAGACGTACACAGCTGGTGCCATATCCCGTGGTTTACCTTCATCTTGCACCTGCAAATCCTTTCTGATACCCAGGTGTGTCAAATCAATCCTAGATTTTAAGGTATCTTTCGTCTTGCCTTCAATATTAAGAAGTGCGCCGATAATGATGTCACATATATTTTTCTCGATGTGCATCACATCAAGATTATGCCGCAGATCCAAATCTTTTCAATACTCCAAGTCCCACAAAGTGGACCTGCAGGTAAACAATAACCTCTCTTCTGCCCTACCACGCTTCCTTTTCCCGCTACCATTACCAGGAAGGTTTCCTGGTGTAATATGCCTGACCTTATCTAATTCCACTTGCAACTCATCGGCGGCGAGCCTCTTTAGCGCATCACGGTTTTCATGCTTTGCATTGAACACATGTCTTCGGTATTTTCTAGGATGCGGTTTGTCCTTGGCAAGGAAACGGCGGTGTACAATGTAACAGATCTTGCTAAGTATTGCGTATGACAGCGGATTCCTGTCACAGCGAACACATGCATTGTAACCATGTATCGTTCGCCCTGACATAGTTCCCAAAGCCGGATAATCATGGATGCACCAAATTATAACAGCACGCAGAAAGAAATGAGCTGGTGGGCTGCTATATAGGTCTCGAGTGAGAACACCCTTCCATAGCTGTTGAAGTTCCTCCACAAGAGGCTCCATGTACAAATCAATATCCTTTCCAGGACTTTTTGGACCTGGGATGACCAAGGCCATCATGTAGTTTGATTCTTTGGTGCAGACATTTGGAGGCATGTTGTAAGGGATAACAAGCACTGGCCACATGCTATATGTGGCGCTCTGGTGGGCAAATGGGTTAAATCCATCTGAAGCTAAGCCAAGTCTAATGTTTCTCGGGTCAGCAACAAACTTTTTGTGTTTATCATTGAAGCTTTTCCACTCACTACCATGAGATGGATGGCTCGTTACATTTTGATCTCTGTACTCCTAGTTCCTAGAATGCCACAGTACATCCTCTCTTGTTTCAGCATCATGAAACAACCTCTACAATCTTGGTGTAATTCGAAAATGTCTCAGAACATTATGAAGAATCCTCTTCACAGCATCGCTATCTTTCCATCTTGATGATTTGCATTTTGGGCATTCACTTAAGTTGGCATAATCCTTCCGGAATAGAACACAATTATTCTTACAAACATGGATCATATCATATCCAATTCCAACTGCACGAAGGAAATTCTTCATTTTTACTGTAGGTGTGTGGCAGCTCAGACACATGTGGGAAAGATTTGCGGAAAGCAGCCAACATCGCATCGAATGATTTGTTGGTCATCCGCTCAGATGTCTTCACCTGAAGAAAGGTGACCATAGCTAAGAATACTGACAACTTATTTCATGGGGTGATAGCAATGTTGCATTGTTCCAACATGCGGGCCCACTGTTTTTCTTCTGCAGGTGAACATTCACGGAATGCACGAGCATTTCGTAGCATTGTTTCAATGTTGTTCAAACTCACTGGCTCCGCCACCACCACCTTCTCCTCCTCTTCCACATGAGCATCAGGCAGATCAAGATGCTGATCTGCTGCTTCCACGTAGTCAATAACATTGATGTTCATAGCTTCACCATGATGAACCCACCTAGTATATGTGACCGACATCCCATACAAGTGTAGATGATTTTGCACAGTTGACTGGGGTCTTGTAACTGAATTCATACAACTGCTACACAGGCAGAGCACATCTGATTTCGGATCACCGTACTCAGCTCTGATAAAGTTCATGAAGTTTTCAACCCCCTCGACATATGCAGCGGAGAATCTTCGAGCAGAAGTTATCCAAGTCTTGTCCATCTGTTAGACATACAAATTAGTTCTTCTACTAGATATTACAGGAAAAACATATAAGCTTTTTTATGAAGTCCAGCAAAAAAATATCTAGGTCGATGTCTAAAGCTATGGCAAGATATTTGGACGAGCAGATCTAAGTAACAAAATATATGTAAAGCTAATTCAGCAAACAGATTTGAGTGCTAAATTATGGCACGCTGTTTCAGCAGTCAATGAGGCCGAGCACATAGCCATCAAACTATCGAAGGCCATCGCAGCAACAAAGATCGAGTATAAAACGGTGTAGAGCTATTTCACTTAACAGATTGGCTACTAGAGCATGGCAATCTACGTCACAATAAATATATGGCAGGATATTTTAGCAACTAATCGGCCTTGGCATGCCATCTCAGCTAGGCAGATTGAGTGCAGAACAGGGCAAGGAAGCTTCTTAAGCAGAGCATATTGATAGTAAACTACTTTGGCAAACAGTGAGATTAACAGCGTCTATCAGCTAACATTCAACGCTACACCGACATGAACGGGGCCTTAGTCTAGAATGCGCGTACCGTGGGAGAAGCTGACCGCCGTGCGTCTCCACACAAACATCGCCAGCGGTGGCGGCGCTGACCGCCGTGCGCCTCCACAAGAACGTAGCAAGAGGTGGCAACGCGGCTAGAGGACGGCAGTCTACGGGAGCATACTGTGGGAGCAAGAGGATCGTCATGCATCCCCTCGACGAACCGCGGCACCGACGTATCAGCGTGGCAGGGAGGGCGGCTTTGGCGGAGCAAATGGAGTGGAGGGGATGGGGGGTGG
>NC_041391.1:582835586-582840360 GCF_002162155.2 Triticum dicoccoides | reverse complement strand
TATTGCCTAGTTGGCCAAAGGGCGGTTGAATCATATTTGGGGGGAATTTTTGTGGGGGGTGGAGGTTTTTCGCGCGGTGGGCGGGGGGAGTTTGGCGCATGGTCGGTTTCTCCAAGTGCAGTCCCACGTGTCAGTGAAGAGGCAAGACGAAGCGCGTTCTGTTTGTGTGAGACGTGTGCAGGACTGAACGTGTGTGGGGTGCAATGCGACTGCGACGGGAGTGATGTGAGTGTACCGCCTTTTTTCCTTTTAAACTAGGTGCTTCGCCCCCTCAAAAAAAATTGTTGCTTCGCGCGATCCATCGATACTACTGCTAGTAATCCGGTAATCCCGACTAAAATGGCGCGGCCGGGTCTTTTCCCACGCGATATGCTGGGAGGTTGGCTTAGTTGGGTTTTTTAGGACGAGTAATGCTACACCTACGTAATCCCAGTTACGTAATTAACGTAATGTGAAACGTGTGAGATGTTGATTGTAGATTGGGGGGAGGGAGGAGCCCACCAACATGAAAATCAGGGGAGGAGAGAGAGAGGCAATTTACGTTAACCCTTTTGTAGGTTCCCGTAGATGTAGAAAGATGTGAAATGCGTGAATGTGTAGTGGACGTACTATTGGAGTGCCTAAGATAATTTGTGTATGTATAGACCCTATGTGTTTATTTTACTTCGCATGTTAGATTTGTCTCGGTTCAATAAAAAGCAGAGTTGGTGATGATGGTGTGCCTGTCATCCTGCAACATAGGCCGTCCGATCTATATCTAAAGGATATGAAGGAAACTATGACAATTTACCCACACTCCTCTCCACATTTGAAGATAAGGCTTTCCCTCATTCATCCTTTTCTCCCACAAGATCTTGATCTTCCGTGCAACGCACGGGCATCTTGCTAGTACTCCTACAATATGTATATTATTGTGAAAGTTCATATACACCGGCCGAGATTAATGCAAACACGGCAGATTTTCATTACATTTCGAACTTTTATGTGACAGAAAAATAAAAGAAACCCGACCCTAAACCTATTCTATGGCAGCGACCGACGTCCTCCATCTGCGATCTCTATGTACGGGGGCGGGGTTCAAGACCCATGAAGTGAAGGTGCGATCTCCGGCGAGGAAAAGTAGAACACGGGAGACGACCGGCCAGTTGGCACACCATGCCCTGCCGCCTCCCATGCCCTACTCATCCTCGGAGGAGTCCCCGACCTCGGTGGTGCCGGGCGTTGGACAGTGGCAAGTAGGACGCTTGGCTGACGGTTCTCCCTTCGTCGGCCACCAGCGTGGCCACCGCTTGTGCGGTCGCATCCGCGTCCGGCTACGACGCTATTGCATCGCAAGAGGGGACTTGAGCAAGGGCGGCGACCTCGAGCTTCATCCCCCAAGACATGCTCTCCCGCAGAGCGTTCGCACTTGCGGTCATGGCGGATGTGGTGCCAGGTAGGAGGACGATGCGCTATGGTGTGGAGGTTAGCTGGGCGTTGCCGCTTTAAGTAGCGCATTCCGGTGAGGCCAAGCGTCCGTGTGTGTCATTAAGTCATCGAAGGTTGTTCCTCGGGCACCGATCTTCTTAACGACGACATACGAACGGACGACATGAATGCGGGCAGCTGGCGCTGGCTGTGAATGCACCGCGCGACGGCGCGACGGGCGAGGGTTTTGGTGTGCTAGGGTAGTCAGCTGCGGTCGTGACAATGTTGGAGATGCCCTTTGCTCACATGCGATCCCTGCATGTCATTGAAAAAGCAAGACGACCCGGTATGGTCTCAGGTCCAGAGGATGCAGTTGGTCGTGCTACACCACTCCGCGTACGCGTCACGGCTCCCCGTGTGTGTTTGGATTGTGGCCAAAGTGCACCTTACCAAAATTTTGGTCATGACCCAAATATTGGTCTTTGTTTGGATGGTTGACATTTTTTTTGGCATGCCAATGAACTCTAGCCAACTCTAGTTCATTTTTCTTGCCAATATCGGCCAAATCATGGGCAACCAATACCACAACCAAAATTTTGGCTACCCAATGCTTTGATGGGGCAACCTTGGGTACAAACTAAACATACTGTTGGTCGTGCCACAGCACTAATGCCACCCTCGGCACACTGAAACCGACCGTGTCTAGCGACGATATGAGTGTGTCGCTCACTGCGGTCGTCGTGTCCAGAGGCGGTGCTGGAGTTGCGCCCCGTTGTTGGCCCCAACGACCAACATGAACGGTTGCCGGCAGCGAGGAGGTTGTGGGCCAGCTCCTCCATTGGACTAGTCTACGCTACATCGTCCCGACGGGTGTGCCCCACATGTCGGTTTCCCTGTTTTCCCGGCCATATTCGAGCGTCAGTGCTCCGCGTTGCGCATTAGGCCTTTCACTATGTAGGCCAAGCGACACAACTTATTGTTTATTTGAGCCGTTCAAGTATAATCATGTGGCGTTTGCTTATTTCTCACTCCTCTCCAACCCTCTTCTCCATCGATCATGTCGCCCTCCAGTCGATTCCATACTCCCGCATGCCTCATTTGAACATTCCGCCGAGTATCATTCGCATGTACCCACCCTGGTCCTCTTTCAATAGATCTCCGGACCCCGAGATGAGATCGAGAGGGAACAAGTGGGGGCACGTGATACCTAAGGCAGATTCAAAATTTTGAACCGGTGATCATAGCATCCGCAAATCATATATAAAGGGTATTCAATGTTCGTTTCATTTTTGAACATACAATATACTCCCTCCTATCCTTTCTAGTTTACATATAGGTTTTATGTGTAGTCAAAGTATCTCTACTTTGATCAACAAGGTATCAACATTCAACAACGCCCAATCAATATTGTTAGATTCGTACGTACTCCTAGATTTGTACTCGAGATGGTTTCCAATTTGACTATTGACAAGATTAATAGTACATGAGATGTATAATGTGAAAATTATATCATTGGAAACTCCTTTCACATATGTGACGCCCCCGATCCAATCGTACACTAATCATGCACGCAAAAGTGTACGATCAAGATCAGGGACTCACGGGAAGATATCACAACACAACTCTAAAACATAAATAAGTCATACAAGCATCATAATACAAGCCAGGGGCCTCGAGGGCTCGAATACAAGTGCTCGATCATAGACGAGTCAGCGGAAGCAACAATATCTGAGTACAGACATAAGTTAAACAAGTTTGCCTTAAGAAGTCTAGCACAAACTGGGATACAGATCGAAAGAGGCGCAGGCCTCCTGCCTGGGATCCTCCTAACTACTCCTGGACGTCGTCAGCAGGCTGCATGTAGTAGGGGCACCTCCGGTGTAGTAGGGGTCGTCGTCGACGGTGGCGTCTGGCTCCTGAACTCCAGCATCTGGTTGCGACAACCAGAAAGAAAGGAAAAGGGGAAAAAGGGGGGAGAAAGCAACCGTGAGTACTCATCCAAAGTACTCGCAAGCAAGGAACTACACTACATATGCATGGGTATATGTGTAAGGAGGCCATATCAGTGGACTGAACTGCAGAATGACAGAATAAGAGGGGGATAGCTAATCCTGTCGAAGACTACGCTTCTGGCAGCCTCCGTCTTGCAGCATGTAGGAGAGAGTAGATTGAAGTCCTCCAAGTAGCATCTTCAAGTAGCATCTCCAAGCAGCATCTCCAAGTAGCATCGCATAGCATAACCCTACCCGGCGATCCTCCTCTCGTCGCCCTGTAGAAAAGCGATCACCGGGTTGTCTGTGGAACTTGGAAGGGTGTGTTTTATTAAGTATCCGGTTCTAGTTGTCATAAGGTCAAGGTACAACTCCAAGTCGTCCTGTTACCGAAGATCACGGATATTCGAATAGATTAACTTCCCTGCAGGGGTGCACCACATAACCCAACACGCTCGATCCCATTTGGCCGGACACACTTTCCTGGGTCATGCCCGGCCTCGGAAGATCAACACGTCGCAGCCCCACCTAGGCACAACAGAGAGGTCAGCACGCCGGTCTAAATCCTATGCGCGTAGGGGTCTGGGCCCATCGCCCATTGCACACCTGCACGTTGCGTACGCGACCGGTGAGCAGACCTAGCAACCTCCATTACAAAGGAAGTTGCGCTAACGCAGTCCAACCCGGCGCGTGCCACTCAGTCGCTGACGTCAAGAAGGCTTCGGCTGATACCACGACGCCGGGATACCCATAACTACTCCCGCGTAGATGGTTAGTGCGTATAGGCTCGTAGCCGACTCAGATCAAATACCAAGATCTCGTTAAGCGTGTTAAGTATCCGCGAACGCCGAACAGGGCCAGGCCCACCTGTCTCCTAGGTGGTCTCAACCTGCCCTGCCGCTCCGCCACAAAGTAATAGTCGGGGGCCGTCGGGAACCCAGGCCCACCTCTACCGGGATGGAGCCACCTGCCCCTTCAGCCCCCATCTCCGAACAGTAGCACAGGTAATGTAACTGTGTAAAGTATATAGTATACGCCCGTGATCACCTCCCAAAGTGATCACAGCCCAGTAGTATAGCATGGCAGACGGACAAGAGTGTAGGGCCACTGATGGAACACTAGCATCCTATACTAAGCATTTAGGATTACGGGTAAGGTATCAATGACTGTAGCAGCAATGACAGGCCATGCATCAGAATAGGATTAACAAAAAGCAGTAACATGCTACACTACTCTAATGCAAGCAGTATAGAGAAGAGTAGGCGATATCTGGTGATCAAAGGGGGGGGGCTTGCCTGGTTGGTCAGACAAGGAGGGGTCCTCGGTGACGTAGTCGTACGGGGCAGTAGCAGCGGCGTCGGTCTCGTAGTCTACCG
>NC_041391.1:582834613-582835576 GCF_002162155.2 Triticum dicoccoides | reverse complement strand
AAGAGAAGAGGGGGGGAAGAAACAGTAAATACATAGCAAGCAAGTGCATAACGATGCATGACATGACAAGTATCGATGCTAGGTGTGCCCTAACGTGGTATGAGGTGGTACCGGTTAAGGGGGGAAACATCCGGGAAAATATCCCCGGTGTTTCGTGTTTTCGGGCAGAGGAGCCGGAGGGGGAAAGTTGCGAGTTCGATAGGTTAGGGGTGTGAGGCGGACGAACGGACTGCGTATCCGGATTCGTCTCGTCGTTCTGAGCAACTTTCATGTACAAAGTTTTTTTATCTGAGCTACGGTTTATTTTATATTAATTTTAAAAGATTAAAATCATTTTTAGCATTTATTTAATTATTTTAATCCAACATTATCCAGAACAGTGCACGCTGACGTCAGCATGACGTCAGCATGACGTCAGCAGTCAACAGAAGCGTTGACTGGTCAACTGACGTGTGGGTCCCGTTTGTCATTGACTGTTTAGTATAATTAATGTTTAACTAATCTAATTACTATTTAATTAAACTAATTAGTTAATTAGGTTATTCTAATTATGATTAATTAACTTAATTAATTCCTTAATTAATTAATTAATTTAATTATTATTTAATTATTTTTATTAATATATTTTTTAAACGTTTCTGGGGCTGTGGGCCCCAAGTGTCATAGGGCCATGGGGCCAAGGCGGGGCGGGCTACCGGGTGCGGGCGCACCCGAGCGAGCACAGGGCACGGGCGGCGCCCGAATGGCACTGCGGGTGCTGGGCGCTAGCCCGTTTGGGCGCACGCCTAGGCTACCAGGGGGGTGCGCCGGCCACGGCGAGGCGCGCCGGAGCAGCACAGCGAGGGGGCGGCAGAGGTAGGTGGGCCGAGGCGACAGGGGGGAAAACGGCGCCGCGGGGCAGTGATGGGGCACGGCAACGGCGGTAGAGAGCAGTGGCAGGGGGAGGCCACGGCGGAGCGAGCT
>NC_041391.1:582825796-582833476 GCF_002162155.2 Triticum dicoccoides | reverse complement strand
GAGTGATCGGGGCGATCCTGATTCAGATCGAGGAGGAGGGGTTCGGGCGTCGGGGGGTGGGGGTTCGTCCCGATCCCGATCTGGATCGGGGAAGGGACGAGGGGTCGTGGGGAGGGGGAGAGAGGAGTGCGGGTCGGCTAGGGTTCGGTCGACGGGGGTTATGGGGAGTGGGGTGGGCCGGCCTGGTGGCCCAGAGGCCAGCGAGGCCGAAGCCCAATGGGGGAGGGGGTTTGCTCTCTCTTTTTGGTTAGTTTGTTTTCTGTTTTTTGTATTTTTTTCACTATTTATTTATTTTTCCTTTCTGTTTTAGTTCTAGTTTCTCTTTCATTTAGTTTTTATCTAATATTAAAATGATCCCGAATTTAGTAATACATTAAAACCCACTATAACAATAGGTCTTACCCCAAAACAAATTAGTTTAGTATTTTGTTAATTATAAAAGCATTTAGATATTGGTTTTTGCTACTGTTTTATTCACCTAAGGGCATTTAAACATTTTATAAAAATGTGGTTTCATCACCATAATTACCTATGTATTATTTGGTTCACTCCGAACATTTAAATTTTAATATTTGAAAACTTTTATTGTTTGCTCGATTTTGAATTTGAAATTCGAATTAGGTTCCGAACTAACGCGAGTTTATCCACAGTAACCGAGGTGACGTGGCATCATTAGCGGGGATTACTGTAGCTTAATTACCCGGGCGTCACAATTCTCCTCCACTACAAGAAATCTCGTCCCGAGATTTAATCGGGGGACTAGGGGGAAAGGTCTGGTTATGAAATCCTAACGAATCTTCTCGTCTTTGGTTGCTCTTCTTGAAGAGATCAATCCATTACACTGATGTCTTCATTCCTCTGCTTCAGGTCAAAATGATGAAGTCGTCATCCTTTCTTCGGGATCTTCAACGTACTTACGAATAGGTAAGGGGCAGCTCGGCTACGACAGAATGCTTATGAGGGAAACAATCTGGGGTTAACCCATGAATGAGCATAAGAGTACCTCTCGAATTGAACCAATAAAATATGTCGAGAGTAAGGTACGAAGGCTTAATAAGAGGTCCCAAGCGTATAGATAGTTGCTCAAAGTCTGAACCGGAGTGAGAAAGGGGTTCAGAGCAACGAGAGTAAGTATTGCGTCTGATACCAGAATAGAGCATTAGGAAGGTGACCCGTGAATTACATACGAAGTCAAGCATGGGGAATAACTTTGGAAACCGGGGGTGTACAGGAGAGTCAGGTTTTGATCCTGTGGAACTGTGGGTTATGGGCCCACCATGTGGTTTGAAAGTAAAAAGGGTGATGACATCTTGCACGATCATGTAAGTAAGGCATGTCAGAGGATAGCCCGTCAGTTATGTCGGCAACAACATCGGTACCAAGGGCGAGGGACGAAGAGAACCAATTCCTGCTCGTTGAATGAGGCGGACCAATAGGCAAAGTTCTCGTCCATCGATGGCTACCGGAATGTCATCAACAATAGTAACAGGGTTACACCAGGCAAGATGGTACACCGAGGTGTTTACATAAGCAGGGATATTACTGCTTATATTATATAGATCACAAGAAGGTTTAAACAAACCAATGGAAAGGAAAAGTGATTATTATGTTTAAACAGAACAATGGAAAGGAAAATGTGTTTAAACACATCTTTCAGGGGTAAATCCTTCCCAAGGACAAGCAGAGCAAGATATCCATGACAGGATATAAAGTAGAAAACCATTTAGGTAAGGGGGGAGGAATCTCATGATATTACTCATACAACGGTGTTAGGATAATTGATAATTAAAATATAGCATCGTGCTTCAAACGTGCCTGTTGAAAATCGGAGTACCATTGACATGCTTCGAGATAGCAGTGACATGGTCTTCAGGTGAAGATCAGACTTTGGAAACACGAAGGATCCATCAAGAATAACTTGTAGAATAAGCCTTAAAATTTCCTCATGGATGAATGGATAACCTTGCTGAAAAGGAATCTATAATGATAGGTCCTCCAGCCGGGGGGGGGGGTGCTAGGCATGACATCATGTTACCGGGTCATCAAAGGATCAACGTCATAACTCTTGGAAAGTTGTCCCAACCATCATATCTGACCGAGATTCAGATCCGATTGGTGTCAGGATACCTGAGACTCAGGATGTCCGAGAAGAAAAGGCGCAACACAAATCGTTGAAATGGCATTGCAAGCTTCTCGGGAAATGAACTATGGGAGCGGATTTCTGAAGCAATAGTTCACCATTAAACCAGGGAGAGGACAAGGAGGTGTCTGGTGAACTCAATGGCAATTCACCGAGATTCCCAAAAGATGGATTTCCACCATTAAGTGAACAAGGAGATAACATTTGTCAGATCAACTGATATAAGGAAGTATGCTCGAGGAAAACATACACAATTAAACATTGGTTGAAGGGTGCGCCCGAAGTACGGGTTGGGTTGCATGACCAATGTTAGAATGGTGATTCAATTAGCGAAGGACTTAGAATGAACTATCGCCCATTCACTTCAAAGCAATAGGGTTGCTAGAAGTTTTGAATTCACACGTCATAGCTCCATTGTCGGTATTCCGGTTGAAAACAATACGGGGACCAAGGAATGAACGAAGATGGCAAGAAGTATTAAGATATCAAGAATTATTAAGAGGTGGTGAAATTCTCACCATATTCTTGACAAAAAGAGATGGTAATACTTCCGAGGTAAAGAATAACAATTGCTGGATAGCAAGGAAACCAAGGTACAACACAAGTTGTGAACAAGTTTGTGTTGGGGGGGGGGGGAGGCAAGAATGTTGCCGATGATAACTCAACTCATCGAGGGACAAGGATGGTATTTCTCATCATGAATTCAATTGATATCCTAGATGAGCTCAGAATGTTGATGATCACGACACCTTTGTCGCGAGAGTTCATGAAGATGTAATCGATCGGCGACGACATCAAGTCAAAGTAATGATGAAGTGAAAGGTTATTGGAACCAAGGGTACGACACAACTCGAAACCAAGCTTGTTGTTCAAGGCGAAATGGTATGACGATGAGGATCGACGTAAGGTTAGTTCATCGTCAAAAATTGTGCTCCGAGAAGAAGGACCGGGTAGCACAGTTAAAATCATCACGACAATGATATAGCCAAACAGGCTAGGAATGGCGTGATCGGGTACAAACTCGTATTTATAGAAGCTTACTGAAGAGTTGTTGAACTGTAGTGCGGACTCGGTTCAGTTATCGGTGTCTTTGGGTGTATAATAACTCAGAGCCCGTGAAAAATTGGAATTAGTTGGAAGGTAGCACTTGATGAAGAACTCATAAGAAGTTATGCAGTTCCATGATAATCTCGAGATACAAGGGGGGGGGGGTAATACTCGATGACAGATCAAAGTAGAGGTTGGACCGGGGTATTGCTCTACAGAAGACAAGTGCTAAAACTTGCACGAGAAATGGTATTTAAAAGAGAACATGGTCGGAACCACGATTTCAAAAGGCCAGATCCCAGATATAAGATGAACTTATACCAAAGGAATAATTAATTTAAGAGAAGCTCTAATGGTAAGATCTACATCGTGTCCATGGGCATGAACACAAGGTTCAAGGTCGACTCCCACTTCTCCAATGCATACCCTTTCATTCACTTCTCGCTTTCGATGAAGTTATAGCATTGAAATCTTATCTGGCAAAATACCAGAAGAGTATGACTCATGAAAACTTTCGAGTTCACACATATTAAGGAAGGCATAGGTTCAACCCATCTGGGCATCTTAGAATCATATACCAGAATCTTTAGAAGTAAATAACTCAAGCTCGAAGGCAAAGCATGGTTGAGAAAGCAGACGATACAATTTACCAAAGGCATTATGTATCCGAGAAAAGGCCCACAAGGTTATTGAATATGAAGGGCGTTGTCAGATAAAATCCAACAAGGGATCTGGTGGCCCACAAGGGATCTGACGTGAGCATCGGTACTCAACTAGAGGAAGCAGATTATAGAAACAACTGACTAACTCAATTGTCAAATGCAAAGGAATTATGATTTCCAAATCAAGGGATCAGAAGCAATGCTCTGATTAGGGGTGGATAAGTTGAATAGCCTTAGGGTACGATCAACGACAATTGGATTGGTCGAGAACCAATTCCAGTTAAAAGAATGGAAGCTCAGCCGGAAAGGTAATTTATAAGGATCAATGATGTTTGCGGGTATTCGCAAACAGATTGAGTCAACAGACTCAAGATGATAATGACAAGGAATGTCAATAAGACTATGAGACTTATGGGACTAACCATAATGCAAGCAAGCAAGAATTTCAAGAGCAATAGGCTGCTCGGGATTTTCGGAAGATCGAATGGCATTTCGAAGACTTTTGTGAAATACATGAATCAACTGGGGATGAGCGGATACTCGATAAGTGCGAGAAATTATCCGTATGGGTATTCAGGTGGTAAGGAACTGCAAGGCAATAGGCGTAAGTATTCTAAGAACAACAAGGAGTATTTCGGGGCGTCTTGTAATAAAAAGAACAACTGGGGACTAAGTAAGAACGGTGTATGAATTTATTCATAGGGATATTTCGGTGGTAGTGAATTGCAAAAGCAATGGGCAGTCCTGAAAGAGTATCGGAAAGTAACTTTGAAATCTTCATGTGCAGTCGGCGATCATCTAGACTGAAGGGGCTCTCCGGGAGAAAGCGTTTTCGAGAACCTAAAGTTAGATTTTAGAAAATCATTTAACCCGACTAGAAGAGAGATCAGAGTCCCAGAGTATAGACGAGGAGTAAAAGATCCTAATACCACCCAATGGCGACGTGGGCCCGTAAGGCACACAGCCAAGTTAGTAAAAGTTTTGCAATGGCTAGACTCAACTTCGGCCAAGGAGTTGGAAAGGGGATTCCTACAGGCAGTTGGCTCTGATACCAACTTGTGACGCCCCCGATCCAATCGTACACTAATCATGCACGTAAACGTGTACGATCAAGATCAGGGACTCACGGGAAGATATCACAACACAACTCTAAAACATAAATAAGTCATACAAGCATCATAATACAAGCCAGGGGCCTCGAGGGCTCGAATACAAGTGCTCGATCATAGATGAGTCAGCGGAAGCAACAATATCTGAGTACAGACATAAGTTAAACAAGTTTGCCTTAAGAAGTCTAGCACAAACTGGGATACAGATCGAAAGAGGCGCAGGCCTCCTGCCTGGGATCCTCCTAACTACTCCTGGACGTCGTCAGCAGGCTGCACGTAGTAGGGGCACCTCCGGTGTAGTAGGGGTCGTCGTCGACGGTGGCGTCTGGCTCCTGAACTCCAGCATCTGGTTGCGACAGCTAGAAAGAAAGGAAAAGGGGAAAAGGGGGGAGAAAGCAACCGTGAGTACTCATCCAAAGTACTCGCAAGCAGGGAACTACACTACATATGCATGGGTATATGTGTAAGGAGGCCATATCAGTGGACTGAACTGCAGAATGCCAGAATAAGAGGGGGATAGCTAATCCTGTCGAAGACTACTCTTCTGGCAGCCTCCGTCTTGCAGCATGTAGGAGAGAGTAGATTGAAGTCCTCCAAGTAGCATCTTCAAGTAGCATCTCCAAGCAGCATCTCCAAGTAGCATCACATAGCATAACCCTACCCGGCGATCCTCCTCTCGTCGCCCTGTAGAAAAGCGATCACCGGGTTGTCTGTGGAACTTGGAAGGGTGTGTTTTATTAAGTATCCGGTTCTAGTTGTCATAAGGTCAAGGTACAACTCCAAGTCGTCCTATTACCGAAGATCATGGCTATTCGAATAGATTAACTTCCCTGCAGGGGTGCACCACATAACCCAACACGCTCGATCCCATTTGGCCGGACACACTTTCCTGGGTCATGCCCGGCCTCGGAAGATCAACACGTCGCAGCCCCACCTAGGCACAACAGAGAGGTCAACACGCTGGTCTAAATCCTATGCGCGCAGGGGTCTGGGCCCATCGCCCATTGCACACCTGCACGTTGCGTACGCGGCCGGTGAGCAGACCTAGCAACCTCCATTACAAAGGAAGTTGCGTTAACGCAGTCCAACCCGGCGCGCGCACTCAGTCGCTGACGTCAAGAAGGCTTCGGCTGATACCACGACGCCGGGATACCCATAACTACTCCCGCGTAGATGGTTAGTGCGTATAGGCTCGTAGCCGACTCAGATCAAATACCAAGATCTCGTTAAGCATGTTAAGTATCCGCGAACGCCGAACAAGGCCAGGCCCACCTGTCTCCTAGGTGGTCTCAACCTGCCCTGCCGCTCCGCCACAAAGTAATAGTCGGGGGCCGTCGGGAACCCAGGCCCACCTCTACCGGGATGGAGCCACCTGCCCCTTCAGCCCCCATCTCCGAACAGTATCACAGGTAATGTAACTGTGTAAAGTATATAGTATACGCCCGTGATCACCTCCCAAAGTGATCACAGCCCAGTAGTATAGCATGGCAGACGGACAAGAGTGTAGGGCTACTGATGGAACACTAGCATCCTATACTAAGCATTTAGGATTGCGGGTAAGGTATCAATGACTGTAGCAGCAATGACAGGCTATGCATCAGAATAG
The DNA here is from genome assembly GCF_002162155.2 of Triticum dicoccoides. Taxonomy (NCBI): domain Eukaryota; kingdom Viridiplantae; phylum Streptophyta; class Magnoliopsida; order Poales; family Poaceae; genus Triticum; species Triticum dicoccoides. The sequence goes on along the minus strand of NC_041391.1, from coordinate 582,826,912 downwards.
GATTAACGGAAAGCAGTAACATGCTACACTACTCTAATGCAAGCAATATAGAGAAGAGTAGGCGATATCTGGTGATCAAAGGGGGGGGGCTTGCCTGGTTGGTCAGACAAGGAGGGGTCGTCGGTGACGTAGTCGTACGGGGCAGCAGCAGTGGCGTCGGTCTCGTAGTCTATCGAAGAGAAGAGGGGGGGAAGAAATAGTAAATACATAGCAAGCAAGTGCATAACGATGCATGACATGACAAGTATCGATGCTAGGTGTGCCCTAACGTGGTATGAGGTGGTACCGGTTAAGGGGGGAAACATCCGGGAAAATATCCCCGGTGTTTCGTGTTTTCGGGCAGAGGAGCCGGAGGGGGAAAGTTGCGAGTTCGATAGGTTAGGGGTGTGAGGCGGACGAACGGACTGCGTATCCGGATTCGTCTCGTCGTTCTGAGCAACTTTCATGTACAAAGTTTTTTTATCTGAGCTACGGTTTATTTTATATTAATTTTAAAAGATTAAAATCATTTTTAGCATTTATTTAATTATTTTAATCCAACATTATCCAGAACAGTGCACGCTGACGTCAGCATGACGTCAGCAGTCAACAGAAGCGTTGACTGGTCAACTGACGTGTGGGTCCCGTTTGTCATTGACTGTTTAGTATAATTAATGTTTACCTAATCTAATTACTGTTTAATTAAACTAATTAGTTAATTAGGTTAATCTAATTATGATTAATTAACTTAATTAATTCCTTAATTAATTAATTAATTTAATTATTATTTAATTATTTTTATTAATATATTTTTTTAAACGTTTCTGGGGCTGTGGGCCCCAAGTGTCATAGGGCCATGGGGCCAAGGCGGGGCGGGCTACCGGGTGCGGGCGCACCCGAGCGAGCACAGGGCACGGGTGCCGCCCGAATGGCACTGCGGGTGCTGGGCGCTAGCCCGTTTGGGCGCACGCCCAGGCTACCAGGGGGGTGCGCCGGCCACGGCGGGGCGCACCGGAGTAGCACAGCGAGGGGGCGGCGGAGGTAGGTGGGCCGAGGCGACAGGGGGGAAAACGGCGCCGCGGGGCAGTGACGGGGCACGACAACGGCGGTAGGGAGCAGTGGCAGGGGGAGGCCACG
>NC_041391.1:582802039-582824869 GCF_002162155.2 Triticum dicoccoides | reverse complement strand
CGGGGCGGGATCGGGGCGATCCTGATTCAGATCGAGGAGGAGGGGTTCGGGCGTCGGGGGGTGGGGGTTCGTCCCGATCCCGATCTGGCTCGGGGAAGGGACGAGGGGTCGTGGGGAGGGGGAGAGAGGAGTGGGGGTCGGCTAGGGTTCGGTCGACGGGGGTTATGGGGAGTGGGGTGGGCCGGCCTGGTGGCCCAGAGGCCAGCGAGGCCGAAGCCCAATGGGGGAGGGTGTTTGCTCTCTCTTTTTGGTTAGTTTGTTTTCTGTTTTTTTGTATTTTTTTCACTATTTATTTATTTTTCCTTTCTGTTTTAGTTCTAGTTTCTCTTTCATTTAGTTTTTATCTAATATTAAAATGATCCCGAATTTAGTAATACATTAAAACCCACTATAACAATAGGTCTTACCCCAAAACAAATTAGTTTAGTATTTTGTTAATTATAAAAGCATTTAGATATTGGTTTTTGCTACTGTTTTATTCACCTAAGGGCATTTAAACATTTTATAAAAATGTGGTTTCATCACCATAATTACCTATGTATTATTTGGTTCACTCCGAACATTTAAATTTTAATATTTGAAAACTTTTATTGTTTGCTCGATTTTGAATTTGAAATTCGAACTAGGTTCCTAACTAACGCGAGTTTATCCACAGTAACCGAGGTGACGTGGCATCATTAGCGGGGATTACTGTAGCTTAATTACCCGGGCGTCACAACATACGAATTTGACCATATGGTTTGTGTAAGTTGCATGTCATATATTATTACTCTAACATTTGGTCAAAGTTAGCCTCGAAAAACGCATTAGGCCCTGTACAGTAAATGGAAGGCGGGAGTAGTAGTGGAAGTGGATCATATGACGTAGGTATCCCTGCCTTACCCTCCCTTTCGGTCACTTACTAGCGGACCCCATGCTTGCTAGGCCCCGCATGTCAGTTACTCAATGGGTTCGGCCACGTCAGGGGATCCTCATCCGTAGTATACTCCCTTTGTTTTTATTTACTCCGCATAAAACGGAGGGAGTGGTAGTATAATAAATGACGCGGGTGGGGGAGCGGGACGGACGTCGGTTTGCTCTCAACTGCGGTCCCACAAGCGAGCGAAAATGCAAGATGAAGCGCGTTCCATTCGGTGAGCGATGTGGAGGGTCCAGCGTGTCGGGCTGCAACGCGAACGCGACAAGAGTGATGTACACTCAAAATCGATTGACCGGTCTACGCCAGCCACTGCCCTAAAACCACACCAAATCTCCAGACCATTCCCCCACCTTTCGATCCCCTAGCCCGCATCAAGCGTCCCCTAGTTCGCCGGAAAGCCATGGTGCGCCGCAAGATCACTTACTACAAGATGCTGACGCCGGAGCGGCGCGCAGAAATCGCGGCGGCGGTCGGCGCCACAGACCTTCGTTCCCAAGCTCACTTTGCGGCGGACCAATCCTCGAGTTCTCTGGAGCCAAGGTACGAGGAGGAGGAAGCCGATCCAATGTTCATGGCGGAGGTCGCGGCGCAGAAGGCCCCCGATGGGTATGAGACGATGGGCGTCGACTTCGTGCCGGTGTCCGAGTCCCCCATGGTGCAGGCGGACCAGTGGTTCAACATGGCGATACTAAAGGAGGGACGGGAGGCAGAGGCTCAAGTCGACACGGAGCGCGCGCATGCCGCTGCCATCGAGGCTCTCCTACAGGCGGAACCAGATGTCGTGGATGTGAACCGGGCGGCGGAGGCTCAACTTGAGGCGGAGCGCGCGGATGCCGCTGCCATCGAGGCCCTCCTGCAGGTGGAACCAGACGTCCTGGACTTGAACCGGGCGGCAGAGGCTCGACTCGATGCAGAGCGTGTGGATGCCGCTCTCATCGACGCCCTCCTGCAGGCGGAAACGGACGTCCTGGACTTGAACTGGGCGGCGGAGGCTCGACTCGACGAGGAGCGCGCGGATGCCGCTGCCATCGAGGCCCTCCTGCAGGCGGAACCGGACATCCTCGACTTGAACCGGGTTGTGCTCTCGTCCGTGCAGAGTGCCCGCACGCTCCGCTTGAACGAGTAGCTGGAGGCCGAGGACAACCACGATGCGGAGACACACGTCGGTAGCTACGGCTGGTTCACACCGGCAGCCAAAGATGACGAGGCCGTCTCTTTCCGCGAGCAGTGAGAGTTTTTCTTTATGTTGTTGTTTTTATGGATCTTTTGCTGTGTAAAAACTTATATTTGTTATGCAAGTCGCCTGACTTGGGTCAGTCTACCATTTCAGGCAGTTGGATGAATATCCTACGTCTCGTAACCCTTCTTTCCTTCTTCCTCACCTCTTCTTCTTCCCCAACAGACCACCGCACGGGCCGTACGGATACTCCCCAACATGCAGTTGCATAAACATACTCTATGAACGAAAATTATGTGTCAGCGATAGGATGGATGAGTTTGGTTTGTTCACATGCGACAACACATGTCAGTGAGGGTGCGTTCCCTTGGTTGGGTTTGCGGCGTGCAGGAGCGACTGTGTGAGGGTGCGGTGCGACCGCGGCGTGCAGGAGCGACCGTGTGAGGGTGTGGTGCGACCGCGACAGCCGTGCGCAAGTGTACCTCCTTCTCATTTTGAAAACTTTAGGCAAGCTTGGCAATAATGTGTGGCAAAGTTTGGCAATGCAAGGCCTAGACCCAGACACGATAAGTACGTACGTACTAGGAGTACTAGTGTTTAAAAAGAAAGGCAAGGTTTTCCTTCACGGGATTTAATCGATACAAATCCTCGTTTCACGTGTCAATTAATGTGTATTTTTTCTCCAAAGACCAAAGAGCTAACCATCTCACTCCTCATCGCTTGATTAATGCAGCGCCATGCAAACCAACCTTCTCACTTCCGCATGCATGCAGGGGATATTAATGTCCTTGGTTGCTAACCCCGTCAATTTTGCCTCAATTAGTGTTAGTGGCCCTTTGCAAATTGTAATTTGGATATACTGGCCTTGTGTACAAAAAATGGAGGTAGTAACTATATTTGACTTCCTTCCCCATTGCGGTGACGTCGACGATATCTTTTTTTTTGGGTTTGGCGAAGTGCGTTAGACGGAGAACACCATTGAGGGAGACCACGGTAAGTCGTTCGCAAGTGCCGCCTGCAAGCTGAGACAGCCGCCTTATTTGCATCCAGGAAGTCCGTTGAACCAAAGGACTAGTACTACTAGGAGTACTAGTGCGGTGAGATGGTTTCTCAAACAAGACGATGGAGAAGCGGAGTCAACGAAGAGTGAAATGATGGTTGCTTCGTCCGTGCTTTTGTGATTTGACGCCTCATTGCTTTGTGATTTGTGATAGAAGGGACAGGGGAGTAGACTCTATGCTCTATACTGTACTACATGCGTCCAAGCATGGGAGAAAGAGGAGAGGCGTTGCATTTTTCTATTCCTTCAATCAATCAATCAGGGAGCTTCGGTTCCATCTTGGCTTTGGCAACATCGTCCACAATGGTTCCCACGATGACAAAAGCTATTTTCACATTTGGCTACACATTGTGGATGCCCTTAACCATACCACTTGGTTTTGCTCCTGTGTGCTATCTATACAAATCTCAATTATATTGATCTAAAAAACTATAGAATTAAGATTAGTAAAAAGGAGGTGATTTTGCCGCGTGGATGGCGGGGGAGGTTTCTTATTTTCGGAGGACGTTGTCCTGGAGGTTTGCTAACATGCGGTCCCATGCGTCAGTGCTTTACCAAGACGATCCGCGTCCCACATGAGGTAGAACAACGACAGAAGCAACACATGGTTAAGTTGAAGAAGATGAGGGAGAAGCGGATTCAGCAACGAGTGAAATGATGGTTGCTTCGTCCCTCCAACTTCTTTTTTAGCATTATTACTTCGTCCCTCCAAATTAACTGCGGGAAAGGTGCAGCTTTGTGATTTGACGCCTCATTGCTCATTACTATGCCGGCGCTATGACTGGGGTGCTTCACCCCGGCTGCTCTGCACTGTATTCCGGTATGGCACGTGGACCCGGTAGCTTGATGCCCCACATGTCGGTGAAAGGGACTAGAAGATTTATGAATGCGAGCGCTCCACTCTTACGACGGAGGAGTAGACAACACGACGGCCCAGTGAACTGTCACTTGTACTATATAGTACTATAGTTTTGTTGTTTCGCACGATCCATCGATACAAACCCGATTAAACAGGAAAGGGCAGGATTTTTCCCACGCGGTAGATGATACTGGCCATACATTTCAAAGGCAATTTTAATGTATGCAAACTGAATAATTATAAGTAACAATATGATATCTAGTAAAACTAAAAACACATATGATTTATTGTGATAGAGTGTAGTAGTAGTGTTGTAACATGCGAGAATGTGTAGAGATGTAGTTTTGGAGGGCCTACAGAGAGAAAAGCGTAATACGGTCACCGAACTTCAGAATAAGCTGATTACGGTCACTATATATGTTTTGCGGTGATTATACGGTCACTTGCTCACGGTTCAGCATCGGATTGCACTCTGTTGACCGGCCAAATAGTCTGCATGGCGCCATGTTGACTAGTTAATTCGACCACGTTCCTTGTGGTCCCCACCCGTCAGTTCGCATAGGGAAAAGGTCAGATAAACACAAATTTACGCAGGCGCGACAAGGCTCCATACCGTGCGGGGGAATCACCTGGTTGTGTATGTGTCTGTCGGGGCCTGATGTGTGCGCATGCACGTGTGGGTTGAGCACTTGAGCGTGAGAGTGTGTGTTGGTCGTGTGGTGTACTGGTGTGTGCAACTGTGCATGCATGCGTGCGTGTGTGCGTGTGAGTGTTGCATGCGTGCGTGGGTGCATGTGTTTGTGTGAGTGTTGCATGGATGCAGTTCGTGTGCACGCGTGCGTGTGTGTATAATCACCACACAAGCTCCTGTGTTTTAAAACAGACGGCTCAGCATACCAATACAAGGCCACCTTGTCCATTGTGCCCACGGTCATGACTTCGAACCACTGTCCAAATATTTTTTTTCGTTTGTTTTCATTCTTACTAGCAAGATGCCCGTGCGTTGCACGTAACATCAAGATGCATTTGTATGACTTGTTTATCTTGTGAGAGAAAAGGATGAACCAGGGAAGGCCTTATTTGCAAATGTGGAGAGGTGTGTGTGTAACTTTTTGCAAAATGCCATAGTTTCTTTCCAATCCGTCAGATATAAATCGGACGGCCTATATTGCAGGATGGCAGGCACACCATCATCACCAACTCTGTTTTTTATAAGAGTGTATTTTATGTATTTTATAAGAGTGTAGATGTAGAGTAGATACAAGTCGACAGGTGGGCATGATGGTAGTGAGATAATGTGATGCAACACTAGAGGTGCCACGTGGAGCGTTTAACTGGTCAACTAGTCATGTCATGAGCAAATACAGAGTTGTACGGTGAGCCCGTGACTGTATAATAACCACTAAACATAAATGGTGACTGTAATGAGCGGATTCTAAAGTCCAATGTGCGTATCATGCTTTCGCTTCAAATACAATGATCATCATTGCATATATCGCGAGAGAAAGATGAAACATGCGTGAATTTTCTGGGGGCTTACTTTTAGAGGACCTGGAGATAGTTTTGTGTGCATACGTGAAAGGGGCGTACAGGGGGGTATGCGATGGAGAGAGAGATGCTCTTAGTTTCTCTTTATTATGACTAACTTTGTATATAGTATAAAAATATACAAATTCACAGTGCGGAATAAATATCATTGTGGGCACCATGCAATGCAAATTAGCGTTTGTACTCCTTCATATAACTTTGTAATTTTGTATATATGTAGAAACTCTAAAATAATTTTTTGGCCACACTTTATTCAAAAGGAATGTTGTATGCGAAATAAACGTGAAGAGAGGGGTTTTTATATCAATGGGGTACGTGATGTAACATGTGTGAATGTGTAGTTGATGCATTTGGCGGGGCCTAGAGAGGTATGTGTGTGTATTACGTATTCGAGAGAGGCATGGATAGAGGGGCCGACGGGGGGCGTGGGGGGAGTGGGAGAGATAGCACGAGAAATGAGAGTGGTCTAGAGAGAGAGACAAATATGACGTCACGGCGAGAGATTCCATTCCCTTGAGTGTGTATATGCAAGGGGGAGGGAATAGAGGCACCAGGAGAAATTTTCTATGTGTGTGGTGTTTGTGTTGGTATGTGTGGGTGTGAGAAGATAATGAGACGTGGGGGCAGAGGGTGTGTCACCGCGTGAGGTCCGGTGGGTCGAGGTGAGGCCCTTCGTTCGGTTCCATCCTGCGCCACATTGGTCGGCCCGTGACGCATTTAGGAAGACCCATGGATGACTAGTCGTACAAGACAAAGATAGCAGAATTGTGAAGGACTCTATGTCCACTGACAAAGCCGACTAGGATTTGTAACCCTAGGTTCTCGGACTAAGGTAACCCCTTTATCTCTGATATTACTATTCATCCAACCTAACTTTAAGGGGCATCCTACAGAATGCTCTGCTAGAATCATACTCGTCGATTAGGAAGAGAGGTGTGAGACAATGTGTGAGAGACGGGCCTAAAGATAATGTGCATACATGAGACACGTAGGCAGGTCCATGTATATAGAAAGGGTCGATGGGGATTGTGCGTGTGTATGTTTGCGAGAGGAAGAGTGCTTGTGATAAAGGTTAGTAAAAACAGTTGTAAATGGTTACGAGAGGGAGGGAGGGTAATATCTAGAGCATGTGTGCGAGAAAGACACCTCGGGAGAGAGTGTGTGAGCATGTGTGAGAGACCACCGATGGAGAGTGAAACTACATGTAAAAGACTGATGTACACATTGATTAAAGATATAAATTGTATCCAAATATTAGGATGGGATCATGATATTTTCAATTCGCGTAAGGAGCGGTCATTGATCCATCAGACATCTAGATTCTATCGAATTTGAGCATGTCTATGTTATTATTTGACACAATTAATCCACATAGTTAGTATTTTGAACTCCGGACAATGCATCGCTTTAGCAATCGAATATAAACGTGAGTATAGTTCATGTTGTGTGTGTAAAGAACATTATACATATGAAAGTTACACAATGAACATTATAAATAGCTACCTATGAACTAGCATACATTTGAATTCAACTTAAGGTGGTTTAAAAAACCGAATTCAACATGAAGTCCATTCAATTATTTGAATTTGATATCATGGCATTTGTAAACCATACCTAAATTATGGGGGCACCAATGTTTGCTCTGATTTTGTACATAATAGCATATGTAGTCGTGTACAAAATAGATTCAAATTTAACTCCTCCATTCCAAAATAATCGTAGTCATAGGATTTTCAAGTGTCAAAATTTCAAAAAGAAGCTGATAATTTAATGAGGTTTTCAAACATACAAGGTCAAATATAACGTTGTCTATTTAGGTCAATCCTCATAGTTCAAGAGTACTCTAAACGTGAATGCTTGTGTTTCAAAATTTCGAACGAAGCGCCAAAAGAGCCTCTACTCGCCCGAAACCGCGTGAGACCAATGTTTGTTAGTACAAGGAAATTACTTTTCTAATAACTCCGACCCGTGAAACCTACCGGCCCGACGTCCAAAGGTCTAAACCGGGGTAGGTTTGTAGCTTCATCTAGACGCCACACAAACGCCTCCGAAAAACAGTCATACACAATGGCCACCTAAGCACACATGCGCGCGGCCGAAATCGCTCCCGCCCACTATTTGGGACACCCGGGATTACCATCCTACCCACGACCCGCAGTAGGTCCGAAATTTAAGAGGGGGGCAAAGTTTGTACTTTCCCAAAATTTCAAACAATCGCGTCACATCTTCTGTTCAAAAAAGCCAAAAACAAGCGCGTCCCAGACCTAAACATGGTTCCCCCCCACCCGTCTGATTCCCCATTCGTACTCCGTGGGTGCCAAAACTACCTCTCCACCAGCCACAAAACCCTGGCGTCCTCCGTCCGCCACCCCATCCCACCCATCAACCGCCGCCCTCCTCCATCACGCCGGAGCCGATACCCCGACGTCGTCATCCACCGCAACCTCATCCGCAACACCCTCCATGGCTAGTAGTTGAAGCCGAGGTCGAGCCGTCCATACCCGAGCCAGTTCAACCACGCCGTCCTGCGCCTCACGGCTTTCGCTCCAACTTCGCCACCCCCACCGCACCGGAGCTGTTCCTGCTATGCCGTCCTTCACCGCCTCGGATCTGCTTCCCCTCCGCTGACATACAGCCCCGGAAACACAGTCAACAATTTGGCCATGGGTTCATCCAAGCCTGCACCTTCCAGAACATCGGTTTCCCCGGTAAAAAGAAGAAGGTCGGTGCAACATGTGGAGGTGACCACACCGGCAACCGAAAAAGGTACTCCTCTTCCCTTATTCGTGCAAATCTCTCTGCTTGCATGGTATTCATCCCACAGAAGACACTAGTTGACCGCTTCTTCTTGATACTAGATGTTCCTTATAACTCGCGATGCACAAAGTTTCTCCTCATATACTATTTCACCTTAGCTAGAGGTCCGTCGCCCCCCTGAATTTCAATTTCTGGCCAGTTGATTCCCAGTTAACGGAAGCATTCCTCGGTGTAACAGGCGCTAGTACGCCTATTATGTCGGGGAAGCAGCGCCTTGGTGTTTATCTTAGGTACGTGTGCGGCCTAGAGCTACTGACGCCCGATTTGGAGGTCGGCCGGGATTAAAGGGATGGCCTGGGGGCACTGCCAAGCACGGGGGTGGTGTGAGGTCGAGGGGAGGGCGGGGCGGCGGAGGCAGGGGTCTGGGCCGGTGGTCGCTGGCAGTTCAAGAAAGATCGTTAACAGTGACTGGCGGGAGGTAGACGAAGGCCATCTGCCCGTTCCTTATAGATCGGATGGTTCATTAAAAAAATCGACTGACCTATTTATTTTCAGTCGATTATTATCTAAGATATGACCACATGTGGTGGTGTGCTGGACCTGCATTTCCTGTGCTCATATATTACAAAATCATATGGGGTAGAACCTAATTTTGTTTGCCATGCAATGTTGTAGACTATCATATGTCTCATGTCATTTATTTTTTAGCCACCTGCTATCTACTACTTTTACGGTGCACTAGTTCTGCACACACTTCACCCATACTCTCACTATTGTGTTTTTATGCAAGGGTATTTCAGAGTCTGCCGAAAGAGAAGCAGCAAAAAAAAGAGAGAAGTCGCGCCAGCTTTCTTCGCGGGTATGCACGACACGTTACAACGCTATAAAGGGTGTAGTGTCAGCAGATGGAGACGGTAAACGTAGCTCTGGAGTTGATGACCTCGCTCATAATGAACCACCATCCCAGGTGCTTGCTTTAACTTCGCGGTGTCATATGTGGTTGCATATTCCATATGGTGTCTAGCTTGTATTCGAAAGGCCGAAGTCGGTCTGATAAGGAAAGATATTTTTTTACATGAACCACCATCCCGTGAGCACCAGAAGACAAATAGCTAGTCAGGGCACTGGCTGAGCCAGTGACAAGCCCAGCAAAGATAGGCATCACCTGGAAGCCAACTAAAAAGCTGCGATGGTGGCGAAGCAGCCTGCTTCCCACCAGGCTCTCAGGTCCTAGATGATCATGCTCACCACTCGAGCCGGATGTCTAGCTTGTATTGCTTCCAATTTGGTTAAATTGCATCTGCTTAGCTTACACATTATACCTTTGAATATGACATGCCTTTCTCTAGTACATCTATGTATTAACCATGTTCTTACATCAAACTAATGTTCTTGTGTATCCCTCATCAATCACTTATGACGAGGCAGGCAGGCAAGGGGACTACTCCTCATTTAAAGAATGCAGCGTCAACCTCCCGATATGATTCTCAAGAAATAGAAATGCTAGATGAAGATAGTGAACGTAGCTCTGTAGTTGATTACAACATTTCCCCTACACTAGCATCGCAGGTGCTTGCTCTAACTTGGCAGCGTGATATGTGGTTGCATGTTGCATATGGTGTCTAGATTGTAATTCTTCCAATCTGGTTAAACTGCATGTGCTAGTCTGCTTAGCTTATACATTATACCTGTTAATGTGACATGCCTTCATGTATTTAGTACATAGTATATCTGTCTATTAAGCATGTCCTTACATAAAACTATTGTTTTTTTGTATCCCGCATCAATCAATATGACGAGACACCTTTAGTATATGCAGTGCGATATTAGTTGCATCTTTCATACGATTTATAGCATGCGCTGCTTCTAATTTGTTGAAATTACATTTATGATGGGACGCTTTTAACTTGGCAGAGTCATATTGGTTGCATCTTTCATGTGGTGTCTAGCTTGCATTGCTTCTTATTTGCTGGAATGGTTTCTTTTTAGTTTACACAAATAGTTGTGAACATGCCATGTCGTCCTGTTTTTGTACATATTCCATCCTGGTATCATGTGTTTGCCTTACATCAAAGTAGTGATTGTCAGTATCATGCATGAATGAGTTCTGAAGAGAGAATTTTATTGCTTTTTCTTGTCGGTTTTACTTGACAATTCAAAATCAATAAAGCGGAAGGAAGTTAGCAAGGCAGCAGATAAAGGTGCTCCTTCCGAATGGAGGGCCTCTATAGTTTCTACTCCTCCACACCCCAAGATGATTTTCAAGACAACACATGCATAGACACTCAACAAAGTTGTGTTTATGATGAGCACGTCTCTCCTAGTGCAGCATCACCGGTGCTCCCTCTAACTTGGCACTGTTATATGTGGTTGCATGTTATGTGTGATGTTTAGCTTGTATTGCTTCTAATTTTGTTGAATTCCATCTGCTTACTTTACACATTATACTTGAATAAGACACGTGTTCCTGTTTCTAGAACATACAATATATGTCTATCACACCATGTTCTTACATCAAATTACTACTGTTGTGTAACCTGCAACAATCACTTATCATAAGACACATTTGACTTCGGAGTGTGATATAGGTTACACCTCACATTCTTTTCTAGCTTGTACTACTAATTTGTTGAAATGTCACTTATGACGAGACAATTTTAACTTGGTAGAGTGATATTAGTTGCATCTTTCATATGGTGTCTAGCTTTCATTGCTTCTAATTTGTTGAAATGCCTTCTCCTTAGTTTACACATCATAAGCTATGAATATGCAATGTTGTGAATATGCAATGGCACTAATGACGAGAGACCTCTAACATGGTAGTGTGATGTTGTTTGCATCTTGCATATGATTTATTTCTTGTACTGCTTCACATTTGTTTAAACGTCATTTATGATGAGACACTGTTAAATTGGCAGAGCGATATTTGTAGCATCTTTCATATGGTGTCTACCTTCCATTGCATTGCTTCTAATTTTGTGAAATGTCTTCTTCTTAGTTTACACATCATAGTTCTAGTTATCTCTTCCGTCTTGTTTTTCATACATATTACATCCTCATATCACGTGGTTGTCTAACATCAAAGTTCAGTTCATCTGCATCACGCATCAATTTGTTCTGAAGAACTAAATTTTTATTCGTTTTTCTTGTTGGCTTGACTTAACATGGCACAGAGAAAGAGGAAGAAACACAGAATGGCAGGGAATGAGAAGCGGATGAATCCTGCAGATTCTGCTGGTACTGATGGTGTAATAGAAGGTCAAAGTCCAGTGAAAAATTCTACAAACACGCCATCCCATGCTACACGAGCTGCAAAAAAAGCCAAACAGAAACAAATAGCTGCCACCAAACAAGCAGAGACAACCCTAGTTCTTGCAACACCTACCATAGTACTACCAGCTGCGCGACTTACTCGTGCGTCAATTGAGCTAGCAGCATGTTCCCAGACTTCGTTGCCACCTGACACTACTTCCCAAGCACTCTTGACACAAGACGATTTGGCAATATCAGATGAACCTTGTGAGCTTCAACAACAAGAAGGTAGTTGCTGGAGTCAAGTTACAGTTGGATGCTTCTTTATATGTAGTCTCACAGTTTGATATACACTAACACTTCCAATGTTTGTTGTTGGACTAGCACCTAGGCGCAAGAGGAAACAAATATCATGGATATTGCTCGATAGGTTAACTAAATCTAGAGGAGGAAGAATGGAGATCTGTTTTGAGGCAGGTTTAAAAAGGCCACGTGATGCTACACAGTCAGCCAAGTTAGTATCAGAGGCAGCGATTGCTGTTAGGTGTCATGTACGTATCCTCCCAACATGGATTCAGTACAGGAATGACAAAGACAAAACCCAGTTCAACACCTTCCTCAACCATTTATCTGTAAGTATGGTTATGTATGGAAACTAGTAATATCGTCTTGCTCCGTCCCATACTTTCTAGGTTGCTGATAATGAGACTCGCATAATTTTCAACAGATGAGGTTCAAGTTGGACAGCCAAGATGATGCAACCAGACAAGCTTGCACCCATGTTTTTGAGTCTGCTCTGTGACAGTATCGGTATAACTTGAGGAAAACTCACTTTGAAGGCAAGGCTAACAGTGAACTTTCCCAAACATCTCTAGTGGAAAATATATCGGATGAAGACTGGAGGGGCCTTGTTAAACACTGGTCTGATCCGAAGTATCAGGTACATTATATATATGTGATCAGATCACATGTTGAAGTCCTATTTACACATGTGCCACACAAATCTATCTTCTTGTAGGTGAACTGTTCAAAGAACAAGGCCAACCGTACGAAAGTAAAATTCCAACAGACGATAGGATCTCGTAGCTATATTGCACACTGCGAGGCTCTTGTAATTAGCTGTTGTTTCACTCTTTTTGCTGTACCATATTATCATATCTATATTGACTTGTTCGAAATGCAGAGGAAAGCCCGCAAGGACCAAAAAGTACTTGAACCAAATGTTGTGGAAATCTTCAAGGACTGTCACACCAGCAAGAAGAAGGGCATGACTACACCAGTCAAAGCCGCTGTTGTAAGTCCTTAAACCTCATGCCTTTTAACTACTACTTACTCTGACTTGTGCCTTGAACTGCATGGTTTGCAGCCAATGTCTATTACTCTTTTAAATTTTATACACAATTGTCTTAGCGTATCATTGCACCTTACAAGGTTTAAAAGAGAGGAGTGATGTTCCTTTGATCTTGACCCATAATCTAGTTCCGTGCTGGACTTGCCCACACAACATTACAATTTCCTGTTTGTCTGTTCTCAGTTGTTTTGTGATATAAATGATGTCATACTATGCTTACCGTATTATAAACTTCGTCTCTTTATCCTTAGCCCTCAATACAATGTGAAGAAATAGACAATACATTAGCGATGGTACATGGTCATATGTTTGGAACCTGGTTTTATTTTGTACTTTGCAATAAAATACAACTAATATTTTACATGGGTTCACCAGAATAAGTTCTGTATATAGACCAAAGCTATTTTGTTTGGTTTTGCTGCCTCCTTAATATCTTCTGTTCTGGTACTACTAATGTAAAACCTCAAATTTTCAGCGAGCTATGGAAAAAATGGTGGAACCGCCACCTTCTTAAGGTGGCGAGGCAACTATAACCGCAATGTCAGCTCTTGCTGCAGTGGGTCAGTACCTGTCCACTAACAGTGCCAAAAGCGCGTTCCTGCGTAATACTGGGTTGGTTGTTAAGGCAATATCATCCAAACTGCCTCATGATCAAGATATGCAAGCTCAAAGCAATGTTGTATCTGCGCTCCAGACACAAGTCCATTCCCTAACAGAGACCCTTTATGAAACAACGAGAGACATTGTTCGATGTCTTCAAGATATGCATGGTTTTGAAACCAGACTATCAGACATTTGCTATGTTGTTCGGGAGCCTAGGGGAAATGAAGGCGAGGGTTATGGTGCTCGATCGGACAATACAGCATGAAAACATAATAGTCAGGTCAAATGAACTGAGCTTCTGAACTTCTGGTGGTGCATTTATCTGCTAGACTGTTAAGTTTTATGCCAACCTTCCTTTTGTTATATAGTTGTAATTTGTTTTGGTGCGATACAAAATTTATTCTTAACGTGCAGCCACCGGCTGAAGAAAACAGCAAGCCATTTTTGTATAGTGTAGGGTGTTCCCTATATTTGCAGTGGTGGCGATCTTTGATGTCGAGTGGATGTAGTCTGTGCAATCGCCTTAATAGCCTAGCGTTAGTTTCGGCCTTATTTATTTCCTAGTCTTCTTTTTCCCTGGTTTGCTAGTGGCCACAACTACCATGGGCCATATATGGGCCGTACGATCCATGGGTCTCCTACGGGCCATAGGATCCATGGGTCTCCTACGGGCCGTCGATAAATGGGCCTCCAACATGGCCGTAGAATCGGTAGGCCTCGGGCCGTCGGATAAATGGGTCTACATGGGCCATAAACGGGCGTAATTGGTATCGGCCCAGCATGGTAATGGGCCATTAACAGGCCTTAGGACAGCAAAGGCTTAATTCTATCATAGGCATAACGGGTCGTTAATGGGCCAGAATATAGGACGGGCTAGAAACGGCGCAACGGGTTAACAGGCCAGAAACGGGTCGACTCTTGCCATGGGCCGAATTTGGCCCATTAGGGAAACAGGCCAGTAACGGGTCGACTCTTGCCATGGGCAGAATTTGGCCAATTAGGGAACAGGCCAGAAACGGGCCGACTCTTGCCATGGGCCGAATTCGGCCCATTAGGGTAACAGGCCAGTAACAGGCCGACTCTTGCCATGGGCCGAATTTGGCCGGTTAGGGGAACATGCGAGTAATGGGCCAGAAGTAATCGAGGGCCGAAAAGGTGCCCAAGAATTTATGGGTCGTCAATAGGCCAAAAGCTAACACGGGCTGGAAACAGCCCCTGTAAATCACGGGTCGTTAACGGGTACAAAGAAAATTACTATTCATTGTGGGCTAGAGTCACCGTGGGCCTGTAAAGGGCCGAAAGATACGAAGGCCTCATATGGGTCGAAAGACATCGTGGGCCATACATGGGCCGAAAGTGAAATGGGATGGTGTTATATTCGACGGCCCATATGACATTGTTGGGCCGATTTCCTTCAGGGCCTAACGGGTCGTGAGTTAATGGGCCGCAAAATGGGCTACTTGCGAAGAGACCGTTAACAGGCTTTTCATGGGCCAGCCCGTTAACTTTTGACCAAGTCAAACGGGTCGGCTTTGTAAGCTAAATGGGCCAGTGGTGGGTCGTGGCACGTGTCGACATATCATAGGCACGGATCTGACCCATTGACGAGCTGACATGTGTTTCGTCCGGCTAATAAGAATTTTACACGTGGAAATTTCCCATTGTCGGGGCTGTTAACGGGTTATCGGATCCAAAACCTGACCCGATAGCTTAACGGCGTTCCGTTACGGTGGATGCCACGTGTCGGTCACCCTTGACGAAAGCACTTCTGTGACGCCCTATTTATCGTCATGGAAATGGACACTTCTGTGATGATAATTTTGATAATGTCATGGAACACTTCTATGACAGCACAGGTATGACTATCTTGATTCTGTCATAAAATCGTGATGAATGTACATGCATGACAAAAACGCTACCTACTATGACAAACATGTATCATCACGGAAGTGTATTTTTTTGTAGTGTTTCTCGTGTTTTCCTCTCGCTTCCCTCCTATTATTCTTCGTGTTCTTGGTAGGATTCCCCTCCAAACATGAAATATTGACCACTAGGGTTCCACCCTACATTATATGGTATCAGAGCCAAGTTGATCACGTTTTTGGAGCCCCTACCCCGTGTTTTCGAGCTTAATTTTTTTGTGTTCATCCCCAATTCGAAAATCCCCACCAAAAATAGCCCCAATTTTTTTTGTGATTTGTTGGTTTGATGATGTTTTGTTGATTTTGATCCATGGATTTGCTTGGTTTCGAGTGGATCTAGCATATCCTCAAGTTTCCCCATCTTTCATCCACGAAATCTCATCAATTTTGACCCCAAAATCCCCAAATTCCGCCCAAAATCATGTTCTGGAGCTCAAATCTCGCGTTGACCCCGAGCCACCAGACGACCGCCACTTTACCGGACGTCCATAGCCGCAGGAATCACCGGACGACCGGTACTTACCGGACATCCAGAACCCCTAACCCGAGCTGAAATAGCGGATTTCTGACCCGACCTGACGTCCGGCGATCGGACATCCGTCCATTAGCGGACGTCCGCTACCTGTAGATATTGATTTTGGGTGATTCTTGTTTCGGCCATAACTAATTTATCCGGACTCCGATTTTGACGTTCTTTAGCTCGTTTCAAAGCTCTTGACATCCCCCTTCTCACAAAAATACCACCAACATCATTTGACTCCATCAAATTTTGTGAATTTTGGCATCTTTGCCTAGGGCTTCCACCACATCATCCGCTACACCACCATCGACTTTCGCAACCTAACCCATTTTGATCCATATAGCATTAGTGGTTGCTTGAGTAGTGATTCGAGTCTCCTAAGGTGTTTTGGCTACTTAGGGATGGTTGCTTCTTCATCAACTACCACCTCAATTTCCGCATAACCTTGCCCACCATACATACCACCACCCCATCTTAACCCAATTTTGTTTGAGCTTGTTTGAGTTGTGGCTTGTGTCTCCTAACACTACAAAAAAAATACACTTTCGTGATGATACGTGTTTGTCACAGTAGGTCGCGTTTTCTGTCATGCATGTACATCCATGACGATTTTATGACAGAATCAAGATAGTCATACCTGTGTTGTCATAGAAGTGTTCCATGACATTACCAAAATTATCATCACGGAAGTGTCCACTTCCATGACGATAAATCGCGCGTCATAGAAGTGCTTTCGTCAAGGATGATCGACATGTGGCATCCACCGTAACGGAACGCCGTTAAGCTATCGGGTCGGGTTTTGGATCCGATAACCCATTAACAGCCTGACCAATGGGGATTTTCCACGTGTAAAATCATTATTGGCAGGAGGAAACACGTGTCGGCTCATTGCTGGGACAGATGTTATCCACTCATTGGACAGAAGGCGCCTATGATACGTCGACACGTGGCATGACCCAACGGAGGCCCATTCCTGTGAAAAGGCCGGCCCGTTTGACTTGGTCAAAAGGTGGCGGGACGGCCCATGGAAAGCTTGTTAACGGCCTGTTCGCATATAGCCCATTTACAACCCACTAACCCAAGGCCCGTTACGCCCTATTCGAATTAGGCCCAGTAGCGCCATCTAGGCCATCCAATATGATTCCAGCCCGTTTTCACTTCTGGCCCATGTATGGCCCATGACGTCTTTCGTCCCATATGAGGCCCTATGTAACTCTTGGCCTATTAACGGTCTGTAGTGAAACTGGCCCGTAACGAACAGTGTTTCACTTTACACCCATTAACAGCCCGTGGTGAAACTGGCCCGTAAAGAACAGTGTATCACTTTATACCCAACAGCCCGTTATTCCGTTGGGCCGTTTCCAGCCCATGTTATCTTTCGGCCTTCTTCAGAGCCCATTTATTCTTGGGCTCATTTCCTGCATTTGTTTACTTACGGCTCGTTACTGTCATTTTCTGCTTGTGGGCTAAATTCAGCCCGTGGTTATAGTCGGCCCGTTTGTGGTCCGTTAATACGTTGGGTCATTTTCATAGCGTCGTCAAATATGGCCTATTAACAATGGCCCGTTATGGTCGGCCCATGAACGGATGATTCCAACTCTAGCCCGTTTACGGCCAGAATGCGGTCTGTTTGGCCCATGTTTGGCCAATCGATCATAAGGCCGTATAAGGCCCATTGATGATGCGGCCCGTAGAAGGCCCATTGTTTCTACGGCCCGTAGAAGGACCATTGTTTCTACGGCCCGTAGAAGGACCATTGTTTCTATGGCCCGTAGAAGGACCATTGTTTCTACGGCCCATAGAAGGCCCGCTGTTTCTACGGCCCGTAGGAGGCCCAATGTCACTATAATAAATATTAGCCCATGGTTATTGTGGCCTAGTTTCAAAAAATAGGTTATTGCAGCCACTAGCAAACCACGGAAAAAGAACTGCACTGACTACAAGCAAACAAATAAACAAGACAACAACGAAATAAATAAGCAAGCAACTTACACTAGGCTATCACAGCTATTACACATATTACATCCACTGGGCATCAAAGTTCGCCACCAGTGCAAATATGGGGAACACAGCAGCATACAAACGCCGCAACAAAACAAGTCCAGAACTGAAACCTATTCAGAAGAGCTCAAGAAACAATATCCTGGGTACCCATAATGCTGGCAAGATGCTTAGCAAGCTTATTAACTTTCTCTTGTTTGGCGCTTAAGTCCTCCAGCACTTGCTGTTGCACTAGAAAGTATGCATCTGAATTCTGCAGGGACTTCCTCAGTCCTTCGGCTTCTTGTCACATAACATCTGACGATGTCTTTCAACTTGAAGTTGACACTCAAGAAGCCGAACTAATTCAGGCAACGAGTTCGAAGAGCTGGTGCCAGCAGTGGTAGCCAGTAACTCGAACACTACATCAAGACAGGACTTTGGGGTTGTCTCAGTGTCTTCAATATAGTTTTTATCAGCTTTCTTGGAGACCAACAGGGATGTCTCACTATCTTGAACCTTATCAGCATTACTTCCTTTACCATTGCATAACAGGGTACTCTTCTCCAATATTTTATCCGCGTTCTAAAAGAGAAACAAACAAACACATCTCAGGTTTACAATGTAGTATATGAAACTCATTTTGGTAAACCAGTTCAGTAGTAAGGTGGATAGGATAACAGCATGAAACAAACATATATCTATGTAGTATGGTCACTGTATGGTCTATATCATTCTAGTTTATGTTGCCAAATCAAGATAGATACAATTCGAATCATATCTATTTAAGACAAAGCAGCATAGACAGAATATAAGTGTGGGAAACTACACAGCAATAACAACACTTGTAATGTGCATGGCATGAGAACATAAATGTTTATTCAATTGAAACTTAAATCAACATAGAGCAAGTTACAACAGCAAACAGCCAAACACGTTGAAGAAACAGGTTTAAAACATACCTGTTGCGCCATTGGAGTTTCAATTGCATCCTTCAAATTTGAAATTAGTTGGTATCAGTAAATACAGTGATGCAAGAGCAAAGTAGTATGAACCATAGCTACGGAACCTGACCTGAGAACAATTCTTCTTCTACTTTAAGCGTTGACTTCGGGTTCGGAGTGGTGGTCCTCGTGATTTGGGCACTGCAGTTGCCTTACTAATTGCTCGTGTTTGGGTGCTCTACGGCGGAGACAGTGTTCTATCAACGGGAACTGGGTGTCTATCTGCTGGGGTTGGGGTTAGAAGGGGTGTAGCTGGTTCTCTGTCCAACTAGGTAGGGTACAATCTGCATGAGTGTGGGTTATGTGTGGTGGGGCTGGTTCTAGGGCAAGTACAACCGTGGTTCTATCTGCATCGATAGGTAGCACGATCTTTTCTGAAGACCGTGTTTTTACTCCCACAGATACTGCCATCACTCCCTCCAATTGAGATGGCTAATAAACAAGAAAATTAATTGAATGTACAGACATTGTAAGATAGACAGGTGCAATGGATAGTAGGGAAGAAAACAGGGCATGAAATAATTCACATTTATGTTGTCTAAGCAAACAGAATAGCAGGACATAATTTCACATATATGCTGGCTAATTAAACAGGAAAGCATGACACAATTTCACATGTATGATGGCTAACTAAACATGATAGAATGACATACTTCAAAATATGATGACTATGTAAACCAGATGACATGATATAACTATGCGATGTGTCTATTAAAGTGGTTGGCATGCCATAAATCACAAACATGCTGTCGATGGAAACATGATGGCATGATATATTTCACGGATAGAATGACATAATTTAAAATATGATGACTATGTAAACAGGATGAGATGATATAACTATATTATGTCTTTAGAAAATGGGTTGGCATGCCATAATTCAGATACATGTTGTCTATGTAAACATCATGGCATGACATAATTCAAATATATGATTTATATACTAAGGAAGTGAGCAGAGGGAAATCGCATATATGATGTGTCAACTAAGGAGATGGCATTCAATATTGTGTATATGATGTAAGAACTAAGCATTGCAATACAACATATGCATTATATGAGTAATATAAACCTGCCAAGTTTGAGCATACACCTCAGGGGGATAATAGGACTGGTCATCTACCTTTGAATCCTCCTCTGAAGAGCTATCTATAACCAGCAAGATATCTTCTTCAGCAGGTAGCATTGTCTGCTCTGAAGACCTTGTTTTCACTCCAGATTTCTCCATCACCAATTCAAATGGATGATGCACAGGAAGAGCAGTTGAATATACAAACATTGTCGACAAAAGCAATGAGAAATACAAAAAAAAGGACGGCATGATATAATTCACATATATGACGCTTGCCTAAACAGTATGGCATTGCATAATTCGGATACATAATGCCTTGCAAAAAGATAACATTGCACAATTTACATATATAATGTCTTGCAACAAGATGGCATTGCATAATTCACATATATGGTAATTAGACACTAAACAGGTGGCATTCACACAAAGCATGTCTAAACTAAGCAAATGACATAGCAATACGAGATACCATACGCACGATATGAGCAACATAACCCTGCCAAGTTAGGGCATGCACCTCGGGGGGGGGGATATGACTGGTCATCTGTCTCTGAATCCTGCTCTGAGGAGCTATCGGTAACCAGCAAGACATGCGCTTCATCAGATAGCATTGTCTGCTCTGAAGACCTTGTTTCCACTCCAGATTTTTCCATGACCGTGCCGAATGGCTGATGCACATGAAGAGTAATTGAATGTACAAAAATTGTTGACAAATTTAACACGTAATAAAAAAAGGATGGCATGATATAATTCACATATAAGATGACTGGCTAACCAGGGTGGCATTGCAAAATTCACATATATGATGCCTGGCTAGACAAGATGGCATTGTATGATTCACATATACGATAAAGAAACTAAACAGATGGCATTGACACAAAGCATGTCTAAACTAAGCAGATGACATCTTTAATGTATACAGTAAGCAATGCAAGGCACCATATGCATGATATTACCAACATCAGCATGCCAAGTTAGAGCGAAGACCTAATGGGGTAAATAGGAGTGGTCTTCTCCTTCTGAATCCCCCTCAGAACAGTTATCTTCCTCTTGATTATGATCCAAAATGGGTGGAGGGGGGCTGCCTTTGCGCCCACCATGGAACAATGTTTGCATGAAATTTTATTGCCACGCAAGGCTCTTCTCTTTTGCTCTACATGATCAGTTCCATTGTGTAGAATAACTAGCATGCATAGGAATAAAACATAGTGAGATTATCTGAGGAGTGCTTGCACAAATCCAGAGTGATGGTAGCAAACTGTGGATAGACCCAAAACCAATGATAGCAGGCAGATAATAGCTTTAGTTAAAAAATACAGATAATGGCTCCTTTAATGTTTGTTTGCACCCAACATGAAACTCATAGTAGACACCGGAGATTAACCAGATAGTAGACAGATACTACTGATTGTTGCCCCAATATGTACCCCACAACCATTTAAAAACTCAAGTTTCAACATTAGTTTGGACCTGACTCGGAGTCTAATAGGTGAACATGACGATAATGTAGCATGTCATCATATTAAGCGATGCATAACGTAAGCAGACACGGAAGAGTGCAACCTCTCTTGCGGACATGTGTAGTCCTCAAGGTCATCTGCTCAGTTGATGATGGTAATGCAGTTGTGGTGGCTGCCGGCAGCGGGGAAGAAGATCCGAGGCGGCGAAAGATAGTCTGGAGAGCGGATCCCTGCTGTGGTGAACCCTTCCGTCGTTGGAGCAGCTGAGCTGGGGTGGAACACAGCGCCGCATGAGCAGGACAAACCACACAAGGTTTTCTTTGACACATATCTGTAACAGAAGTAATTAAGTAAGGGCTTGTTTGAATTTGAGGATTCTAACAATGCAGGGATAGGAAATAGTCAGGAATAGGATAGGTATGCACGTGCAAAACAGAGAATTTAAAAACACAGGATTTCTGCCAATCTAGGTGTTTGATTCACAACAATTGGAAGATCACGGGATGCAAAGAAGCATGGTAAGATTAAGTCAAACCACAAGAAAATGTACGGTTATAATGCTATTATGCTACTATATCTTAGTCTTGTGCTTCATGAATAGGAATCTGAAAAGGAGGACAAGTGAAAATTAAAATTCCTACGTTTTTTATTTCAAGGAGACACTAAAGGAACAAATCCGTGTGCTCAGTGGACAATACATATAACATGTAGAGTAAAAAGAGATGCAATAAGTGTACAACCTCTTTGGCGTAGCCATGTCGATCTCAGCGTGATTGGGTTGTTCGGTGAGGATGCTCCGGCTGACTTTGCTATCGGAGGAGGTGAAGAAGATCTTAGGCGTCTGGAGATGGAGCCCGAGGTACTGCTCCGCTGTGATGGAGGGTTTCGTTGTTGGAGCAGCTCCAGTGACTTGTATGACGCCGAGGCTGACGTAGGACAAGAGAGACAACGAACAACGTTAACCTGAGTGGAATTCTAATAGCATATCCAATACATGATGTAAAATACATAACCACAAAGTGCTAGATGTAAAATACATCAGCCGCTCATCTCCGAACTTAACTGTCGAAACTGAATTTAACTGTCGAAACTGAACTTAACTGTCGAAACTGAATTTTGCTGTCGAAACTGAACGCATTAGCAAGGTGAGGCTACACGTCGGTCGACTGACTTTTTCATCTCTGGTCAGTCGATTTTGTAGCCGTTGGATACAAAATCAAGGGCCTGCGGTTCATCTTCAACCTCCACCCCCTGAGCCGCCAGCCACCACCGGCCAAACAGCAGCCCCCCGCCGCCCCGCCCGCCCCGAAAACACTCCCCACCGCCGGTCCGCCGCCACCTCGACC
>NC_041391.1:582790312-582801591 GCF_002162155.2 Triticum dicoccoides | reverse complement strand
AAAATCTAATGACCCAAAAGTCGATTCAGCTGACTGAAGTGTAGCTAAATCAAAGCAGCATCGCAAGCAAGAGCAAGAGCGAGAGCAGCAGCAAGAGCAAGAGCAATAGCAATAGCAAGAGCAGACCAGGCAGGGGACGGAGAGCAAGAGTAGAGTAGTAGCGCAAGCGAGAGCTAAAGCAGCAGCATCTCCTACTGATGTGGATGTCATCACCGAGGGAGCGACGCCGTGGAGGAAGTGGTCGGTGACGCCGCCGTGGATGGAGCCACGTCGTGTCGGCTCGGGACCGAGAGCCGGCAACACCGTGAGGTCGAATCAAGAAGAAAATACGGCGGTTAGTGTACAACCTCTTTGGTGGCGCCGATTAGGCCGCAGCTTCATCCGAGGAAACGGCGATGATGATGCTCTTCCGGTGGTGCAGGTGAAGACGGCGGTGTGGGAATGGAGGTGGCGCGAAAGACGAGGGGAACGTCGGGGCAGCTCCTTGGAGGTGGAGGACGGGGTGGCTGAACCGGCGGGACCACGAGATCACCGACGGATCCTCATCCGGTACGGTGGATGAGGGACGTCGAGGTGTTGCTGTGGACGACGTCGTCAGGGAAGAGGCTCTGGCTGGGTGGCGAACGGAGCAAGCTGTGGGGCTTCGTCGCGGGTTTTCGCGGCCTCGGTGTATGAATGGGTGGGCGGATGGGATGGCAGTGGGGAACCATGGCTCAGGGACGCGCTTGTCCAAAATGTGGGGTAAGTTACGAAAGTACCCCCACCGATTTGAGGCGCTTCTTTCAGTTCAGGGGTACCACTCGCATTTCACGTGTCGGGATTTCACAGGAGGTGGGAGTTTTTGCGCGTGTTGTAATTTTGGAATAGCAAGGCGCGGGTTCAGATGGAGGGAGTTGTTAGAGCACGATGAGACAAAGATATATCTTAAATATTTCGGGCTAACAAGGCGCGGGTTGAAGAGGCGGGAGTTTCGCAGCATGATAGACAGAGACGCTAGCTTGAATTTTCGGCATAACAAGGCATGGCTTGAAATTCAGAAGAACAAGCTTAACGTGTACCCAAAAAAAGGACAATTTGCACCTCAACACGCACAACACACACACAAACACCATTTAGACTAGATTAAGGTACATGTGCATTGCACGCATGAGATTTGGCAACCACATTATAGCATGTAAGCTTTGAGTCATATATGCATGATGTAGATGTTCGTTTAATTCTTAGAGTTCATTTCATTCAAAATCATCTAGTTTTTATAAGAAAGCTAATCTATTTTAAGATTCATGGAATTGTGCGTTGTAAGACATAAAGTAAAAATAAATAATGGCAAATCATGTAGAAACACATTTGGGCAATTCTGATACGGAAGATTCTAGAACAAATAAGAAGTGCTTGTGTTTTGATGTTTGTGCATTATGCGTAAGTTCAACCATGGAGTCTTCTAGATTATAAATGTGGCGAAATCTGGTGGAATCTAGATGATATCCAACGGCCAGTAGTGCTCAAATTTGCCATGTTTGGACCATCGATTCGCCTCATCCAACGACCATCTTTCAAAGTTAAAGTTACACGCACACAATATAAAAAAATATAAAATATAATATATATAGGGGGTATAGATATAGATATGTGATGCGAAAGCCGCCCATCATCTCCAATTAGAATAGTGTGTCCATGCACGGATGCGACATGGCCAAATGATGTCTGTCATCGGTATCTCAAATTCAAATCAGTCTGACCTTGTTCAATGTGTATACATTACAACATGCTTGTTTCCAAACCACACCGCGCAGATCTCCGTTATATTCATGCATGCATGGGTTTCAAACATCAGGATCTCTTATTCAAATATTTGAATTCAACTTTACATTGATTATGACCTCACCTAGTCTTTTACACCCACACAGTCGTCTTCTCTTTATAATTGTCCCACTAACTTTCTCTCGTGCATGCATGCACACACACTACTAGTCGGCATTATCCATCGCGCACATGCTATCTTTTTCTTCAGGTCGGTCTCCCATGAAGGCACACACCCACACACATCCCCCTCTCCATCATATCGGGCATTCTTTATCTCTCACGCGTGCATGCACAACGATCGATGTTCCTCTATGTATGTGTGTATATAGCTAGGTCTTTCATAGTTTTCCACACAAATCGATCAATCGATATATCCAATGAGGTCTCACCCTCTTTCCCACACCCACATCGATCAATCTATACCTCTCTATATAGGATTAACATATATAGCTAATACACCCACATTAATTATATATCCAACGTCCCCCTCATCATCCATGCCTTCCGCTTCATCTCTTAGACGCGTGCACAATGGCGAAGACAGGGGCGGTAAGGGCCCTGCCCCCCCCTAACATCACTATATATCAAGGCTAATATGAATGTGATCATTAGACAATTGCTGCTAAAAATGGTTTAAGTTCATGAATTGACCCTCCTCGTAAAGGATTAGCAATGCTTGGCCCCCTAGCTCATTTATTTTTCATGGCTCCGCCAGTCCGTGCAACAGCGCACGTTCTCGCCCCCTCTCTTTAAATATCAATCTCGCACTTGTGCATTCCTTCATAGTCTCCCTCCACCCGGCCCCTCGCACCATCTTCTAGCCCCCCACTGGATTTTGCACATGTACAATCTAGCAGACTCCATGGTTGAACTTAAGCATAATGCACAAACCTCAAAACAACAGTGGTTCTCTTTTGTTCTAGAATCTTCCGTATCATAACTGCCCAAAGTTTTTTTCTAGTTGAATTGCCATTATTTGTTTTTACTTTATGCTTGACAATGCACAATTCCATGAGTTATAAAATAGATTAAGGGCTTCTTTGATTCAAAGGATTCTCAAAGGAATTTTGGAGGATTCTAATCATTATGATTTTTTCCTATCTTGGTTGTTTGATTCGTAGGATTGTAAACCGTAGGAAATTTTCCATATGATTCATTTGCACTAGATTTCATAGGAAACATCCCATCCACTCAAACCTCTTTGAAAGAATTCTGCATTTTTTCTATGCACAATCAAACACTCGTACAATCCTGTAGGATTCAAGACGATATTCCACTATAATCCCATGTTTTTCCTATTCCCGCGTTCTTAGCTTTTTTATAAAAACTAATTGATTTTGAATGATATGAACTATAAGAATTAAACAAAGGGCTACATCAAGCATATATGACTCAAAGCTTACATGCTATAGTGTGATATCTATTCATAATTTGGTTGCAAAATCTGATGCGTGCAATGCACGTGTACCTTACTAGTACTTTGAGTATGTGCAAAACACGTAAATTAGAATACCAATGGCATGCCACACAGTGTCTCTCTTACAGTTCATGAAGCCACGTGGTACATGTGTAGGTGTTGTCGCGACCTCCTTGCGTGGATTGATCATAGTGACGTGCAGCTGGTTCCAGAAGAATGTACTCGTCCTCCCTAAGCCATACTGGCGGTACATGCACGAAGCGAAGATGTGCATGCATGCCACGCACACACTCATTCCCTCGCACGCACACGCGGGTACACGGGCGGACGCAATTTTGTACCAAGATCCACCCCATGTGATAATTGGACGCGTGTAAAGTCATTTACTTCATTGATGGTCAATTAATACAGCGCATGCAAATTGAGTGGACGTGAGGGCAGAAGAAAGACATTATTACTCCACTGCGTGCATGCGAGTAGTTAAATCATGGGTTGCTAGTAGTACTTCCATTGGTCTCCTTTGTATTTTGTGCCAATTTATGCTGTCAAGGTATGTAATGTGGCCGTGGAACAGATGATGAAGGCTCGCGTCGAGAAATCCCGCGTCATGGACAGAATGAAGAAGATGGCGGAGGACACACGCAAGGTGATGGAGGTCGTGGAGGTGGTGAAGAAGCAGTTACGACTCCGCGGAAAATTAGATCATTTGGGGTGATAATATTCCTTCTTTTGCTCCTGTGTTTCATCTTTTGCTTCGGGTGTTTCGCCGCACGTGTCACGTTCTCTGCGAGGCATGAATAGAACAATGCTTTTTTTTGAGGGAATGAATAGAACAATGCTAACAATGAGATGACTAGAAAATTAGATCATTTTTTATCACCATATGGCACTGGGCTGCCGTGTTTCGTGCTCCTCCGTCGCAGTACTACTCCAATGGAAAACTTGAGTATACCGCACGGTTCTTTGCTCCTCCTCAGGTCGTCGGCGCATTTATACGAGCAGTCAAATCACAAGGCCCGCCTTCCAGTAGTAATGAGCTGTCAAATCACAAAGGCCCTCGCCACTCGTGAAATCGACCAAGCTAGACTGCCCCGCCCTCTAGCCTTTTAAAAAATGTATACTTTTGTACAGCAGTAGTATCGATGGATTGCGCCATGGAGAAAAACTTGAAATTAAAAAAAGGTGGTACATATAGAGAGCTCTCGTCGCCAAATTATGCATATAGTACTATTAAAAATGCTAGTCACAATAATGGTGTCCAGCACAACCCACCCCTCAAATAAAAATAAGCATCCTGGAATTCTTTGACAACTAAACTGCTGGCTATAGAAACGAGTGGTAGTACTATACCAACTAAAAGATGAAACGTAAGAAATACTAGTAGTATGTACGTACTGAAGAGTTAAAGTAACGAGAAGAAACATAACATAGTTCTGCTGGGGGCTCAGCACAACACACACCTCAAATTAACTTAAGCACACCTGAAATTAAACTTTGCAACTATTTCGGTAGACACTGCATTAGAACCACCATGAGCGATGACACTGCCACCTTACTCAGAGTCCTCGTCCACGTCCTTGACTTCGTCCTTGCCCCTCTTCCTCTTGGCTGATACTTCTTTGCTTGAACTGCACACTTGGCTCTTGCTCTTCCTCCAACCCTTGTAGATATTGAAACAAAGGTAGCCATCCATTGCAGCGTAGTGGATGTGGTCTATATCTAGTACATTCCGCTGCCATGCATAACGATGAAACGTGTATGGAGGTTTCTCCAGTTTACCGTACGAAGGATGAACCATGGCTCCTGCCAGGGTCAGCATTGAAGGCTGATGAGAGGACACCAGCCGATTCTTCTGGAGGTCGAAGGGGTTGCCTATAACGAGGCCTATCCAACCTAGGACTTCTTTGTCGTTCCCAAAGTCTACAGTAACGAATTTGACTAGGTTGCTCTCGAGGAAGTCCTTAAAATCCAGGCATTCAACTTCGGCATGGCATATGTGGTAGACCAAGCATAAGTCATGCACGCAAACCTGGATCATGGCGGGCTTCTTCCTCTCTTCGTCCTTTAGATCCTTCTCTCGTCCCAGGACTATGGTGTACTCAACATCTAGCCCAGCGACCCACTCATCATCTGAGTTTTCGAACGTGCGTCTGAAGCGAGAAAGGCATCATTTCACCGTCGCGGAAGAACGGGTGTAGATGACGTCGAACTCATCACCGGTGATGGTTCTAACCTTGTACTCACCGCCGATCATGGAGATTTTGGACGCCATGGATTTGGGAGGAGGGTTAGGATTAGTGGAACTGTCGTAATGTGAATGGACGGGACGACTAGGAGCGAACTGCCGTAGTATTAAAGTACGTGCGGGGACGAGTAGGAGCGAACTACCAGCGTGCGAACGGCAGGGTAGTGGCTTTCCATTCTCCCATGATACGGGATTCCGAGAGCCCTTGGATCTGAGATCGAAAGGTTGCATGGCGTGATTCTAGACCTATGGGTGAATATCCTATCCTAGAGGGTTATTCTGCAAATTTTCAGCAACTTAGCATGCGACCATTTGATGTCACATCCAAGGGCTGCCAGCAGCCCATATCATGGTCGCGCCTACCACGACCGTCGCGTCGCTCGCGCGGTCGCGCCCTTGGAGATTTAACATGGTGCGTTAGGCTATCTGATGTTGGCATGTCATACATAGTCATCACTTAGGCTGGTCATAGTGGAAAGTATCATATACTAGTATCATGCATATGATACTAGTGTATGATACTATATCCATAGTGCATAGTATTATAGATTAGTATCATAGGTGGTCTCATTCATTGCCATGCATGACACATAGTAGCAACACATTTATTATGTTACGGTATCTACCTATGTTACTATAACCATCTCTTTCTTCTTTAATTGCCTGCCACATAAGCATATTTGTGAGTCCCAAGTACATGATACTACTTATATTACCCCCACTATGGCCAGCCTTAGTCACTCATACTACAACAAGGTTGGGTATAAGGTTGGCTATAAGTGTATTTATTTATTTTACTCCTCTCTATCTCTTTCTTTGTACTCCCTCCGTCCCATAATATAAGAACGTTTTTGACACTAGTGTAGTGCCAAAAACGTTCTTATATTATGGGACACAGGGAGTACTAGTATTGATTGCATTTGCCAAGGAGTGACCTCTCCCAATGAAATGGTGTTGCTAAGTTTGCTTTTTTAATTAGCTATAGACTCAAAATTGTCTTTTCACCTAGGTACACGCGCTTATCACCGTTTCTTCCTTGGGTCACCAAACTAGTCTCTCTCTTCTTGATTAACTTGCCACATCAGACTTTATGCCTATGTGGCAAGCTTAACACCTGTAGGAGCAAGTAAGGCTGCTTGTAATGGGAGTAGTATCATGCATGCCAACTATGCAATCTTGATGAGGTGACGTCGAATTAAATGAAGAAAAGAGAGAGCTGAGTATCATAATATGATACTGTGCATTATGGATGTGTCATGCATGACAATAAATAAACTATCCTATGATACCAACACATGATACTATGCATTACGGATGTAGTATCATACAAAAGTATCATATGCATGATACTAGTATATGATACTCTCCATTACGACCAACCTAAGTACAATAGTGCGCTTTACATGGAATTTTTGCATATGTGGAGGAAAGAGAGGCAAGGCAAAAGTGGAGAAGTGGGCTCTCATGCAAGAGCCAGCCTCTACTACATGGTGGAGCATTGGGAGAGGCACCTGTATGGAGGTGGTCAGGAATCGGGAGACTCACGCCGGTCGTAGCACCACAGTTAAAATGATAATGGCAAGTCAAATCATGGGGCCCCACCTGTCCAGCAGTAACTCGATGTCAAATCACACAGCCCTACGTTTGCAGCAGCCTACTCCCTCGTCTTCTCGTGTCTCTATTGAACCGACTAGGCGGAACTTTCCCGCCTCCTACCGCGCAGGAAAAGTCCCGCCCTCGACTTTTAAATAGTATACAGTATACTAATTTTGTATCCATGGATTGCGCCATGGAGCAAAGCCTCTAGAAAATGGCGGTACACATGTACGGAGTATACAGCAAGCCCATCGCATTCGCGTTGCACCCCAGACGGTCGGTCAGTCTGGCACGCTGCTCTCCGAATGGAACGTGCGTCATATTGCGTTTGCACACACATGTGGGGCGGCAATTGAGAACCGACCATAGGTACACTCCCCGGCCCCGCAAGTCGGGTGACTTAATAGAAGAGGGATACGAGCGATAGTACTAGAGAAGTGTTGTACTACGTTGGTGCCTGGACGATCCCTGCAAGACACGGAAGATCAGTTCGTCCATGCATGTGACCAGACTCCAGCAGACACGCCTGGATTGGCTATCGTCTACATATCGTGCAGGTTGTGTTGTACATGGCTGTAGTTGTGGTGAGAAATCTAAAAAAAGGTTTCTTGTCATCTCGCAAAATTATGTGTTATGTGCTTCGGATCACTGCGAGGGTTAAACAGCGACAACTGAGTTGGGCTAGTCATTGGGGGCACATGCACAAAGACTACTCGGCTGCCATCTAGGTCAAGCCGGCTATGTTAATTAGGATATCTATCGACGGGCCCCTTTTCTGCGAGTTTATCTTTAATTTGAGCTTTGTTCCTCGTCTAGTTTGTCCGTCGGGATTTATGTTGTCTCCTCTGGGCAGTGAGGTTATGATTTCTTGTCATCTGGCATTTTTCATGTTATATGTTATAATCCGGCGCTTCAGATCAAAATGACGACAACTGCGCCTCCGGGCCACATGCATGAAGACTTCTCGACAGTCATTGACGAGGTCAAGCCGGCTCCGGTAGACAAAAGAACACTAGTACTACTCCACTATATAAGCAGGAGCCTCCACGCTTGCTTGCTAGTGTTGCTCTCTTCAAACTGTCTCGGCCTCTCCAGATCTAAACACGACAGTGGTGGCCACACACTCTCTCTCTCTCTGCCCACCGCTGGTCACAGATCCTGCCAGATCCTCTCTGCTGGGGAAGGTGAGAAGGTGCAACATTCACGCGGTCATCCTCGGCGACGGCTCTTTCCCACTGCTGGGCGCGTCCCGATCAGCCTGCATTGTCGTTCTCTCCCAAGCACCGCTGGCGAGGGAGGGCCTCCGGCCCCTTCTTCCTTGCTGTCGTAGTGTGGGTAGATCCGGCCTCCCGCCGCCCACCTAGTGACATCTCGGCGACCATCAGCTATAACTTCCTTCGAAACCGGCCTTGCTCTACTTCTCGAGCTCCTGACATCGCTGCATTTGTATCTTCTACTATTTCTCAGGCCCCCTCGTAGATAGGATCGATCGGCTATTCAAAAACCACCTTTTTTACGTTTAAGAGGTAAGACTATTTCATGCACTCGAATCTAGTACTACTTGGTTCAAACAAGGAAGAAAGGGGGTGGGGGTGGGGAGGATTTGTTACCTGAATCTAGGACTTGGTCGAAAGAGGAAATAATGGGGGCGAAAAGTAGCAAAGACTGGCTATCCAACTGGTCTCTAGGTCTAATAGCGAAATAAAGGGAAACGCAGTACAAACTCAATATAAACCCGATCTATTGGTTGAAAAAAGGAAAGAAAGTGGGGACTGGGGGACAAGTCAACAGAGTAAGTCCAGCACTAGATTTGCTAGCCTCACACAGTATAATGTAGCAGCTGCACTGTTAAAAGTAAGGACACGTTAAACCAATGTTGTTTTCAATGTAATGCCTCCAGTAATATGAATCAATGGCACTTTTTTACATGTCCTGCTAAATTTCCCATTAAGATAAGTTGGTTCTTTTCGTTAGAAATGCAACTGTCCTGGTCCGCCTACTCTCCCGTGCCCAAAGTAATGTCGTATTTAATGATTGTCATAGTTAATCCTAATGCCCACACTAATATCTAGCAATGCCACTCCTTTAGAAATTGCTATTGTCCTCGTAGGATTGCCATTCAGATAACGAACATGCTTCTTTTCATTTGATGCATGTTTCATCACTTGTTAGTCACCCTCCTTTCCACCTTTTTTGTGCAAACAGAGATATACATTTCACGCTCGATCTTAGTTGAACTGCACAAATGATATCCAAATTATAGTTGAGCATTCCAGGAGCTTCACAACCAACCTTGATGTTGCTCAATTTTATTGCAACTAATGAAGAAGAAGCTCTGTGGGTTTCGTTTTCTCATGGAAATGGAACCGGGGCTGGAGCCCTTTTCTTAAAAAAAATTGAAGAAGAGGCTGCTAGCTCACGGGACATTGCTTCATTTTAGGTGAACTGCACCAAAAGGTCCCATGAATTGAATCATCCATGTTGGTGACTGAAAGAGCCAGCTTCAGCATCCCAGTCTAAGCACCCCGACCTCCATCCTTGCGACGCACGGTACAGCTCGTTTGCCACCTGCTCGACCTAGTGTCACTGATAAAATGAAGTAATAATACAGTTAAAATAGAGCGAGTGTCATCTCTATCATTTCATTTCCAATGTAGATAAAGAAAGTGCTTCTCTTTGTTAATGTATGTTTCATCAACTAGTCCCATTGTTAATGTTTAAGCGTTTCTGTAAACTGGGGTGCTTAATTTTAGTTGATATGTACAAAAATAGAGATTTGAATGTCTCAAGGCGCCTCCTTGTACTACCGCTGTACACTGATGTTCATCACCGGCAGAAGGTGTATCTGGGAGACTTGGGATGATGTCCAGTATGAGGTGTATTGTATGAGGCGTCGCAGGGCCCATCTCGCCCTCGCAGCATGGCATACTATGATACTATCGCAATATTTTCTTCTATTTATTTTGTGTGTTTCATCAACTAGTGCCACTATAATGTAATCATGCTTTTTCATTATCTGTGCAAACAGGGTTATTCAGCTGCATTTTGGTCGAATTGCACAAATGTACGTATGGAACCGGCATATATGCAGAGTGCGAGGTGTGCCAAGTAAAAAATACCGACACCAACCATGCTGCATGCATGCATTGGCATCCACCACCACCAGTGGGATGTGTGGTGCTCTCTGTGGACGGATCTTTCTCGGCATCAAATCCTCTAACCAAATACTAGTAGCATATATTGGCAGTTTTCTAGGGAGTACTCTTTTTTGAAAGAAGCACCAATCTATTTTTCTTTATTTGTACACTGTGTCACAACTTTGACCCAAAGGTCCAGAGCTATTTTAGGGTGATTGGCGTAGTACTCGGAGACTGATTGTAAGCATGATTTTCATTAGCTGTCACATTGATTATAAGCATGAGAAGGTGGAAGATTAGGTTAGTGCGAAGCTTACCTTAAACCCTACCGCCGCCGTTGAAACGAGGAGAGCGTCGAGGGAACCATGGAGAATGACGGGGAAGCGGCGTCGCGCCATCCGGCCTCCTCTTGCGGTGGGAGAGCGAATACTCATGTGGCTTCGGTTGGCTCTGCACCCTCATGAACGACACACCATACACGATCGATTCGTTATCCTCTGGGTGCTCGACCTTCGACCTGTACGCCCACCACCTCCGCCTGACTGTCGCCTTGGGTGAATCTGTCTGCTCCATCGCCCAGAGGAGATACTCAATGAACTCGGAGGACTTCAGCGTGACTACCGCCAAGGAGTACATGTACATCGCCGCCCTCATCGCCGCTGTCTCGCTCTTTCGCATACATTGCCACATGGCCTGCACCGTCCTCGAAATCTCCCACTCATTGTCAAACCAACTAAGGATCTCCTTCAACCTGGCTAACTTGTCTTGGTCGCCGCCGGCGATCTGCCTGATTCGCTGCTGCAGCCTCTCCATAGATGTCCTTCTGAGTGGTCTAGTTCTAGCTTTGGAAGATGGGAGGTGGTCTTGCAATAGAGAATAGGGAGAGGCGAGACGGTGGTCTTGCAATAGAGAAGAGGGAGAGGCGAGACAATGGTTTTAGAATGGAGGTGATGGAGAGGAGAGGAGGTGGTTTTGCAATGGAGAAGATCAGAAGAGGGAGAGGCGAGATGGTGGTTTTGGAATGGAGATGATGGAGAGGAGAGGAGGTGGTTTTGCAATGGAGAAGATTAGAAGAGGGAGA
>NC_041391.1:582757749-582789669 GCF_002162155.2 Triticum dicoccoides | reverse complement strand
GAGGAGAGGAGGTGGTTTTGCAATGGAGAAGATCAGAAGAGGGAGAGGCGAGACGGTGGTTTTGGAATGGAGATGATGGAGAGGAGAGGAGGTGGTTTTGCAATGGAGAAGATCAGAAGAGGGAGAGGCAAGACGGTGGTTTTGGAATGGAGATCATGGAGAGGAGAGGAGGTGGTTTTGCAATGGAGAAGAGGGAGAGGAGCGTGCGGCAACGATTTAGGATTGGACGAGAGGGCCGGTGCGCTGTGACTGGATCAAAATCAAAATCAATTTACCCCTCAATTAAGAAAGCGACCCCACATTAACTAGTCTCCCTTTTATTCTGGGTCATAATTGACCATGATTTTCACACATAAAATATATGTTATACGTTGCAAAAATAATATAATTTGAAAGTACATTCAGATACGAACCAAACGATACAATTTTTGGTGACATGCATTCACATTTTGCTTGTCAAATACAGTATGTGGTCAAACTTTGACCCAAAATACGCAAAACAACAAAAAAAAATTCCAAGACCAGCGCCGCTCTTCCGCTCTTCTCCTCTTAAACCACCGCCGCTCCTCTCCTGTTCCAATCTAAATCCAGCGCCGCTCCTCTCCTCTTCCATTTCAAAACCACCGCCCCTCCTCTCCTATTCCAGTCCAAAACCAGCATCACTCCTCTCCCGTTCTAATCCAAAACCAGCGCTGCTCCTCTCCTCTTCCATTCAAAAACCATCGCCGACGAGTGAAGGTGCTGTGGAGAAGTAGATCGATGGAGGAGTACAACCGATATGTGAGGATCGCAGACGGTGACCCTGTGAAGCTAGCTAGGATGTTGGAGATACAGTCTTGGTTTGACAACAAGGACCAACTAGCGGCGACAGCGACATCCATGGCCAAATATCTCCAACAGAGCGAAAAGGCGGTGATACTCCCGGAGGGAGTTGCACCGGAGTACATAGAGCTGCTCCTCTGGGCCATGGAGCAAACAGATTCACCGAATCCGATCGTGAGGGGGCGATGGTGGGAGTATCGATCCCAGATGGAGAATCCACCAGAGATTGAAGGATCGAGCATCTATAGGGTGCCGTTTGTGAGGGTGTCCTGCCAGAGCGAGCCGGTGGAGTCTTCGTCCACCGAACCCAACTGCAAGAGGAGAAAATCAGTTGGCCCGACGACGCTTCCCCGCCATCATCTCCCTCGTCGTTCATATCAACTCACGGGGCGGCTGTCTGCCGCCGAGGAATAGGAGGGGACTGCCCCCCCCCTCCAGCCCAATAGTCGGGCAGGTTGTGAATTGTCAGGAGGAGCTTAGGGTTGTCAGTATTTGTAGGTTGTGAATTGTGTTTTGTGTTGTGTATTTTGAGAGTACTTTAAGATATGAATGTCTTTTGAATTTCAGATTTGCAGTATTAAGCATATGAAGTATTTTATGAATTCTAGAGATCTATTTTTAGCACTTAAAAATGTAGTTTCATAGGAGTATAAAAGTGCAGACAATGTGATTCTCAGAGAAGAAACTGCAAGTTTCAGTTTCAGATAAGAAACTGCAAGTTCAGTTTCAGATAAGAAACTGCAACTTTCAGAGGCAGAGCATTTATATTAACATGGCCTTTTCAAACAGGGTTAACACCATGTTGGAAGTTTTATTCATGGTGGAAAATGGAACTACCAGCCAGTTAACATCATGTTGATCAACATTCATGCATAGCACATCTTCATATGATGCACAGTCAAAATGCCCACACAATGTCGAGTGTGCAAAACACAGAGAAAATGAGGGACGAAGTTTTGGCAAGTGTTGGACGTGGTTTTGGGCTGCCCTGTCTAGGCTTTCATTTTTAACATGCGCAGCCCACGACCTCGGATGGGAGGTCCATAGGCATGTTTGTATTTTCTTGAGGGCCGTCATGTATTGACCGGCCTATGGACCTCCGATCCGAGGTTTTATTTTTCATGAATATCGGCAGCCCAATTTATGTATTTTTTTGAAGAAAACGCAGAGGTCTGTTCTATTTTTCTATATAAGAATAGGAACGCCAGGTCCAACTTATGTTTCTCTTATAACTATATTATATATATTTAAATTATTTTATATGTTATTATATATTATTTTTATTGTCATCATATATTTAACAGATACTTACATATGTAAGAAAACAATATCCCACATCTCATTAACTTATAAAAATAATTTCTTAACAATACAATCCTGGATTGTTTTGGCACGAAAATCCTAGTGATTGTGTACAAAAGCTTGGTAAGATTTAAGGACGAATTTAATAATATCACTTATTATTTAAATATATTTATAACAAAATGCTCAGCCCCTTTTTATTTTTTGATAACATTGCTGGCCCAACCCAACATTATAATTAGAATTAGCCCAGCAAAATCGTGTATTTTGAGAAAGAGCAAATGGCCTATAATTTTTTAGGAAATAAAATAAATGGGCCGCATGGATGCTACATAATTTGTTCACCAGCCCAGCTAATGGCTGTAATTCAAAAACAAATATAAAATTGATTGTAAATTCTACCTCGCAAAAAAGACTGTAAATTCTGAAAAAATGGGTTGAATACGTGCCACCTTTTTTGAGGCTGAAATGTGGGCCAATTGGTCGAAGCCAACGCAAGTTGTTGTCAATTTAGTCAACAAATGATTCTGACATGTTAGCCGTTGGATTTACACCCAACGACCGGCATCCATCTTCAATCTCTCGTCTTCTTCCTCCAGCGCCGTCGTGACCACCTCCCGCCTCCTGCTGCTAGCAGCTCTGCTTAGCACGCTTCACTATGAAGCGCTACTCCACCATTGGCCAGGCCATCCCTCCACCCCTCCACACCTCATGTTCTTCTCCACTGACTGCCGAACCACACCGCACTAGAACCAGTTAACCCTTGTACACCTCTCCGTCTGCGACTCTACTCCTGCGTCTTCTCATCTCTGGCTCGTTGTTGTACGGGGCCTCGCCGTTGTCCACCACCTTGGATGCGCTCAGCGCGGCATGGTCAACGTGGTCAACGAACGACACCAGCGGAAGTAGACTGTGCATGGAGAGGCTGACAGCTGGGTCCACGGCCGCACACAAGGAAATGCCTCCTTATTACGCGCAAAATAATGATTCCTCCACTGACATCTAGGACCCACCGGAAGGGCTTCTGTATTTCGCGAAAAAAACGTGCCCCCCGCTGACAGGTCGGACCCACTAGCTATCTTCGCACGCAAGGAAGTGTCTCCTTATTACGCACGAAAAAATGAATACCCCCTCTAGATGGGACCCACCAAAGTGGGTGGCTGACTTGTGGGCCTACTAAGTTGATGAGGACGGAGGGCTTTGTCAACTTAGTCAATACTCCAGTGACCGTATGATGTCCATCCAACGGCCATAGTGCTTCTTCAACCTCTGGTATTCTTGCTCCAGCCGCCCAAAGTAGCGCCAGTCGTGCCGCCTGCTCCTGCCTCCCATGGCCGGCTATGATGCCGCGGAGGCCTCACCGCCCCCTACTACTCCCACCGCAGGCTAGGCCATCCCTCTACTCACCCACACCCCCTGTTATTCTGCGGCAACAGCAGCCTCACACCGCAGCCAAAACAGTGAACCCTCGTACTCCTCTTCGCGTGGGCATCCACTGTTGCGTCTTCCCCGGCTCTGATTCGTCCCCTTCCTAGGCCTCGCCGTCTACCACCACCGTGGTGCTCTTGGCACGACGTGGTCAACATGGTTAAGTAACGACTTCCATCGGACATGGACTGTACTTGGAGAGGCTGACAGGTGGGTCCACGGCCGCAGCAAGGAAGTGCCTCCTTATGACGCGGAAAATAATGATTCCTCCACCTGACAGAAGGGACCCACCGGACGGGCCACCGTATTTCACGAAAAAAACGTTTCCGTCTGACTGCTAGGACCCACCAGCTACGTCTTCGCATGCAAGGAAGTGCGTTCGGGCAAAAAAAACGATTCACC
The DNA here is from genome assembly GCF_002162155.2 of Triticum dicoccoides. Taxonomy (NCBI): domain Eukaryota; kingdom Viridiplantae; phylum Streptophyta; class Magnoliopsida; order Poales; family Poaceae; genus Triticum; species Triticum dicoccoides. Next base: position 582,785,715 of record NC_041391.1, on the reverse strand, counting down.
CCCTGACTGCTGGGACCCACCAGCTACATCTTCTTACGCAAGGAAGTGCGTTCGGGCAAAAAAATGATTTGCCCCCCTGACTGCTGGGACCCACCAGCTACATCTTCGCATGCAAGGAAGTGCCTGACAGTCGGGACCCACCTGGTCGAAGCGTACGTAGCGTTGTCATTCTGGTCGCGAACGTGTACGTACATATATACTGGTCGATATAGAGGCGCGCACGTGTCGTAGTAGAGGCGCGCACATAGCATGTACACGTACGTATAGCGGCCAGGGTGCAAGAAAGAAAATACAGCCACGTACGTACATATGGGCGGGGTCTCGAACGCCTACTTGCGCATACGTACGGCCAGGGCTCGTGTACATAGCTGGGTCGGAATGGAGAAACAACGTCGTCGTCGTGTTCATGGGGAGCCAACCGGCTGGGTCGGAAAGGAATGCATCGTCGTGTTCATCGGGAGGGCTTGGACAGAACAGGCGATGGAAACGAGACCTGGCGTACTGCAAAACGGAGGAAACGGCCTTGTGTTTGACCGGCCATGTTCGAAACGGGATCCTGTTCATCGGGAGGGGTGTGGCGTACCGCAAATGGAGGAAACGGACCTCCTACGGTTGAAATGGGGGTCCTGTTGATCAAGAGGGGTGTGGCGTGATACGTCTCCAACGTATCTATAATTTTTGATTGTTCCATGCTATTATATTACCTGTTTTGGATGTTTATGGGCTTTATTTTATACATTATTATCATTGTTGGGACTAACCTACTAACCGGAGGCCCAGCCCATATTGCTGTTTTTTTGCCTATTTCAGTATTTTGAAGAAAAGGAATATCAAACGGAGTCCAAACGGAATGAAACCTTCGGGAGCGTGATTTTTGGAACGAACGTGATCCAGAGGACTTGGAGTGCAAGTAAGAAACAGCCGAAGCCTCCACGAGATAGGAGGGCCCCCCCTATAGGGCGCGCCCCCTGTCTCATGGGCCCCTCGGGCATCCATCGACGTACTTCTTCCTCCCATATAAGCCTACGTACCCCGAAAACATCCAAGGAGCAACCACAATACAATTTCCACCGCCGTAACCTTCTGTATCCGCGAGATCCCATCTTGGAGCCGTCGCCGGCGTTCTGCCGGAGGGGGAATCCACCACGGAGGGCTTCTACATCAACACCATAGCCCTTCCGATGAGTTGTGAGTAGTTTACCATAGACCTTCAGGTCCATACTTATTAGCTAGATGGCTTCTTCTCTCTTTTTTGATCTCAATACAATGTTCTTCCCCTCTCTTGTGGAGAACTATTCGATGTAATCTCTTTTTGCGGTGTGTTTGTCAAGATCCGATGAATTGTGGGTTTATCATCAGATTTATCTATGGATAATAATTGAATCTTCCCTGAATTCTTTTATATGATTGAGTTATCTTTGCAAGTCTCTTCTAATTATCGATTTGGTTTGGCCTACTAGATTGATTTTACTTGCCATGGGAGAAGTACTTAGCTTTGGGTTCAATCTTGCGGTGTTCTTACCCAGTGACAGAAAGGGTTGCAAGACACGTATTGTATTGTTGCCATCGAGGATAAAAAGATGGGGTTTATATCATATTGCTTGAGTTTATCCCTCTTCATCATGTCATCTTGCTTAATGCGTTACTCTGTTCTTATGAACTTAATACTCTAGATGCATGCTGGATAGCGGTCGATGTGTGGAGTAATAGTAGTAGATACAGGCAAGAGTCGGTCTACTTGTTGCGGACGTGATGCCTATATACATGATCATGCCTAGATAACGTCATAATTATTCGCTTTTCTATCAATTGCTTGACAGTAATTTGTTCACCCACCGTAATACTTATGCTCTTGAGAGAAGCCACTAGTGAAACCTATGGCCCCGGGGTCTATCTCTTATCATATTTGCTTCCAATCTACTTTTATTTGCATCTTTATTTTTTGCATCTATATTATAAAATACCAAAAATATATTTATCTTATCATATTATCTCTATCAGATCTCACTTTTGCAAGTGGCCGTGAAGGGATTGACAACCCCTTTGTCGCGTTGGTTGCGAGTTCTTTGTTTGTTTATGTAGGTTCGTGGGACTTGTTGAGAAGCCTCCTACTGGATTGATACCTTGGTTCTCAAAAACTGAGGGAAATACTTACGCTACTGTGCTGCATCACCCTTTCCTCTTCAAGGAAAACCAACGCAAGCTCAAGACATAGCAAGTGCATACGTACGGCCAGGGCTCATGTACATGGCTAGGTCAGAACGGAGAAACAGCGTCGTCGTCGTGTTCATGGGGAGCCAACCGGCTGTGTTAAAATGGAATGCGTCGTCATGTTCATCGGGAGGGCTTGGATAGAACAGGCGATGGAAACGAGGCCTGGCGTACTGCAGAACGGAGGAAACAACCTTGTGTTTGACCGGCCATGTTCGAAACGGGATCATGTTCATCGGGAGGGGTGTGGCGTACCGCAAAACGGAGGAAACGGACCTCCTACGGTTGAAATAGGGGTCTTGTTGATCGGGAGGGGTGTGGCGTACCGCAAAACAGACAAAACGGACCTCCTACGGTCGAAACGGGGGTCCTGTTGATCGGGAGGGATGTGGCGTACCGCAAAACGGACGAAATGGACTTGTGTTGGAGCGCTACGGTCGAAACGGGGGTCCTGTTCATCGGGAGGGGTGTGGCGTACCGCAAAACGGGACTCCACGGGATACTGTTCATCTCCACCGTCGACCTCCTCCAGTCTCCATGGGCTACTGTTCATCCACCGTCGACCTCCTCCAGCCTCCACCTGCGACTTTTCATCCACGGGCTCCTGTTCATCCAGCCTCCACCACGTGCTACTCCACCGGCTATTGTTCAACCACCCCTCTCCACAGGCTCCTGTTCAACCACCCGTCCACGGGCTACTGTTCATCCACCCCTCCACCGTCTACTGTTCATCCAGCCCTCCACGGGGTCGTCCTGTTCATCCAGCCCTCCACGGGGGCCTGTTCATCCAGCCCCAACCGGCTCAATCGATCGGGGTCCTGTTCATCCAGAGGCAATGCCACGGGTCCTGTTCATCCACTCCCACCGCTCATTGTTCATCCAACCCCCCCCCCCGCAACGCTCACTGTTCATCCAGAGAGACAGCATCGATCTGCTTCAGTTAGCAGCAGTAGTGAAGAAATCGATCGCTCGGGTTCAACAGAGCGTAGCTTGCAGTGCAATCGCTCGGGTTCAGTTAGAGCCCAACGCCTCGCTCGGGTTCAGTTAGAGCCAATGCCTCGCACGCACATGCATACGTGTATGAGAGAAACGTGTATCGCTCGGCCCCCGACCGCCCACCGTAACCAGGAACTCGCCGAAATTTTCCTCGCCCTCGCTTCTACCACTTTTTTCCAACATGGACGGCCCAAATAATGTCATGCAGCTGCGTCTCCGGCCCGCCCAGGACGAAAAGCCCATTTTCTGTCATGATTTTTTGTCATAGAAGTAGGAGCCCACCACATCTATGATGATACCGGGTTTTGTCACAATTATCATCATAGAAGTGTCATATGTATGACAGAAAAAAATTCGTTCGGCCCAAAATGTCATGAATGTGTCTTTTTTTGTAGTGTAAGGTGTTTCGGCTACTTAGGGACGGCAACTTCAACTCCGAGACATGTATAGCCCATCATTCCACTTTCGCATTGCCGAGTGCAAACCTCCACCGCTCTCCGCTACCACCATTTGACATTTGCCTTTGAGATTTTGAGTTTGCGGTTCTTCCGTTTCCTAGGGTGTTTCGGCTAACTAGGAACGGGTCTACATCGGCAACACCGCCTCTCATCATCACCAAGGACGGTAACCTCGACGACACCATTGTATATTCCCCTTGCAATTGCTTTGATAACCCTAGCCCATTTTGCGTTACTTGCCTATCGAGACTAGCCATTTGAGTATTGTCGGCAACGTTACTTGTGCACATTAGTGATCTATACTTCCCATTGCATACATACCATATCATCGTGGTGCATATATTGGTATCATATCTTGTGTCACAAGTTTGTTCCCGCATATACACAATTGCTATATTGGTTTGTGCATTGTGCAAAAGTGGTCATACAAAAAAAGAATAAGCTTTTAAGCAAAAAGAGAGAGCAAAGATCTTGTAAGCAAGTGCCATGGCATTATACCACATTGCATATAAGATTGTCATATCCGATCATCTTGGATCATCTTGAGAGAAACACCGGGAACCATACATACATAGCATACTTGGGATAGACAGTTTATCCATTTTGCATCTTATAGGTTGTGCACAAGTGTCGTATCCGCCTATTGAGCAATCGTGCTAGCGTCTCTCTTGAGTTGTGCAACACGAGCGTTTTCCGTGGATTCCACATTTTGTGCTCATTCCTTTCTTGCACGACCCCATTTATCTATCCATCTGTGTGTTTCCGTGTACCATTCATTGCTATTGGCCTACTTGTTTCACTTGCGAATTTGTGAATCTCTTTCAACATTTTTGGCTCTTGCTAACATTTTGCATCAAATTTTTTATGCCACTATCCTCACCGAGCTCCACCATAAGCCTTACTTGTGTAGGTGTGAGAAATCGACGAGAATTGGTACCAACTGTGCTATTTCCTTGTTACACATTTGAGTGATCATTGATCCATTTTCAACATCGGTCAAGGTACAATTGGTCTAGCCACTCATATTTGCTCAAGTTTTGTGATGGATAGGCAAGGAATTTCATCTCCGGTCCTTGATAACAACGACAACGTGAACAACTACATCACCAAAGCATCCATCTTCGATCTACAATGACAAATGCAAGGCGCACAATCGAGATTGCGAGAGCGCATCGAGAACATCTCCATCGACATTCATCACTCCGAAGCAAGGAAAAGGGACTACATCGACAAGAAGCTTTCCGCACATAAAGAGGAGCAAGATGCAAGGATGGAGGAGATTCGGGCCTTGATCAAGTCTTCTTCCACTTCATCATCTTCAAGGTGGCGACGTTCAAGCCACAAGTCTTCGGAGCGCGAAAATGATGCAAGCGTGATAACCCACAAGTGTAGGGGGTCGCAACAGTTTTCGATAAGTAAGAGTGTCGAACCCAACGAGGAGCTAAAGGTAGAATAAATATTCCCTCAAGTTCTATCGACCACCGATACAACTCTACGCACGATTAACGTTTGCTTTACCTAGAACAAGTATGAAACTAGAAGTACTTTGTAGGTGTGATAGGATAGGTTTGTGTCGGTGTTCTGGGAACGGGGGTACCAAGACTTGCCTGCCTGCGGCCTGCGGCGTGGCTCAAGGAGTGGCCCGGTACGGCCCATCTTCTTCAACACAAGTTCAAGATCCTCGCGAGGGGCCAAGCCTCGCGGGGCGGGCGACAGGAAGCTTCCTCAGGCACGGCCTCATCAGGCTGGCTCGCGAGGAGGCAGAGACATCAAGGCGGGGTACCTCATGAGGTGCCTGTGACGCAAGCCATGACGACCCAAGACAGGCGGGCGCCAGGCGGGCACCGGCCTACGCAGAGTCCTTGTTTCCTCTTTGGTGAAAAGGGAGCAAGCGCAGGCAAGAGTATCAAGCAAAGGCAACCATTTCGGTGCAACAAGACCAAGACCAGCAGAATGGCTGGATGGAGGTCATCGTGGAGCCCAAGTCGGCGTCACCGTCCGAGTCTTTGGCAGGCGAGGACCGACTTTAGTCAGGATAAGTGTACTAGATGTTCCCCTTCAAAATGGCCAATTGTTGGCGCCCTTCCCGCTCGATATTTGGGAAGAGGCCCAAGGCCTCCGCCTATAAATAGGACTAGACACCCCCAGGGTAGAGGCATCTAGAAATCAACCAGAGAGAGAGAGAAATGACTGAACTCACCCAAGCAGTTCATCACACCAGCATAAGAACAGCCCTCGCGGGGTAGTTCTTCCTTGTATTGTTCATCATCAGCCCCTGAGGCAATCCACCACACCACAAACTAGAGTAGGGTATTACACCACAATGGTGGCCCGAACTAGTATAAACCTCGCATCCCTTGTGTTGTTCTTCGTGTAGTTTAGATCCTTGCGAGGCGTCGAGACATAGGTAGGTAGGAGGTGCGATCTCCGCGTGCACCCCAGAGTTCGAACCTAGAGGGTCTGCCGGAACCCGAAATCCGACGTTTGGCGCGCCAGGTAGGGGTGCACTGGAGCTTTCCCTTCCACCGACCCGCTCTCCACCAACACCGCGACTCGCCCTCATGATGGGCGATGCGCCGCCCGCCCCGGTCACCAGTGCCAGCACAGGGGTCGGGGGGCTCCAAGCCTTGGCCCCCGCCTTGCGGTAGGTGCGGTGGCCGAACAAGTTCAAGTCGGAGATGCCACCGTGCTACAACGGCACGACTGATCCGCTGGCCTTCCTGCTGGCGTATGAAGAGGCCGTCCTCGAGGCTGGGGGCGATGACAGGGTCATGGCTAACTAGTTTCCCATGGCCCTCATTGGCGTCCCGCGCATGTGGCTGCTCCACCTGCCCGTGCCCTCCGTGGCCTCTTGGGCGGAGCTGCGTGGCCTTTTCCTCGCCCAGTACGCTGCGCCGGTGCCCCCGGTCGTCGCCGCCCTCCTGGGTGGTTCGCAGGCACCACCTTCAGGCCACCACATCAAGCCATTCATCCGCCAGATCGGCGCCGCTTCCGCGCAGCATGGGGCCCCTCCGGGTGGGGCGGTGCCTGAAGCCAATCTGGCCTTCAGCTCGGATGATCACCCCTCCAACTCAGCTGGCTCGGGAGCGCTCCCGATGTTGTGCACCCCCATCATCTGCCAGGTGGCCGTCACCAGGACCCTCATAGACGGTGGAGGTGGCCTCAGCATGCTCTCGGTTGAAGCCTTCAGCCTCCTCCACGTACCGCCAGAGCGGCTTCAACCCAGCATGCCCTTCTTGGGCGTCGGAGGCGGTTCCATCGGCTCCCTAGGGAGGATTCTTCTTCCGGTAACCTTCGGCACCTATGACAACTTCCGCATGGAGCTAATCAACTTTGACATCGCCCCCATCGGCATCCCGTACAACGCCATCCTCGGCTACCCGGCGCTAGCCCGATTCATGGCCGCAACTTGCCCGGCGTACAACCTCATGAAAATGCCTGGGAGCAGCGGCATCCTCACCATACCCGGAGACACCGGGGATGCGTTACAAGCACTCAAGCTAGTTTTCAAGACTGCGGCAGAAACCAAGAAGAAGCAGCTATTCACCCAAGACATGGCAGAAACCAAGCAGATACTGGTCGACGAGGACGGATCCACTAATGCCACCTTCACCATAGGCGCCAACCTTGAGCCCGAGCAGGAGGAGGCCTTGGTAAGGTTCCTGCGTGCAAACAAGAAGGTGTTCGCGTGGGAACCTAATCAGCTAGCAGGGGTTCCAAGGGGCATAATCGAGCATCACCTCAACGTATGCCCCAACGTGTGCCCCATTAAGCAGAAAGCAAGACGACAGTCCACTAAGAAGCAGGCTTTCATCGTCCAAGAGACCCGCAAGCTGGAGGCGGCAGGGGTCATTCGCGAGGTCCGCTACCCAGATTGGCTGGCTAACCCGGTTGTCGTGCCAAAGAAGGGGGGAAGGAACACATGTGCATCGACTTCACCAACCTCAACAAGGCCTGCCCACAGGATCCATTCCCGCTCCCTCGTATCAATCAGATCGTCGACTCCACTGCCGAGTGCGACCTGTTATGCTTCCTGGATGCCTTTTCTGGTTATCACCAGATCAAGATGGCGATAGAAGACGTGGAGAAAACGGCCTTCCTAACCCCGTGTGGGGTATACTGCTACACATGCATGCCCTTCGGACTACGCAACGCAGGTGCGACCTTTCAGCGGTTGATGCACATCGCCTTGGGTCGGCAGCTTGGGAGGAACGCCGAGGCGTACGTTGATGATATTGTGGTGAAGTCTCGGGAGGCAAAAACCCTGATACAGGACTTGGAGGAGACCTTCGCGAGCCTCGACAAAGTGGACCTACGGCTCAACCCGGAGAAATGTGTGCTTGGAGTCCCCTCGGGCAAGCTTCTGGGCTTCCTCGTGTCCCACCGGGGCATCGAGGCTAACCCAGAAAAGGTTAAAGCAGTCGAGGACATGAGCACGCCGAAGACCCTCAGGGAGATGCAGAAGCTCACTGGGCGTGTGACCACACTAGGACGCTTCATCTCCAAGTTGGGGGAACGAGCACTGCCCTTCTTCAAGCCGATGAAGAGAAAGGGCCCCTTTGAGTGGACTGAAGAGGCCGACAAAGCATTCCAGGACCTCAAAAGGTACTTAACCAGCCCTCCGGTGATGGTGGCTCCGCGCCCACAAGAGCTCCTAGTTATCTACCTTGCAGCCACTCCCTACTCCGCCAGTGCAGCCTTGGTGGCGGTTAGGGAGGAGTGTAGGGCCAAAGCTGTGGCAACTGCCGAGGTCGAAGCGAAGCAGGACCAAGAGAGCCTCGCAGAGACCATGACCACAGCCGAGAAGGATCAGTCGCTGCAGGGAAGCACGCCCAGAACAGAAGAAGCCCCTCCCCCGAGCGACCAGACGCTGGGGGCTCCGTTGCCTCAGGAGGCGCCCCCGCCTCCGGAGGACGCTAGCGGCACCAACACTCCCAACCTCGTCGAGCACCCTATGTACTTCGTCAGCACAGTGCTACGGGACGCAAGGGCGCGGTACCCCATGCCCCAGAAACTCCTCCTCGCGCTATTGGTAGCCTCGCGCAAGCTGCGGCACTATTTTCAGGGCCATCCCATCAAGGTCATCTCAGCGTACCCGCTAGAAAGAGTGCTCAGGAGCCCCAACTCCGCTGGGAGAGTCGCTGAGTGGAACATTGAGCTGCAAGCATTTCAACTGGAATTCAGCACAACCAGAGTCATCAAGGGGGCCGCGCTTGCGGACTATGTGGCGGAATGGGCAGAGGCGCCAGGCCTTAGGGCTGGTGAGGATCGATCCCTCTCCCCCGGAAGTGAGGCACCGGACGGTTGGGTCATGTACTTCGATGGGGCGTTCTCCCGACACGGCGCGGGGGCTGGCACAGTGCTCATATCTCCCACTCAAGAAAAGCTTTACTACGTCGTGCAACTCTATTTCCAGCACGGAGAAAAGGTCTCCAATAACATAGCAGAATACGAAGGCCTGATAGCGGGCCTAAAAGCTGCAGTCGCCCTGGGGGTGAAGCGCCTCACCATTAAGGGTGATTCGCAGCTCCTCGTCAATTTCTCTAACAAAGTGTACGAGCCAAGGGACGAGCACATGGAAGCCTACCTCACGGAGGTCCGCAGGATGGAGAAGCAGTTCTGGGGACTGGAGTTGCAGCATGTGCCTCGCGGCACCAACCAAGAGGCCGATGACATCGCCAAAAGGGCATCCAGGCGACTACCTCAGGAACCTGGCGTCTTCGAGGAGTGGCTCTTCAAGCCCTCGGTGGCGCCATCGCTGTCAAGCATGGTACAGCTTCGGGAGGAGCTCCCCCAGCCACCTGCCTCGGGAGCCCCGGTCTGCGGCCCGGGCTCAGGAGCGCGCCTGCTCCTGGCACTGGAGCCTCATGAAGGATGCTGGATCACGGAGCTTAGGAGTTACCTGACCCAAGGGACCCTGCCTGAAAAGGAGGAGGAGGCAGAGCGTGTGGTGCGGCAGGCCACGGCATACTGCATCAAGGACGGAGAGCTCTACCGGAGACAACCAAATGATGTGTCCCTACGTTGCATTTCTAGGGAGCAAGGGAAGGAGCTGCTGGCAGACATACACGGTGGGGACTGTGGGCATCACTCGTCGTCACGGACCCTTGTCAGGAAGGCGTTCCGCAGTAGGTTCTATTGGCCCACGGCACTCAGTGAGGGCCGTGGAACTGGTGAAAGCTTGCAAATCCTGCCAATTCCATGCTAAGCAGATCCATCAGGTGGCAGGAGGCCTGTAGACTATACCCCTCTCATGGCCATTCGCGGTCTGGGGGCTGGATATCCTGGGCCCGTTCCCTCGGGCGCCAGGAGGCTATCGCTACCTCTATGTCGCCGTGGACAAATTCACCAAGTGGGCTGAGGTAGAAGCTATCCGCACCATCCCCGCAGGCTCCGCGGTCAAGTTCATCAGAGGCATCGTGAGCCGGTTCGGGGTGCCGAACCGCATCATCACCGACAACGGTTCGTACTTCACCAGTAACCTCTTCAAAACATACTGTGCTAACCTTGGAACGCAGATATGCTACGCTTCGGTAGCACACCCACGGAGCAACGGGCAGGCCGAGCGAGCCAACACAGAGGTCCTGAGAGGCCTCAAAACCAGGACCTTCAAGAAGAAGCTGGAAGCCTGCGGCAGGGGCTGGTACGATGAGCTTCAGTCCGTACTATGGTCCATCTGCACGACCGCAACCAAGCCGACCGGCGAGACCCCGTTCTTCCTGGTTTATGGAGCTGAAGCCGTTCTCCCTCACGAGGTCAGGCGTCGTTCCGCACGGTCTTGGCGTTCGATGAGGCACCGCAGGACGCCATGCGGGGCACGGATCTCGTGCTGGGGGAGGAGCATCGTCGGCAGGCCGCGCTACGAGCAGCAAGGTACCAACAGGCACTGCGGCGATACCACTGCCGCAACATCCGCCCCAGGACTCTTGAGGTAGGGGACCTCGTGCTCAGGCAGGTTCTCTCCAAGGAGGGACTGCATAAGCTCTCTCCCATGTGGGAGGGCCCGTTCAAGGTTGTTCGTGTTTTCAGGCCCGACTCCGTGCGCTTGGAGACCCAGGAGGGGGTGCCCGTCCAGAACGCGTGGAACATTCAACATCTCCGAAGGTTTTACCCCTGAAAAAGGCCCAGTGCCTGTGAAGAAGGTGAATGCCTGTGAAGTTGTTGCGTTTGGAAAAGGCCCGGTGCCTGTGAAGAAGGCGAATGCCTGTGAAGTTGTTGCGTTTGGAAAAGGCCCGGTGCCTGTGAAGAAGGCGAATGCCTGTGAAGTTGTTGCGTTTGGAAAAGGCCCGGTGGCTGTGAAGAAGGCGAATGCCTGTGAAGTTGTTGCCTTGGAAAAGGCCCGGTGCCTGTGAAGAAGGCAAACGTGTGTGAAGCTCGCCGCCCGTGACACTCTCACGTAATAATGAGTGGGGTTGTACATGCCCCAGAGTCTCCGGAGTGCCGCCCTCGGGCCTCGGGGGCTCCCGCCCACGCCCAGTGGCTGCACTTAGCTCCGCGCTGGTGAGAAGACGTCAAAGACTAGATTAGGTGCCGGACGCGGCTTCTTTCATTTGCTTTCTGCAGTTGGCTTGTTCGTTTCTATTTGAAGATTTACTGAAGTTGTTACCGTTTTGAGCTCGCGACACTTCGTCCGTTTCACTTATTCGATCTGTTTTCTTTCGCGTAAAGTCTCACGAGGGAGGAACTTGGGCACCCTCGCGAGTGTTTTCTGCCCCGGTGGTTTGGAGCTCCCCTATCCGAGCTCGCTGTGGAAGCGCCCCTCCCAGTCCGTGCCCCGCGGGCATCGTGACGAGATCATGCAATCCGGGTTGGTTGTCCTTGCCACCAGGCTCGGAGGCTGCCCCAACTGACTCACTCCTGCAGGACACAAGGCGCACAACGAGGCCCTCGCCTCGGGAGGCGAGGACCACGACGAGCTTTCCCCCCCAAGTTAAGTGATTTCCATGCATAAACACAAGGACAAAAACAGAGCGCTGAAGCAGTAGAAACAGCGCGCCAATTAAACAGCAATGGTTCGATACTCCCCCTCGGGGCACCAGACTACATTCTCTTTTGCACGGGAAAGAAGGAAAAGCAAAATGGGCACGACTCGCCCGGCGCCAACTCTCGGCAGGAGCTCATGCTGCCTCCGGAGCTCAGCTGGATTCTGCCTCCCGCTTCACGGAAACGCGGGGCCGGGCCGACCCGACGCCCTCTCCCAGGCGAGCGCGATGGTGAGGGGGCTGGTCGCGACCACCGCTGGAGGAGCTGCCGTTCGATGGGGAGTCACCGAAGCTTGGCGAGCCCCGGGCGCCGGTGCCCGCGCACCTCACACCGCCTTCGTCTCGACCGATGCCGGGGCTGGGCGCCCGGCCGCCGTCATCATCTTCGGGGCAGCATCCGGCGCGAAGACTGTCTTGCCCGAACACCCTCATGTAGAGCGTGCATCGCCGTCGAACTTAAAGTGCAGAGTGCATCGCCGGCTCAAGCCGCGCGCGCAGGCAAACATCTGCCAACCGCGGGTCAGGGCCGCATCCCCGGCGGTGGAGACCTCTAGTGTAGCCCAGGAGGCCCGGCTGCAGCAACCATCAGCCTGAAGCCAAATGCCGCCCGGGGCGCCAGCCGGAAGTTCTCCTACAAAGAAGCGGGGAAGCGGAAGCCAGGTGCCGGTCGGGTCCGCCGACCACACGACGAACTCCGGCAGCACCTCCGCCGAGCGAGAGCGCGGCCTTGGGGGTCGCGCAGCCCCGGCGTACCTCTCGTGGGCAGCCGAGCGCTCGCCACCACGCAGAATAGGGCTTCCACGACCACCGGAGGTCGCAGCAGGGGCCCTAGGGTGCTTGCGAAGGCGACCCCGTCCGCGCTTGGCCGGCGGACAGCTCGGTCCTTCCCGGCGAGCCTTACCTTTCTCCGCGGCCGAAAATCTCTTCGGCGAAGGCATGGGATGGCGAGAGACCAAGAAGGAGACGGAGAGCAGCAAGAGAAGATGGACTGGAAAGGCTCACGTCGTTCTATACATATAGTCAGAGGAGGCCAACCGTCGGCCTCCACGATCACAGGTAATCATGACCCGCTTTGCATGCAGGACTTGTCAATTCGCGTAGTTGCCGAGGCATCGTGGGGAAGCGGAGACACCCACGTCCAATCAACCGCCACGCAGCGGCCGAGGCCGCAGGCTGTCGGGGCCCGTGGCGCTTCGCACTTTCCCCTTCGCTTCTTAGCTAAGCCAAGTCCAGGCGCGCCGTGGGCCCGGGGGCTATTGTCGGCATTCTGGGAACGGGGGTACCTAAACTTGCCTGCCTGTGGCCTGCGGCGTGGCTCAAGGAGTGGCCCGGTACGGCCCATCTTCTTCAACACAAGTTCAAGACTCTCGCGAGGGGCCAAGCCTCGTGGGGCGGGCGACAGGAAGCTTCCTCAGGCACGGCCTCATCAGGCTGGCTCGCGAGGAGGTGGAGACATCAAGGCGGGGTACCTCGCGAGGTGCCCGTGACGCAAGCCATGACGACCCAAGACAGGCGGGCGCCAGGCGGGCGTCGGCCTGCGCAGAGTCCTTGTTTCCTCTTTGGTGCAAAGGGAGCAAGCGCAAGCAATAGTATCAAGCAAAGGCAACCATTTAGGTGCAACAAGACCAAGACCAGCAGAACGGCAGGATGGAGGTCATCATGGAGCCCAAGCCGGCGTCACCGTCCGAGTCTTTGGCAGGCGAGGACCGACTTTATTCAGGATAAGTGTACTAGATGTTCCCCTTCAAAATGGCCAATTGTTGGCGCCCTTCCCGCTCGATATTTGGGAAGAGGCCCAAGGCCTCCGCCTATAAATAGGACTAGCCACCCCTAGGGTAGAGGCATCTAGAAATCAACCAGAGAGAGAGAGAGAAACGATTGAACTCACCCAAGCAGTTCATCGCACCAGCACAAGAACACCCCTCGCGGGGTAGTTCTTCCTTGTATTGTTCATCATCAGCCCCTGAGGCAATCCACCACACCACAAACTAGAGTACAGTATTACACCACAATGGTGGCCCGAACTAGTATAAACCTCGTGTCCCTTGTGTTGTTCTTTGTGTAGTTTAGATCCTTGCGAGGCGTCGAGACATAGGTAGGTAGGAGGTGCGATCTCCGCGTGCACCCTAGAGTTCGAACCTAGAGGGTCTGCCGGAACCCGAAATCCGACAGTTTGCAAGATAATAAAGAGCACGTAAATAAAAGCTAGGGGCTGTTTAGATAAAGAAGTAATAAAGTAAATATAGCGAGTGTGGAAAAGTGGTGATAGGAGTTATGGAATTGTCCCTAAGCAATTGACTGTGTTACTAGACCAGTAATCACTATTGCAATTCTATTTGAGGGAGAGGCATAAGCTAACATACTTTCTCTACTTGGATCATATGCACTTATGATTGGAACTCTAGCAAGCATCCGCAACTACTAAAGATTCATTAAGGTAAAACCCAAGCATTAAAGTATCAAGTCCCCTTTATCCCATACGCAAACAACCTACTTACTCGGGTCTGTGCTTCTGTTCACTCACGCCACCCACCATAAGCAAATCATAAACATGTCGCAAACCCTATAGCAGGAATCCCTCATGCTTGCGCGACACGGAGGGCACAATTGGACAGCACCAATAATAAAACATCCAACTCAAACCAATCATAGCAATTCATCAATCACCGATAGGACAACGAAAATCTACTCAGACATCATAGGATGGCAACACATCATTGGATAATAATATGAAGCATAAAGCACCATGTTCAAGTAGAGGGTACAGCGGGATGCAGGAGAGTGGACCACTGAATATATATGGGGGAAGGTGATGGAGATGTTGGTGAATACGGCGGAGGTGTTGGTGTAGATCGCGGTGATGATGATGGCCCTCGGCGGCGTTCCGGCGCCACCGGAAGCAAGGAGGAGAGAGACCCCCTTCTTGTTCTTCTTCCTTGACCTCCTCCCTAGATGGGAGAAGGGTTTCCCCTCTGGTCCTTGGCTCCCATGGCGTGGGAGGGGCGAGAGCCCCTCCAAGATTGGATCTATCTCTTTGTTTCCGCGTTCTCAGATTCTACCCCTTCACCGTTTCTTTTATATCCAAAGATCCGTAACTTCGATTGGGGTAAATCTTTTGCCCAGATTTTTCTCATAAAATTATCTTTCTTGCGGCAAAAGAAGGGCATCAACCGCCTTACGGATGGCCTATGAGAGTGCTAGGCGCGCCCAGGGGGTGTGGGCGCCCCCCCCCCCCCTGTCTCGTGGCCACCTCGGACACCGTTTTGTGTTGATTCTTCCTCCGGAAAATCCCAAATATTCCAAAATAATTCTTTGTCTGTTTTTATCCCGTTTGGACTCCGTTTGATATTGGTTTTTTGTGAAACATTAAACATGCAACAAACAGGAACTGGCACTGGGCACTGGATCAAATGTTAGTCCCAAAAATAGTATAAAAGTTGCCAAAAGTATATAAAAGTTGAAGAATATTGGCATGTAACAATCAAAAATTATATATACGACGGAGACGTATCAGCATCCCCAAGCTTAATTCCTGCTCGTCCTCGAGTAGGTAAATGATAAAAAAGATAATTTTTGATGTGGAATGCTACCTAGCATAATCTTGATCATATGTCTAATCATGGCATGAATATTAAGACACGAGTTATTCAAAGCAATAGTCTATCATTTGACATAGAAAACAATAATACTTCGAGCGTACCAATAAAGCAATCATGTCTTTTCAAAACAACAAGGCCAAAGCAAGCTTATCCCTACAAAATCATATAGTTTGGCCATGCTTCATTTTCGTCACACAAAAATGCTCCCATCATGCACAACCCCGATGACGAGCCGAGCAATTGGTTCATACTTTTTAATGCGCTTCAGCCTTTTCAATCCTCACGCAATACATGAGCACAAGCCATGGATATAGCACTATAGTTGGAATAGAATATAATGATGGAGGTTATGTGGAGAAGACAAAAAAGGAGAAAGTCTCACATCGACGCGGCTAATCAACGGGCTATGGAGATGCCCATCAATTGATGTCAATGCGAGGAGTAGGGATTGCCATGCAAAAGATGCACTAAGAGCTATAAGTGTATGAAAGCTCAACAAAAGAAACTAAGTGGGTGTGCATCCAACTTGCTTGCTCATGAAGACCTAGGGCATTTGAGGAAGCCCATCGTTGGAATATACAAGCCAAGTTCTATAATGAAAATTCCCACTAGTATAGGAAAGTGATAACATAGGAGACTCTCTATATGAAGAACATGGTGCTACTTTGAAGCACAAGTGTGGAAAAGGATAGTAACATTGCCCCTTTTCTTTTCTTTTCTCTTTTTTTTTCTTCGCTGGGCTTCTTTGGCCCCCTTTTTTATTTAGGCTTCTTTGGCCTTTCCCTTTTTTTTCTTTTTTTTCTTTTTTTCTTTTTTTTATGGGGCAATGCTCTATAATGATGATCATCACACTTCTATTTACTTACAACTCGATATTACAACTTGATACTAGAATAAAGATACTCTATACGAATGCCTCCGACGGTGTACCGGGATGTGCAATGATCTAGCGTAGCAATGACATCAAAAAACGGACAAGCCATGAAAACATCATGCTAGCTATCTTACGATCATGCAAAGCAATATGACAATAAATGCTCAAGTCATGTATATGATGATGATGGAAGTTGCATGGCAATATATCTCGGAATGGCTATGGAAATGCCATAATAGGTAGGTATGGTGGCTGTTTTGAGGAAGATATAATGAGGCTTATGTGTGATAGAGCGTATCATATCACCGGGTTTGGATGCACCGGCGAAGTTTGCACCTACTCTCGAGGTGAGAAAGGGCAATGCACGGTACCGAAGAGGCTAGCAATGATGGAAAGGTAAAAGTGTGTATAATCCATGGACTCACATTAGTCATAAAGAACTCATATACTTATTGCAAAAGTTTATTAGCCCTTGAAGCAAAGTACTACTACGCATGCCCCTAGGGTGTAGATTGGTAGGAAAAGACCATCGCTCGTCCCCGACTGCCACTCATAAGGAAGACAATCAAAGAAACACCCCATGCTTCAAATTTGTCACACAACGGTTACCATACGTCCATGCTACGGGACTTGCAAACCTCAACACAAGTGTCTCTACAATCCACAACCACCCACTAGCATAACTCTGATATCACCATCTTTATATCGCAAAACTATTGCAAGGAATCAAACATATCATATTCAGCGATCTACAAGTTTTATGTAGGATTTTATGACTAACCATGTGAATGACCAATTCCTGTCATCTCTCTAAATTGATATAAATGAAGTAAGGGAGTTTAATTCTTTCTACAAAAGATATGCACACGCTCTAACAAATATAAATGAAGCAAAAGAGCATTCTACAAATGGCGGTTTTCTATGTGAAGAGAAACAGGCAATCCAAACTTCAAACAATATACGTGAAGCACATGAAGCATTCTATAAAGCCATACTCAAAAGATTTAAATGAAGTGCAATGAGAATTCTATAAATCAACCAAGCACTATCTCATACCTGCATGGTGCATAAAAGAAAAATGAAAACTAAATGCAAAATACGCTCCAAGACTTGCACATAATGCATGAACGAAACAAATCCGAAAACATATCGATACTTGTTGAAGAAAGAGGGGATGCCTTCCGGGGCATCCCCAAGCTTAGACGCTTGAGTCTCCTTGAATATTTACTTGGGGTGCCTCGGGCATCCCCAAGCTTGAGCTCCTGCCTCTCTTCCTTTTCCTCATATCGAAACTTCCTCGATTAGACACTTCATCCACACAAAACTTCAACAGAAAACTCGGTAAGATCCGTTAGTATAATAAAGCAAATCACTACTCTAAGTACTGTAGCAAACCAATTCATTTTTATTTTATTTTTTGCATTTTTATACTGTAATATAGCTTTTCCATGGCTTAATCCACTAATATAAATTGACAGTTTCATCAAAACAAGCAAACTATGCATCAAAAACAGAATCTGTCAAAAACAGAAGAGTCTGTAGCAATCTGAACATTCACCATACTTATGGTACCCCAAAAATTCTACCAAAATTCAGAAAAATAAAAAAGTTGTACATAAAGACAATGCAAAAATAATCAGAACCATTTGACGTTCCAGATAAAAATGTAAAATCGTGCACTACAGCCAAAGTTTCTGTCCTGCACCGTACAAACCAACAAGCATTGTAAACATCCTAAAGGCAAACCTTGGCACATTATTTTTATAATACAATGGAATTGTATAAGGGGATAATTATTTTTGATGAAAAGTTTCTGTAATCAAGATTCACAAAGTTTCCATGAGCATGAATAAAGTTCAAGGAGCTCTCCCACTTCAACAATGCTTGTCTCTCTCACTTTCACTTTCCTTTTTGAAAAGTTTTTAGGTTTCCCCTCTTTATTTTTTGTTTTTAAACTATATAAAAGCACTCAACAGAAATAAATGACTCTCTAAAACTTCCGGGTTGTCTCCCTGGCAGTGCTTTCTTTAAAGTCATTAAGCTAGGCATATAGTGCTCAAGTAATGAATCCACCCGGATCCCAAGGTATATCAAAGCCAAATTTAATTAACAATGATTTGTAATTTAGTAGTGAG
Organism: Triticum dicoccoides; assembly: GCF_002162155.2. Taxonomy (NCBI): domain Eukaryota; kingdom Viridiplantae; phylum Streptophyta; class Magnoliopsida; order Poales; family Poaceae; genus Triticum; species Triticum dicoccoides. The sequence continues at coordinate 582,767,460 of NC_041391.1, read as the reverse complement.
CACAAAATAACATATATCATGCAAAAAAGAAATCTAACTCTCTTCCTATGCATCGGCATATGTCATAAAAGAACAATTCATGCACACCAAGTAAATGCCAATGCATAGTATAAACAGTTTCTTGCAATGTTATCGTGTTGGAAACATAAAGAGGCGGAGATGTAGTTCCTCTCTCATAATAATTGCAAATAGGAGCAGCAAGCACATGCATATTACATTCATCAAAATCATCATGTGCAATGGTAAAAAGCAACCCATCAATATAATCCTTAATAAGCACAAACTTCTCCCATATAGTGTAGTCGGGAGAATTCAAAAAGATAATAGGATTATCATGCGTGGGTGCAATAGCAACAATTTCATGTTTAACATAAGGAACTATAGCAAGTTCATCTCCATAAGCATAATTCATATTGTCATCTTGGCCACAAGCCTAGCAAGTATCATCGAAAAGGGATATTTCAAGAGAATCAACGGGATTATAGCAATCATCATAGCAATCATCCTTCGGTAAGCACGAAGGGGAATTAGACAATGTATGAGTTGAAGAGTTACTCTCATTAGAAGGTGGGCACGTGTGATCAATCCACTCTTCCTCCTTTTGTTCTTCGCTCTCCTCATCATCTTTTTCATCCAATGAGCTCACACTTTCATCAATTTCTTCTTCCATACCTTCCTGCAAAATATTAGTCTCTTCTTGGACAGCGGGGTAGGCCTCAATATATAGTTTAACATAGGCATTAGAAGCATAATTATCATAGCAATATTCAAGTATGGCAAAAATTTCAGATTTGTAGAGAGTAGCATCATACTTTTCAATCAAAGAAGCAATTTCATAAGCACCCTTAAAAGCAACAAATTCTTCAATTTGTTGAACATCATAGTAATTATAAACACCCTTAGCATATGAAGATACAATTCCATTATCACTAAACAAGCATTGGTAGGAAAGGTGTTTCTTAGGGTTTTCGGAACAACAAGTAACATCATATAATTCACATAAAGTCCAAGCATAGCATTGCAAACGTTGAATTTGATCCCATAATAGTTTCCCTTTTTCAGATATACGGTGTCGCACATAACAAGCATGCTCGTCTAAAGATTTGCCCTCAACTAAGCTAGTTGGGGTTTCAGCACGAGCACAAAGGGATCGAAGATGATCCAAGTAAAAAGCTTCAGTAGTGTGATAGATTTTGAGTGGTTCTTCAACCATTGGTGCAGTTGGAACAACTAATTTTTTTTGGTATTTTGTGTTTCCTACCCATAACTAAAGATAGAAAACAACTAAGAACAGCAAATAAAAATTACTTAGTGATAAAGCAAACAAGCACACACGAGAATATTCACCCCACGCATGACTCCCCGGCAACAGCGCCAGAAAAAGGTCTTGATAACCCACAAGTGTAGGGGATTGCAACAGTTTTTGATAAGTAAGAGTGTCGAACCCAACGAGGAGCTAAAGGTAGAATAAATATTCCCTCAAGTTCTATCGACCACCGATACAACTCTACGCACGCTTAATGTTCGCTTTACCTAGAACAAGTATGAAACTAGAAGTACTTTGTAGGTGTGATAGAATAGGTTTGCAAGATAATAAAGAGCACGTAAATAAAAGCTAGGGGCTGTTTAGATAAAGAAGTAATAAAGTAAATATAGCGAGTGTGGAAAAGTGGTGATAGGAGTTGTGGAATTGTCCCTAAGCAATTGACTATGTTACTATACCGGTAATCACTATTGCAATTCTATTTGAGGGAGAGGCATAAGCTAACATACTTTCTCTACTTGGATCATATGCACTTATGATTGGAACTCTAGCAAGCATCCGCAACTACTAAAGATTCATTAAGGTAAAACCCAACCATAGCATTAAAGTATCAAGTCCCCTTTATCCCATACGCAAACAACCTACTTACTCGGGTCTGTGCTTCTGTTCACTCACGCCACCCACCATAAGCAAATCATAAACATGTCGCAAACCCTACAGCGGGAATCCCTCACGCTTGCGCGACACGGAGGGCATAATAGGACAGCACTAATAATAAAACATGCAACTCAAACCAATCATACCAATTCATCAATCACCGATAGGACAACGAAAATCTACTCAGACATCATAGGATGGCAACAAATCATTGGATAATAATATGAAGCATAAAGCACCATGTTCAAGTAGAGGGTACAGCAGTATGCGGGAGAGTAGACCGCTGAATATAGATGGGGGAAGGTGATGGAGATGTTGGTGAAGACGGCGGAGGTGTTGGTGTAGATCGCGGTGATGATGACGGCCCCTGCAGCGTTCCGGCGCCACCGGAAGCAAGGGGAGAGAGCCCCCCTTCTTCTTCTTCTTCCTTTACCTCCTCCCTAGATGGGAGAAGGGTTTCCCCTCTGGTCCTTGGCTCCCATGGCGTGGGAGGGGCGAGAGCCCCTCCAAGATTGGATCTATCTCTCTGTTTCTGCGTTCTCAGATTCTACCCCTTCACCGTTTCTTTTATATCCGGAGATCCATAACTCCGATTGGGGTGAATCTTTCGCCCAGATTTTTCTCATAAAATTAGCTTTCCTGCGGCAAAAGAAGGGAATCAACTGCCTTACGGGTGGCCCACGAGAGTGCCAGGCGTGCCCAGGGGGTGTGGGCGCACCCCCCTGTCTCGTGGCCACCTCGGACACCGTTTCGCGTTGATTCTTCCTCCGGAAAATCCCAAATATTCCAAAATAATTCTCTGTCCGTTTTTATCCCGTTTGGACTCCGTTTGATATTGGTTTTCTGCGAAACATAAAACATGCAACAAACAGGAACTGGCACTGGGCACTGGATCAATATGTTATTCCCAAAAATAGTATAAAAAGTTGCCAAAAGTATATGAAAGTTGAAGAATATTGGCATGGAACAATCAAAAATTATAGATACGACAGAGAGGTATCAAAGCGCAATTCGTCCATGTCCACATCTACATGGCGACCATCATCACGTTCGTGATCCACATCATCATGAAGGGCAAGTCACCTCCAAGCATCATGTGCACGACGACAACGAACGACATCTACTATGAGCTCAAGCACGACAACGACATCATCATCATGAAGATGCTCCACAAGCGCAAATGCATAAGTCCCAACAAGCCCTACTTCACACCAAGTCCGAGATTCATGAGCAAAAGAGAAGACCGCGAGACGAGTACCGCCAAGACGGAGCTACGGCTACCACCACCACTTCGGCATCTTCGCCAAGTGCTATCAAGGCATCTTCATCTTTGGACGTACGACATCTTCACCTACTTCCCACGAGTACGCCTACAACAACTTCATCAAGTCCAAGGCAACCACCTACAAGTGAGGGTGACACTTCCATCTTCGGAAGCCCCTCAAGGAAGATGGTCGAGCATGGGAAATTCCCTTCGGTCATGGAGACGAGCTACGAGGTGCCACATCATATGGGCCTCCTACAACAAGACGACGACAAGACGGTCGAGCAAGGGCCATCCCCTTCGACCACGGCGACGAGCGCGAACCTCTTTAACAACATGAAGACGGCGCCCACATTGGACTCATACTCCGAGTCAAGCTACGCGACCGCACATGGAGACATTTGCACCTACATCTCTCCGACACCCACATATGTCGAGATACCCAATTTGTCATGTGAGGAGAGCCACTACCACATGAGTGACATGAGTGACTCCACCATACGTGACATTGAGAGCATTTCCTATGAGAGGATGAGTGTGACCACCACTAGCCCCACACATGAGAGCATGCCACACATCCTATGTGAGGTTGAGCGCCATTTGAGTGACTCCACCAACCATATGAGTGAGTGCATCCTTGAGGGAGTGAGTGATCCACAACACTTAGAGAGTGAGGTAGTTGACACGGCATGTGAGGCCACTATGATTTCTAACGACTTAACCTCTACTCCTAGTGTGTTTTCTTCTTTGGTGCTAGGTCTCCTACATGATGACATGCCTATCCTCGATGAGTCCATCCCTCCAATGGAGACGATGATGGCCATGGTGGACGATGATGCACCCCCCACATGGTTCCATCAAGATGAAGATGACAACGAGTGGATCTTCAACACCTCACCTACAACACATGAGCAATGCTCCAAAGGTAACATAGGTGAAGGTACTTCTCTTGTCCCACTAGTGGCCTATCTTACCAATGATTACTTGCATGATGTTGATCCACCTATTCCCATGTTTCATGCTAGTGTGACTTCCTCATGTCATGACTTACCTATTTATGATGAATATGATGATGAGCATGTTGAGTTGCCTAGTTGTGATGCTATGCTCCATAGGATATCATGTGAAAATTCCTTTGGTCACATCATGTTTGACAATCCTTTGAACTTGTCATATGCTATGAGTGAGATCTCCCATATTGCATCATTTCAATCTCACATAGTAACTATGCATGCCACATTAAAATAAATCCCATTTGCACTTATGGCATAGATGACGAGATGATGGTCATTGGCTTTTGTTTTTCATGTGATGATATTGCCATGCTTCCTTTACATGATTTGCGCAATTCATCTACTATTCCATGCCATGATCACATTGTTCCAAATATGATTTATTTTGTATGTTGTCAATATTCTCCATGTGATGTTTCCATTAATGCTCATGAGGATACCCCCATAGTTTCCTCATACATATTAGGAGATTTTGATGCATTCCATACTTTGCATGATTCTCATAATTGCTTGCACCATATGCTTTCCATGAATGACAATGTTCTAGATATTTCTCATGATGCATTACATCCTATGAGTCTCCATTATGTCATACATAACAACAAACCTATCATGATGGATGACATGTTTCTATATCATGCATCTCACTTATTTGAGCATTGGCCATTTTTTGCTAACCAACACAAGCACGTGTGCATCATGATGGATGATGTGTACATATATCACACACATACAATTTTCTCTTTGTCTTTGTTTTATGTAGGTACTTACGTATACTCGTCAACCTCTCAATCCTAAGAGTTGACGAAACATGCTCTTGAGAGCAATGATGGCTTGGGATCCCGTGGACTACCCACTACTAGAAAAAGGGCTATAGATGGGATTGACACTAATGGCGCACCAGACAAGTGGTGCGCCATTAGTATATACTAATGGCGCACCACCTTCTGATGCGCCATTAGAGTTAAAACTACTAATGGCGCACCTGGCCCGCGGTGCGCCATTAGTATCAATTTTTTTTTTGAACTAGTGCGCATGTCCAAACATACTAATGGCGCATCCGGAGGAAGTGCGCCATTACTAGTTGTAACTAGTAATGGCGCACCTGTCAGAAAGTGCGCCACTAATGTTGTTTTTTTTATTGTTTTTTAATTCCTTTTTTTGCAAAACTACTAATGGCGCACTCGACTGCGGTGCGCCATTACTAGTTTAAACTAGTAATGGCGCACCGTGGTGGTGTGCGCCATTAGTATGTTTTTTTTTGCAAAACTACTAATGGCGCACCACCAGGTGGTGCGCCATTAGTAACCTGGATTACTAATGGCGCATTTGTGGTTGGTGCGCCATTAGTAAGTGGGCAGCAACAAGATATTTTGGACAGCCTCTCCTCCCACACTCACTTTCTCCCCACTTCATTCTCTCCACGGCCTCCTCCTTGTCTCGGGTGCCTCCTCTTTTTCACCTCATTTCCACCATAGATTCATTCAAATTAAGTGGTTAAGTTACCTTGTTTTGATAGGTAAGTAAGGGGGGAAGCTATATTTATGTTGTTCTCCCTACAACAATGTGCACATGCACTTTTTATGGCCTAGCTAGATCTATGTATGTTCGTGGTGTTGCATATGTTTGTGGTGTTGCATATGTGTTTGTGTTTGGAGGTGTACCGGTATTTGAAATGCGATAGTTGCCAATATTTTGCCGGAATGTTGATTCATTTCCGTTTCGGCAAGAATTTTGGCATTAAGCATTCTTTTTGGTCCTATTTTTAGGGAAAGTCATGCCAAATTTTTTCTTGGTTCTAAAATATCGTTTTGCTCTACCCTGTAGGCGACCATGGTCCGCACGATGACCGAGGGCATCGTGAATAGGTTTTTGAGGTCCGCGAAGGCCAAGATGCTTCAAAAGAACGAGACGGAGATAAGATGTCCGTGTCGAAGATGCAAGCTGAAGAGCCTTATTGCGGACCCGGATTCCGGGCAGGTGCGGGACCACCTGCTCTTGCGTGGTTTCATGGATGGCTATCGGTGGCAAGGTGATGAAGATGACTACGAAGTCGTCCATGGGGGCCGGGCAAGAAATGAGGAAGGGCAGCAAGACAACCACCGCGGCTCGGGCGGGCGAGAAGACGAAGAATCCCCAGGAGATGATCACGACGGTGATGCTGTACACAGTCATCATGTAGAAGATGCAGGACATGATGATGATGCCGGCGGAGCAGACGACGCTGGACCATCGATGGGCTGGGTGCAGGACCCTCATATTCAAGAGCTGCTTCTCAAGTAGACGGATAACGCAAGAGCTGTCGCCCGAGAGAAAGCCAAGATGGATCAACTTGAGTTAGACGCGGTTACTCCATTGTATGAAGGATGCAGGCCCGAGGATACCCGCCTGAAAGTAACGCTCATGGCTCTGGAGATGAAGGTAAAACACAAAATGACCGACGCATGCTTCGACGAGAACATGTCATTCTGGCACGAACATCTTCCCAAGGGGAACAAGTGCCCGACCAGTTTGGAGGAGGCGAAGAAAATCGTGTGTCCTCTGGATTTACCGCACGTGAAATACCATGTGTGCATGAACAATTGCATCATTTATCGGGACGAGCACACGGAGTCTACCATATGTTCGGTGTGCGGTGTCACTCGATACAAGAAGAGGAAGAAAGCTCCTCGAAAAGTGGTGTGGTACTCTCCGATCACTCCTCGTCTGCAGCGGTATTTCGCGGACCCTAAGGTAGCAAAGCTCCTGCGTTGGCACGCGGATAGGGAGGAGAAGAAGCGAGAAGATGACGCAAATGATTCGGAGATAGATAAAAAAGACAAGATGCTGAGTCACCCTAAGGATGCAAGCCAGTGGCAAGCGTTGAACTTCGAATACCCAGAATTTGATAACGATCCAAGGAACATCGTGTTGGGCGCGAGCACCGATGGAGTCAATCCGTTTGGCAGCCAGAGAAGCACACATAGCACCTGACCTGTGTTTGTGTGGATGTACAACCTTCCCCCCTGGTTGTGCATGAAGAGGAAGTACATTCACATGAGTATGCTAATTGAAGGTCCGAAACAACCAGGGAACGACATCAATCTGTATCTGGGGCTGCTGAAAGAGGAGCTTGACACGCTGTGGAAAACGCCAGCCAATACGTGGGACGCCGCAGAGAAAGAATATTTCCATATGAGCGTTGCACTGCTCACGAGGGTGCACGACTATCTCGGTTACGGATATCTTGCGGGGCAGGTAGTCCACGGATTTTCTGGATGCGTAAGGTGCATGGATGACACAACGTATCGTCAGCTAGATAGAGATCCCGGGTCTTCGAAAACCGTGTTCATGGGACATCGAAGGTGGCTTCGCGACGATGACCCGTGGAGGAAACGCAAGGATCTGTTCGATGGTGAAACCGAACCCCGAAAACGCCCGTGTACAAGGAGCAGCGAGGAAATAGACAAGCTGTTGAAAAATTGGAAAGACTGCCCACTGCCGGGAAAGAAGCAAAAGGCGCCAGAGCCGGGAAAGAAGCGAAAGGCGCCAGAGCCGCTGCTGAAGGTATGGAAAACGAGGTCTGTTTTCTGGGACTTGCCGTACTGGAAGATCCACCGTGTGCCTCACAGCCTTGATGTCATGCATATCACGAAGAACGTGTGCGAGAGTCTGCTTGGTACCCTGCTCAACATGCCAGAGAGGACCAAAGATGGGCCGAAAGCAAGGGCAGACTTGAAATCAATGGGCATCAGGCAGGAGCTTCACGCTATATATGATGATGATGATGATGATGATGATGATGATGATGATGATGATGATGATGATGATGAGGCGAAGCAGGACACAGAAAGTCGTCGCAAAGGCAAAAAGGCCAAGAAGACCGGAAATGACTACCCTCCCGCGTGCTTCACTCTAAGTCAGGAGGAGATCGAGCAGTTTTTCACCTGCCTCCTAGGAGTAAAACTTCCTTACGGTTACGCGGGGAAGATAAGCAGATATCTAGACCCAGCGAAGCAGAAGTTCAGCGGGATGAAGTCTCACGACTGTCACATGCTGATGACGCAGATACTTCCAGTTGCAATCCGTGGGATCATGGACGCGCACGTCCGTGAAACGCTATTTGGCCTATGCAACTTCTTCGACGTCATCTCTCGGAAGTCGATTGGCGTGAGGCAACTCAGAAGGCTACAGGAAGAGATCATGGTGATACTATGCGAGCTTGAGATGTACTTCCCGCCCGCATTCTTCGACGTTATGGTGCATCTGCTGGTCCATATAGTGGAGGATATCATCCAACTCGGGCCGACGTTCCTGCACAGCATGATGCCGTTCGAAAGGATGAATGGTGTCATCAAAGGATACGTTCGCAACATGTCACGTCCAGAAGGAAGCATAGCCAGGGGCTTTTTGACTGAAGAGTGCATCTCCTACTGCACGAATTATCTAGGCATCGAGAACCCCGTTGGTCTTCCCGTCAACAGGCACCTCGGCAGGCTCGCTGGATGGGGTCACTGTGAGGGTCGCCGCGAAATGCATGTCGACTTCGAGGGTCGACTCGCCGACTTTGAAAGAGCAAACCTAGTCGCGCTACAACACATAGACGTGGTCGATCCTTGGGTGGTAGAGCACAAAACCTTTATTAAGAAGACGTACAATGACCGAGGCCAACGGAGGACGAACGGAGATATACTCAAAGAGCAAAACTCATGTTTCACGCGTTGGTTCAAGCAGAAGCTTCTGTCGTACCCTTTACATGAGGATTCTTCTACGGAAGAACAACTCATATTCGCCTTGTCACAGGGCGCCGAGCACAACCTGATGACCTATGAGGCGTACGATATCAACGGCTACACATTCTACACCAAGGCCAAGGACATGAAGAGCGATGGTTATCAGAACTCCGGGGTAACGATGGAATCCTACACTGGTAACGACAAGGACAGATACTACGGAAGGATCGAGGAGATCTGGGAGCTGAGCTACGCTGGAGAGAAGGTCCCGATGTTCCATGTCAGATGGGCCAAGAACGTCATAAAAGAAGACCGGTATTTCACCACCATGGTTATACCCGAAGCCAAATCGAAGACCGCGGGCGCAAACGTCACCGCGAAAAATGAGCCATGGGTACTGGCTTCCCAAGTGGACCAATGCTTCTTCATTACCGACCCGCCAAAGCCCAGTCGTGTTGTCGTGAGGAGAGGCAAAAGGAAGATCATCGGAATGGATGGAGTAGCCAATGAGCAAGACTTTGACAAGTACGGCGACCCGAGGATCGAACATGACGACGATGATGAAGTAGCAGCATACACCACAAGAAGAAGCAGGACCACCCTACCTAAAGGACGTCCGTTCCATAGAAGAACTCCATTTGCGAAAAAGAAGGGCAAGAAGATTGTGAACAGATAGCTAGCTAAGATCGATTGTATTTAAATCGTAGACTTCATTTCTCGATTGTATTTCATGGGCACTTTTTGAACTATCATGAATATTTTTTAATTTCATGGACACTCGATCTCGATCCCCCTCCATCT
>NC_041391.1:582757155-582757708 GCF_002162155.2 Triticum dicoccoides | reverse complement strand
CGCCGCCGCCGACCCCCCGCACCCCGCGCACCCTCCCCCGCTCCACCGGCATTACTGTTTGATGATATTTTTAAAAAAATTATTACTGTCTTATAAAAAAATATTACTGTTATGATTTAAACAAGTTTGAACATATTTAAACACAAATAACTATCAAACAGCTTTTTAAATGCTTAAAAAAATTTGTGGAGCCTGGGAGTCGAACCCAGGACCTCCTGGTGTGAGAACTGGCTGCTGACCAGTCGAGCCAGTAGAGGGGACTTGATGTGGATCAGTTTTGGTGGTAGATAACCTGTTGGCTCGAGCAGAAATCAAAAAAAAATACTAATGGCGCACCACGGTGGGGTGCGCCATTAGTATGGATGTACTTATGGCGCACCGAGGGGTGGTGCGCCATTAGTATTGTGCCAGCCCCCAGCCATATTCCCTCCCCGGCCCCTCTCTCTCCCTCGCCCTCGCCCTCGATCCCCTTCCCCTCTCCTCTCCCGACGCCGCTGCCCCGCCGCCTCGACGCTGCCCCACCGCCCCGACGCCGCCTAGACGCTGCCCCGCC
>NC_041391.1:582679768-582755909 GCF_002162155.2 Triticum dicoccoides | reverse complement strand
TCATGTAGATATCTTTAGGGATGAAGTCCATGTCCTGTGCCGTGACAGATGTATTTACAAGAGCTGTTTTATTGCTCAAAGATCAATGTGGAAATGGAATCATAATTCTGAGCTATTTTTGTAGAGACACTGATAAGATGATTCAAACTGCAATGCCTTGATACTGAAAATAGTTAGAAAATCTCTGTTTGTGCCAAAAAATAACCCCTTTCTCCTGAAACGTTGATTAATTTCCGTTTCGGTTGAGAAATGGGGCACTCCTAGGTCAAGAAAATTAGCAAAGGTCATGCCCAATTTTCTTGACCTAGAAGGTGCCCGATTCTCAACCGAAATAAAAATTAATTTGCTTTAGTGGTTGGATTAGTTTAGTATTTTATTCACACACTCAGACACCCTTGCTTAATTTGCATTGCATACTAGCTAGATAGTTTAGTATGGTCAAACTTTATCTCAAAATAAAAGGGGTGTAATGAATCCGGACGGAGGGAGTAGCAGTCAGTCAGTGAGTGAAAGCTTTAGGTGGACACGCCGCAAATCCAGAGGCATGTATGCTACTGGTCGTCAGGGTTTTCATTTTCTTAATTTATTATTGCACAACAAGTGGTCCAGATGCAGTAGTATAGTATAGCTGCCAGATGGATTAGTTTAGCTTAACAAGTCCACAGACTTTTTTTTTCTCTAGGAAGAAATTATACTGTCTGAAGTCTGAACTCCTCCTCAAAAACAAAACAAAAAGGAGAGGTAATGCCCGAAACCGCTGGCCCTGTCTAGATTCTTGCACACGACGACCAGCTTTTTAAGAAAATAATATAAAGTTGTAATGTTTTTAATTATCAATGGCATGACATGACATTGGTCTCTACAAATGTATGTATGTCTGGTACACGCTGACTGCAGCATACTTTGTTGTAGAAGAAAGAAAGAAAGAAAGAAAGAAAGAAAGAGGGGTTCAGAGGAGACAATAAGCTATCTGCAGCTTAATTTGCATTGCATACTAGCTAGATAGCTTTTGTTTTTCAGGACCAACCGAACAATACATACATATACCTGTAGGCACCAGCTTAATTTCCAAGGCAGGACAATTACTTGCTTCATTATATTCATCCATCCATCCATTTTGCATCATGTACAGAACCAAAAATAATCGCAAAAGCCTTAGTTCGAAGCGGATGAGCATTCTATTCTCAGGCAACAAAGGCATTCTCAATACATGTTGGTGAATGGCAAAACCTACAATTTCTTTGTTTGTTGCAAAATGAATGATCCGAAAGAAGATATCAATAGCCTTTAAAGCCACCCAATTGTTTGTATACACAACATGAATCGCAAAACTTACAGTGTTGAAGATGATCAGAAAGAAGAGGACAAGTCAAACCTTCAAATCGATCAGATCAGCTAACAGCTACTGCAATTCGCCCGCCTTGACCTCGAACTCTTCTCTGGTTGATAGTATCTTCACACGAACCATGCCTCGCTCCCACTCGGATTTCCCAACCAAGATCAGCCTGCTAGCGTTTATCCTCTCCGCGTGTTTGAACACCCTACGGTGTAGTAAAAAGTAATTACAGATACACTCACCCACATAAGTATTCAACACAATGAAAAAATAGTAAAAATTAAGGAAAGGCAATACCATTTCAGACGCTTGTCTTCTAAAAAGAAGAGTGAACTTTCTAGACACACCCCTCAAGAACTAGGTTACCCTGAGAACGTGGACTTGGACCTTAGCAACAACACACTAACAGGTTCTATCCCAAAACACCTAGGCAATATCACAAACATCTCTCAATTGTTCCTTGACAATAACCAACTTTTTGGCGACATTCCTCGAGAATTAGGTTATTTGGTCAACTTAGAGATCTTGTTCCTTGACAATAACCAACTTTTTGACCAAACTTTGTTTCTATTTAGAGAGAAACATGGCCCACAACGATGAGGCCGGGGGTTCGGGCGGCAAGGCATTCTGGGAGCTGTCCCAGGAGATGGAGGAACAACCTCACTTGTATGAGGCCGCCGCCTTCCCCATCGATCCTGAGACCACGGATGGTGCCGCCGAGGATGACCACACTGATGCCACCACTGATGGTGCCGCCGAGGATGCCACCACTGATGATGGCGGCGCACGCACAGATGGCAGCCAACCGAAGAGGCAACGGAAGGACCGGCGCCCGATCGTGCTCCGCACCCTCAAGGAGGAAGTTACTGAAGTGGACTCCAACGGGAATCCAACGGCGCCCGAACGAATAGTCAAGGGGTACTCGCTTCAGCTCGGGTGCATTGTCCGGAGCATCGTCTCGATCAACACCGAGAACCTGAGGCATCCTGACCGAGGGAATTTGCGCAACCTCCTCTTCACGAAGCTGCACGAACAATACAAGTTCCCCGCTGAATTTGCAAACACAAGCCTCAAAGGGAATAAAGTGAACAATGTTGCCCTCACGAAGATGAGCAAGGCCCTGTCTACTTGGAAAAGCAATGTGAAGAGAATGATCGAGAAAGGTGAGAGTTATCAGAAGATCAAGGAGAAAAATCCTTCGACCACCGAAGATGACTACAACGACTTCAAGATCAATTGCTCGAGCACCGCAAGCTCCCAATCAAGTGAGTGGGGGAAACAAATGCGGGAGCTGAACATAGGGGAACACACACTCGGTCCCGGCGGTTACAGAGTGGCGGAGCCTATATGGGACAAGGAGGAGGCGGACCGTGCCGAGCAAGGCCTACCGCCCCTCTTCGATAAATACGGTGACAAGAAGACCAGGAACTTTGTCAGGGCCCGGTACAAGAAGGACCTGAAAACAAAGGAGCTTACCACGGATCCGAAGACCAGGCATCTTGAGCTTGTTCTGGTAAGGAATACACCCCCGCGTAATTAGCTCCATATGGTTGCATTCTAATTAATGAAGCCAAATTTCTAAATGGTTCACATTCCTTCCGCAGGCGACTGAAAGCAGTAGCGCGGGGTCGACTAAGAACAACCCTTGGGACACCACTCTAAATAGGGGGTTGAATGTAATGAAGAACAAGGATAAGCTCAGTAAGCCGACGTCAGCTGGTCGTGTGGTCGGCAAAGGCTTGTCGACAAAATGGGGGTCATACTATACCGCTGGTGTGCGGAAGGAGAAAAAGACCAGCTCAGAAAGCCAGGTGCGAGAGGTTCAAGAACTCAAGGCACAGGTGGCGCGGATTCCGGAGATTGTCCAAGAGCAAGTGGAACAACAACTCGGAGCAACGATCACCGCCATTGTGCCTACCTTGATCTCGGGGTTGAGTGCGTGGATTGCGGGCGGCCAATAGGGGCCGCCCCCGATTCCTAGCTTCACGACCAGCAACTCGCATAATGCGATGGCGGGGCCATTGGTGCCTCCGGCGGAGGCGACATTGGTGTCTCCGACGCCGGCACGGGAGCTTAATGCACCCGGGTGTACGCCGGCCGGCACCTCTGCAAAAGCGGCACCTCCGTCAACTGCACGCCTGCCGTTGGCGGTGCGTCGACATTAGCCGAGCTCGACGCCATCATCACGGTAACTAATTAAGCCTCTCTCGGCCGAGGACTTCATCTCCTTGCCTTTGATTGGGCATCCCTGACGCCCTACATGTTTTCGCAGGGCGCCGCCGACGTTCCGTGCACTCTCCTCCACTTCATGAACAATGAGTTGGTCGATGTCGCCAAGGGCAAAATCGTTCAACCGGGCAACCCCTTGTTCCACGGTACCCAGATGCCACCCAACTTGTTTAGGGTTCAACTGGTTCGGGTGCTGCCAGGCTGCGACGACTTGTTACCTCCGATTCGACCCGTCGGGACCAATGATGATGACGTGATGACCCTCAGCGCCTGCCTGAGCTGGCCCCTGCTTTGGCCAAAGAGCCAGATTCGTTTGGGGGCGGGGGACACCACCCCAAAGACAACACTGCCAGTCGTGCCGGCGCCAAGTCAGCCCCATGGCAAGACCGCCGCAACGGTGCCGGACATCCCTATGCCACTGGATCCAAACATGCATATGGCACAGGATCAGAATGACGACGACGACGACGATGATACATTTGGCAACGTCGATCAGTACTTTGCCGATCATGGGTACGATGGCGACTTCATGGGGCCTCCTTCTCAAAAACCAAACCCAACAAAAGACGTGTGCGATCTAGCTGGTACCGCGGAGAAGCCAAGTTGCAACAGGCGCCGTCTGGCGTTCAGCTCTCAGGAGACGCCTCCAGCTGCCGACTTCACCGAGCCTCAGATAGGCGAGGTGCGAAATATTATCAGCCCCAACACACTCAAGAAGGCGGTCTATGAGCAGAACTCGGTCCCATTACAGGAGAAGAAGAAGGCACGCAAAAGAAAGACTAAGAAGGGTGCGAGCCAGCCGGCACCGAGTACGATCCGTGCTCAGGACGGGCCACCTTCACCACAGGATATCTCGAGGAGGGTGCATGTGGCGGGTAGGGCGATGCTACCGACAAATATGCTCAATGCTGCAACCGGTGCTATGCGGAGTCTGCATGACAGTGTTCTTTCTTTGGAGAAGCGGCGTCTCAGAGAGAAGGATGTGGCATACCCGGTTTTCGCGGCCAAGGTGCCAGAGGGGAAGGGCTTTGTGGATAACTCCATCGGGCGTACGATCGTCCTGCGTTTTGATGACATCCACGCTATGTTGAACCTTCATCCGCTGCACTACACCGTTGTTCGGCTATTTTCGCTGAGTATGGAGATGCGGATCATTCGCGACAAGACCCCGAACATTGTGATAGTCGACCCCTTCTACATGCGTGCCAAGATCTTGGGCAGTGCTGGGGACCGGCAAGTCGCGAGTTCTTACCTCGAAGGCGTCATTCTGGCAAACCAAGATAAGGATAACTTCCTCGTGCCTTACTTTCCCGAGTAAGTCCTCCCCTCAACCGCCCCGTAACATATGAATTCTTAGATTTCGATCGTTTTTCTTTTAACATCCCGTGTTTTCTGCAGTGACACACGTTGCACGCTCATCCTCCTAAGCCCCAAATATTCCATGGCCACGTATTTCGACCCGGACCGTCAGTCGAACGTAGACTACACAAATGTCAAGAAGGTTCTTGATGATGTTCTCCCCGGCTACGTCAAATCTGGAGGCACCTTCACCAGGCCTATTCGTAAGTACGGCAAGCACGTGTTCTCCCACAATATGACGTTCTGCTGCGTCAAGCAGCCGCCTGGCGGTCAGAAGGGTGCCTACTACGCCATCCATCACATGCGGGCGATCGTACGGGACCATCATCAACTTCTGCTACCGAGTAAACTCAAAGATTGGGCAAAGAGCGTGTCGGCAATCC
This sequence comes from Triticum dicoccoides, assembly GCF_002162155.2. Lineage (NCBI taxonomy): Eukaryota > Viridiplantae > Streptophyta > Magnoliopsida > Poales > Poaceae > Triticum > Triticum dicoccoides. The sequence continues at coordinate 582,750,602 of NC_041391.1, read as the reverse complement.
AGGACGCGGACCTCCGACAAGAATTCTTTCACATCCAGTCGGAGTTTGCGGAAATCATCCATCAAGATGTCCTTCTTACCTCGGGGCAGTTCTACCTCAACAATCAACCGTCCAATAGTGACATCGACACAATGCTACAAATGCAGGCTGACAACGACCATTATTTCATGACTCCCACGATAGACGGCGGCTTCATCCACACTCCGGTCCCTTGAGTCGAGTCGAAAGCAGTGATGCTGTGTCTAGTTCTGAAACATCGATTGGCTCATGTTGTAATTAAACTTTAATGAACTTGTAGTATGTCTCTTTGGTTTCGAGAGTCATTCAACTTAGATGTAATCGATGCTATTAATGTCTTGCTTTTCTATTCCGATCGTTCTGTTGCATACTTATATATTGCTTATGTATTGTCTGTGAATTGGTACTAACGTTTCGTTTGGCTAGTGCATAGCGATGCCGACGTATGTCGTGTACAAGGGTAAGGTTCCCGGAGTCTACGATGACTGGGAGGAGTGTCGGAGACAGGTTCACCGATTCAGCGGTAACAGTTACAAAGGGTACACCACTAGGGCCGAGGCCGAATCTAGATACGCCCGCTATCTAGCGGGAGAGGGGAGGGAGCGTTGGAGGAACCGGATGAAGACGAGTTTCATCGTGATGATGCTCATCGTGATGACCGCAGCTCTCTTCTATGTGATGGTAGTTTAGATGATCGATATTGACTTGTAATGTGAAGACAAACTCGCTATTCGCGGTCTCGAGACTTGTAATATAATGTTCTATCTTTGTTCGGTCTTTTCAATTCGGAGACTAATATGATGAATTGTATTCGGAGACTAATATGATGAATTGTATTCAAAGACTAATCTTCTATTGTATTCGATGAATCTGTTGTTGATGTGTGATGTCTATATTTTGTCAAATTATACATTTTGTAACCTGTGCAAAAAACAGAAAATAAAAAATAAAAAAAACTAATATACATACTAATGGCGCATCACATGACAGTGCGCCATTAGTATGACAAAGCATACTAATGGTGCATCACAGGAGAGTGCGCCATTAGTATGCCGCGGTCACTAATGGCGCATCCCGTTGTGGTGCGCCATTAGTATGCCAAAGCACCTGGGTATACATGGCCCCTGGGAGGCATACTAATGGTGCACCCTGGCCAATACTAATGGCGCACCAGTGGTGCGCCATTAGTAAAAATTACTAATGGCGTGCTAGTAATGGCGCACCACTGATGCGCCATTAATGTCCAAATTAGGTGCGCCATTAGTAGGGGTTTTTCTAGTAGTGACCACTACCACCGTTCCCTTCACGCAAGGACTACACGCTTCTATTCTACTTGGCTCTCACACGACTATGGGCTATTTACCACTTGTCACCTTATGCACATACTATCGTGTTCACTTTGCATGTTATGCCTCTTTACATGATTTTGCCATACAATTGTGACCCTTGCTTGCATCTACCCATGATTGACCATTATGCTACTTCTATGTGTATTTGCATTCTTGGTGGAGATCCTTGTAGCTATTACCATGATTTCTTTGTGCTCCATGTTATTGATGCTTGTTGTGTTGGGAGAGTCATGATGTCCCATTGCTATTTACATATAGCTTCTCACCAACACATTCATGCTATTTTCCTCATATCTTGCTTTCTTGCTTGTGCTATGTCATGTGAATTATTCATTTCCACTATTTGCACACACGACATGATTGCCATGATCCCTCTAGTATGTTGCATCTTCGCACTACTAGCTTGCTTGACTTGATCACTATGATTGCTTGCTTTGTTTCATCACCCATGTTCCACTCTTACTCACTTTCTTGGGTTGATGACATATATGCTCATGCCTATCACATGATATATCTTGCTCATTGTCACTTGCCTCCATTAATTGCCTCTCTCATATCCACTTGTATAGAGTGCAACCATACTATGCTTCTTGCTCTTGGAGACTTTGACACTTTACTTGTGATGCATGCTTGTTTACTTGAGCCTACTGTATTTGGTTGTTATCGCGTCATATGCCTCCATACTATGAAATGCTCCCTTGTCCTTTCTTATGATGAGCATGATGCATACACTTGTTTGGTATCTTACCACACAAATGATAGGTCTTGCACTTCCGCTAACCTCATTTGTTTTTCCGAGTGTTTGTCATGTTATTTTGTTTTGAAGGATTCACAAGGCGGTACGATCACGAGACATTTTGGTTATGAGAAGGCATACTCGATGCGAAACTCCATCATCCTTGAGAAACTCCTAAAGGTGACCTCCTTCCCTTTGAGCCATCTTCAAATACGCATATTGGATGGGTCATTCTTTCATTGTTGTTTCCTTCTTGTTGTCTACATGACACATATATTGGATGGAGGACCGACATTGCAGATTGGATTTTTGGACCTTCAAGTTGAGGAGCGCTCGCACTTCTTGGATGCACCTTCGGAACTCCACTCATGCCACAACATCGAGTATTGGTACACCAACACCTCCATATTTGTTGATTGTGCTCATACATGTCATGCTCGATGGACATATCATACTCACCACAAGTTTGCACCCTATGCATGGATTGGCTCACATTATGATTGCCTTGTTGCATCTTGTATTCCCATGTCATCCATGTTATTTGAGCTTGTGCACTTCCTTAGCAAATTTGAAGTGATCTTCCTTGATGGCATATTCATACATCATGATCATATTTTCCACCATCAATTGCATGATAACATAATCATTTTGAGCATCCATTTTCATATTCATGCCATTGATAAACAATCTCACTATGATATCATTTTGCATCGTGGTTGCACTGATCATATTCACAACACATTTGTGTGCACAATGATTGCATTTACTCCCATGAATGTTTTGCATATCATTCTAGATCATCTTGATAAGCTTCATGCGCTTTGTCACGACCAATCTTGCCGCACAGACTCATTCTTACATGATGGACATTTTGTGTGCGCTAACCATTGTATTTCTGAGTGTCGCTTGTGTTTGCTCATTTTGCATGTACCACATACCGGAGACACCTTGGAGTACTTGGATTGCACCATGCATTCAACTTCGTCCAACTACAAGTCCATCCACGACACCCATTTCCATGGTGATGAGGATCATGATCCGAGGTCGGATCTTTCCCAGGGGGGGAGATGATGCGGAGCATCCCACGTTCATCCCCATGTACACTCCGACTACTCTCCAAGCCCCAAGAGGACATATGACGAGACCTCAAACATACGCCGTTGGACACAAGGTGAACTCGCTCCTCTCCGAATCGTCACTTTCCACATGTGAGACATGGCTACTACCTCAAATGTGTGTGCTATGCATGTCCAGGAACCAGGAGGAAGGCCATGGATCAGCTAGGAGCATTGGACAAGACGGCAAGGACAACAAGCATGAGGAACAAGAAGTCGAGCAACTGAAGAAGCTCCAGCGAGCGGACGTCCGCCCAAGACCGGACGTCCGGCCCCTGACCCGAGCCGAATCTATGGAAGACCGGAGCCAACGGACGACCGGTGACCGGACGACCGGAATCCATCGGACGTCCGGTGCCCCTGGACCCGAGCCAAATCAGCGGAAGTCCGATCCCTACCGGACGTTCGAACCTCCGCGAGCGATCGGACGACCGGTAGAGACTGGACGTCCGCTGCCTGTGTGTGTGCAGCTTCGGGCCCGAAGGACATGTACCCTTTCACGTCACCCCCATTTGCACTTAGACTATAAATAGACCTCCTCCCCCTCCTGGTTGGGGTTAGCATTGATTTAGCTCATTTGTGAGATAGCGCCTCGCTCATCCATACAGATCTCCTCCTCGTGAGAGACCGCGGCCTCTTTGGAGAAGATCCACCTGCATTCAAGACTCCTTTACGGGAAGATCCCTCGTGGATTCAAGACCTCCTCTCAGAGATGAACTACCGCCACTTGTATTGTCCTTTGTTGGATTCGGACCGTGTATCTCTTTGTCTTCCTTGGATCTAGCACATGTGTGACTTTATTCTTGTTGGTTGAGTGTTTTCTCATGTTTTCTGCTCGCTTCCCTCCTATTGTTCTTCGTATTCTTGGTAGGATTCCCCTCCAAACGTGACAGATCGACCACTAGGGTTCCACCCTACATCACGTCTCCTCCTTCTTGATCCAGCAAGGGGAGAGGAGAAGTTGAGGGAGAGCTCCGGCATCACGACGGCGTGGTGGTGGAGCTTGCGGTTCTCGTGCAGGGCTTCGCCAAGCACTACGGAGGAGGAGGAGGTGTTGGAGGAAGGAGGGGCTACGCCAGGGGAAGGGTTGAGGCTGCCCTCTCTCTCCCTCAGTATATATAGGGGGAAGGGGAAAGGAGGAGGCGCCCTAGGGTTTCCCTAGGGGAGGGGGTGGCCACAGGGTAAACCCTAGATGGGTTTGGGCGCCCCCACCCCTAGGAGACTTGCCCCCAAGCCGGGAGGGCGGCTGCCCTAGGGGAGGCGCCCCCACCTCTCCAGGTTAAGTTAGATGGGGTGGGAGGGGCGCACAGCCCATTAGTGGGCTGGTGTGCCCCCTCCCCTTGTCCCATAAGGCCCCCCAACACTTGTTGGGGCCTCCGAAACACCTTTCAGACACTGGTCATCACCTGGTACCCCCGGAACAATTCTGGACTCCAATACCCTTCGTCCAATATTCTGATCTTCACCTCTGGACCATTCTGGAGTTCCTCGTCACGTTCGGGATCTCATCCGGGACTCCTAACAAGCTTCGGTAACCACATACTATTCCCATTACAAGGTTCGGGAACCATGCAGACATGACCGAGATACCTCTCCGGCCAATAACCAATATCGGGATCTGGATACCCATATTGGCTCGCACATGTTCCACGATGATCTTATCAGATGAACCACGATGTCGGGGATTCAATCAATCCCGTATACAATTCCCTTTGTCCATCGGTATGTTACTTCCCCGAGATTCGATCGTCGGTATCTCTATACCTTGTTTAATCTTGTTACCGCCAAGTCTCTTTACTCGTTCTATAACGCATGATCCCGTGGGTAACTCATTAGTAACATTGAGATCATTATGATGATACATTACCGAGTGGTCCCAGAGATTCCTCTCCGTCACATGGAGTGACAAATCCCAGTCTTGATTCGTGCCAACCCAACAGACACTTTTGGAGATACCTGTAGTGCACCTTTATAGCCACCCAGTTACGTTGTGACGTTTGGTACACCCAAAGCATTCCTACGGCATCCGGGAGTTGCACAATGACATGGTCGAAGGAAATGATATTTGACATTAGAAAAGCTCTTAGCAAACGAACTACACGATCTTGTGCTATGCTTAGGATTGGGTCTTGTCCATCACATCATTCTCCTAATGATGTGATCTCGTTATCAATGACATCGAATGTCCATGGTCAGCAAACCGCAACCATCTATTGATCAATGAGCTAGTCAACTAGAGGCTTACTAGGGACATGTTGTGGTCTATGTATTCACACATGTATTATGGTTTCTGGTTAATACAATTATAGCATGAACAATAGACAATTATCATGAACAAGGAAATATAATAATAATCATTTTATTATTGCCTCTAGTGCATATTTCCAATAGTCTCCCATTTGCACTAGAGTCAATAATCTAGTTCACATCGCCATGTGATTAACACCCAGGAGTTTACTAGAGTCAATAATCTAGTTCGCATCACCATGTGATTAACACTCAATGAGTTCTAGGGTTTGATCATGTTATGCTTACGAGAGAGGTTATTAGTCAACAGGTCTGAACCTTTCAGATCCGTGTGTGCTTTAAAAATCTCTATGTCATCTTGTAGATGCAGCTACCACGCGCCATTCGGAACTATTACAAATAACTTCTCTACTATACGAATCCAGTTTACTACTCAGAGTCATCCGGATTAGTGTCATAGTTTGCATCGACGTAACCCTTTACGACAAACTCGTTTACCACCTCCATAATTGAGAAAATTCCTTAGTCCACTAGTTACTAGGGATAACTTTGACCACTGTCCAGTGATCCATTCCTGGATCTCTCTTGTACCCCTTGACTGACTCATGGCAAGGCACACTTCAGGTGTGGTACACAACACATCATACTGTAGAGCCTACGTCCTAAGCATAGGGGACAACCTTCGTCCTTTCTCTCTCTTCTGTCGTGGTCACGCCTCGAGTCTTACTCAATACTCACACCTTATAACACAGCCAAGAACTCCTTCTTCGCTGATCTATTTTGAACTCCTTCAAAATCTTGTCACGGTATGTATTCATTTGAAAGTATTATTAAGCATTTTTTATCTATCCTTATATATCTTGATGCTCAATGTTCAAGTAGCTTAATCCAGGTTTTCCATTGAAAAAAACTTTCCAAACAACCCTATATGCTTTCCAGAAATTCTACATCATTTCCGATCAACAATATGTTAACATATACTCATCAGAAATTTTATAGTGCTCCCACTCACTTCTTTGGAAATACAAGTTTCTCATAAACTTTGTATAAACCCAAAATCTTTGATCATCTCATCAAAGCGTATATTCCAACTCCGAGATGCTTACTCCAGTCCTTAGAAGGATTGCTGAAGCTTTGCATACTTGTTAGCATCTTTTAGGATTGACAAAACCTTCTGGTTGTATCACATACAACCTTTCCTCAAGCATCTCATCGAGGAAACAATGTTTTGACATCCTATCTGCAAGATTTCATAAATAATGCAGTAACTGCTAACATAATTTCAACATATTCTTAGCACCGCTACGAGTGAGAAAGTCTCATCGTAGTCAACTCCTTGAACTTGTCGGAAAACATCTTAGCAACAAGTCGAGCTTTCTTAATGGTGACACTTACCATCATTGTTCGTCTTCCTTTTAAAATCCATTTGTACCCAACAGCCTTACGACCATCAAGTAGTTCTTCCAAAGTCTACACTTTGTTTTCATACATGGATCCTCTCTCGGATTTTATGGCCTCGAGCCATTTGTCAGAATCCGGGCCCACCATCGCTTCTCCATAGCTTGTAGGTTCATTTTTGTCTAGCAACATGACCTCCAAGACAGGATTACCGTACCACTCTGAAGAAGTATGCGTCCTTGTCGACCTATGAGGTTTGGTAGTGACTTGATCCGAAGTTTCATGATCACTATCATCAGCTTCCACTTCAATTGGTGTAGGCGCCACAGGAACAACTTCTTGTGCCCTTCTACACACTGGTTGAAGTGATGGTTCAATAACCTCATGAAGTCTCCACCATCCTCCCACTCAATTCTTTCAAGAGAAACGTTTCCTCGAGAAAGGCCCCATTTCTAAAAACAATCACTTTTGCTTCCGGATCTGAGATAGGAGGTATACCCAACTGTTTTGGGTGTTCTATGAAGATGCATTTATCCGCTTTGGGTTCGAGCTTATCAGGCTAAAACTTTTTCACATAAGCGTCGCAACCCCAAACTTTTAAGAAACGACAGCTTAGGTTTCTCTAAACCATAGTTCATATGGTATCATCTCAACAGAATTACATGGTGTCCTATTTAAAGTAAATGTGGTTGTCTCTAATGCCTAACCTATAAATGATAGTGGTAATTCGATAAGAGACATCATGGTATGCACCATATCCAATAGGGTGCAACTATGATGTTCGGACACACCATCACACTATGGTGTTCCAGGCAGTATTAGTTGTGAAACTTTGCGGTATTAGTTGTGAAACTTTTTCCACAATGTCTTAATTTTGTACCAAACTCGTAACTCAGATATTCATCTCTATGATCATATCATAGACATTTTATCCTCTTGTCACTACGATCTTCAACTTCACTCTAAAATTACTTGAACCTTTCAATAATTCAGACTTGTGTTTCATCAAGTAAATATACTTAGCATCTACTCAAATCATCTGTGAAGTAAGAACATAACGATATCCACTGCGTGCCTCAGCACTCATTGGACTGCACACATCAAAATGTATTACTTCCAACAAGTTGCTTTCTTGTTCCTTCTCGCTGAAAACGAGGCCTTTCAGTCATCTTGCCCATGTGGTATGATTTGCATGTCTCAAGTGATTCAAAATCAAGTGAGTCCAAATGATCCATCTGCATGGAGTTTCTTCATCTGTACATAGCAATAGACATGGTTCGCATGTCTCAAAATTTTCAAAAAACGAGTGAGTCCAAATATCCATCAACATGGAGCTTCTTCATGTGTTTTATACCAATATGACTCAAATGACAGTGCCACAAGTAGGTGGTACTATATCATTACTATCATATATCTTTTGGCATGAACATGTGTATCACTACGATCGAGATTCAATAAACCATTCATTTTAGGTGCAAGACCATTGAAGGTATTATTCAAATAAACAGAGTAACCATTATTCTCCTTAAATTAATAACCGTATTGCGATAGACATAATCCAATCATGTCTATGCTCAATGCAAACACCAAATAACAATTATTTAGGTTTAACACCGATCCCGATGGTAGAGGAAGCGTGCGATATTTGATCACATTAACCTTGGAAACACTTCAAACACATATTGTCACCTCGCCTTTAGCTAGTCTCTGTTTATTACGCAGCCCTTTTATTTCGAGTTACTAACACTTAGCAACCGAACCGGTATCTAATACCCTAGTGCTACTAGGAGTACTAGTAAAGTACACATTAATATAATGTATATCTAATATACTTCTGTCGACCTTGCCATCCTTCTCATCTATCAAGTATCTAGGGTAGTTCTACTTCAGTGACCGTTCCCCTCGTTAAAGAAGCACTTAGTCTCGGGTTTGGGTTCAACCTTGGGTTTCTTCACTAGAGCAGCAACTGATTTTCCGTTTCATGAAGTATCCCTTCTTGCCCTTGCCCTTCTTGAAATAGTGGTTTTACTAACCATCAATAATTGATGCTCCTACTTGATTTCCACTTCGTGGTGTCAAACATTGCGAATAGCTCAAGGATCGTCATATCTATCCCTGATATGTTATAGTTCATCATGAAGCTCTAGTAGCTTGGTGGTAGTGACTTTGGAGAACCATCACTATCTCATTTGGAAGATTAACTCACACTCAATTCAAGTGATTGTAGTACTCAGACAATCTGAGGACATGCTCAACGATTGAGCTTTTCTCCCTTAGTTTGTAGGCTAAGAAACTCGTCGGAGGTCTCATACCTTTTGACGTGGGCACGAGCTTGAAATCCCAATTTCAGCCCTTGGAACATCTCATATGTTCCGCGACGTTTCAAAAAACGTCTTCGGCGCCTCAATTCTAAATCGTTTAGCATTACACAATGAACTATCACGTAGTCATCAAAACGTGTATGTCAGGTGTTTGCAACATCCACATACGACATTCGAGGTTCAGCACACCGAGCGGTGCATTAAGGACATAAGCCTTCTGCGCAGCAATGAGGACAATCCTAAGTTTATGGACCCAGTCCACATAATTGCTACTATCAACTTTCAACTAAATTTTCTCTAGGAACATATCTAAAACAGTAGAACTAAAACGCAAGCTACGACATAATTTGCAAAGACCTTTTAGATAGACATCCCTCTAGTCATCTAAGTGATACATGATCCGAATCGACTAGTCCGTGTTCGATCATCACATGAGATGGACTAGTCATCAACGGTGAACATCTCCATGTTGATCGCATCTACCATACGACTCATGTTCGACCTTTCAGTCTCTCGTGTTCCGAGGCCATGTCTGTACATGCTAGGCTCATCAAGTCAACCTAAGTGTTTCGCGTGTGTAAATCTGGCTTACATCCGTTGTATGCGAACGTTAGAATCTATCACACCCGATCATCATGTGGTGCTTCAAAACAATGAACCTTCTCAATGGTGCACAGTTAGGGGGAACACTTTCTTGGAATTTTAGTGAGGGATCATCTTATTTATGCTACCATCGTTCTAAGCAAATAAGATGTAAACATGACAAACATCACATGCAAATCATAAAGTGACATGATATGGTCAATATCATCTTGTGCCTTTGATCTCCATCTTCAAGGCGCGGCATGATCACCTTCGTCACCAGCATGACACCATGATCTCCATCATCGTGTCTTCATGAAGTTGTCTCGCCAACTATTACTTATACTACTATGGATAACGGTTAGCAATAAAGTAAAGTAATTACATGGCATTTTCATTGACAAGCAGGTCATATAATAAATTAAGACAACTCCTATGGCTCCTGCTGGTTGTCATCCTCATAGACATGTAAGTCGTGATTCCTATTACAAGAACATGATCAATCTCATACATCACATATATCATTCGTCACATCCTTTTGGCCATATCACATCACATATCATACCATGCAAAAACAAGTTAGACATCCTCTAATTGTTGTTGCATGTTCTACGTGGCTGCTATGGGTATCTAGCAAGAACATTTCTTACCTATGCAAAACCACAACGGTGATATGCCAATTGCTATTTACCCTTCATAAGGACCCTTTTCATCGAATCCGATCCGACTAAAGTGGGAGAGACAGACACCCGCTAGCCACCTTATGCATCAAATGCATGTCAGTCGGTGGAACCTGTCTCATGTAAGCGTACGTGTAAGGTCGGTCCGAGCCGCTTCATCCCACAATGCCGCCAAATCAAGATAAGAGTAGTAACGGTAAGAAAATTGAAAAAATCATCGCCCACAACTACTTTGTGTTCTACTCGTGCATAGAATCTACACATAGACCTAGCTCATGATGCCACTGTTTGGGACTCTCTAAACTCTAAACAAAGCCTTTAGTCCCAAGCAAGTTGGGGTAGGCTAGAGGTGAAACCCATAAGATCTCGCAACCAACTCATGGCTCTGGCACATGGATAGCAAGCTTCCACGCACCCCTGTCCATAGCTAGCTCTTTGTCGATACTCCAATCCTTCAGGTCTCTCTTAACAGACTCCTCCCATGTCAAAATCGGTCGACCCCGCCCTCTCTTGACATTCTCCGCACGCTTTAGCCGTCCGCTATGCACTGGAGCTTCTGGAGGCCTGCGCTGAATATGCCCAAACCATCTCAAACGATGTTGGACAAGCTTCTCCTCAATTGGTGCTACCCCAACTCTATCTCGTATATCATCATTCCGGACTCGATCCTTCCTCGTGTGGCCACACATCCATCTCAACATATGCATCTCCGCCACACCTAACTGTTGAACATGTCGCCTTTTAGTCGGCCAACACTCCGCGCCATACAACATTGCGGGTTGAACCGCCGTCCTATAGAACTTGCCTTTTAGCTTTTGTGGCACTCTCTTGTCATAGAGAATGCCAGAAGCTTGGCGCCACTTCATCCATCCGGCTTCGATTCGATGGTTCACATCTTCATCAATACCCCCATCCTCCTGCAACATTGACCCCAAATACCGAAAGGTGTCCTTCCGAGGTACCACCTGGCCATCAAGGCTAACCTCCTCCTCCTCATAGCTAGTAGTACTGAAACCGCACATCATGTACTCGGTTTTAGTTCTACTAAGCCTACACCCTTTCGATTCCAAGGTTTGTCTCCATAACTCTAACTTCCTATTTACCCCCGTCCGACTATCGTCAACTAGCACCACATCATCTGCAAAGAGCATACACCATGGGATATCTCCTTGTATACCCCTTGTGACCTCATCCATCACCAATGCAAAAAGATAAGGGCTCAAAGCTGACCCCTGATGCAGTCCTATCTTAATCGGGAAGTCATCGGTGTCGACATCACTTGTTCGAACACTTGTCACAACATTATTGTACATGTCCTTGATGAGGGTAATGTACTTTGCTGGGACTTTATGTTTCTCCAAGGCCCACCACATGACATTCCGCGGTATCTTATCATAGGCCTTCTCCAAGTCAATGAACACCATATGCAAGTCCTTCTTATGCTCCCTATATCTCTCCATAAGTTGGCGTACCAAGAAAATGGCTTCCATGGTCGACCTCCCAGGCATGAAACCAAACTGATTTTTGGTCACGCTTGTCATTCTTCTTAAGCGGTGCTCAATGACTCTCTCCCATAGCTTCATTGTATGGCTCATCAGCTTAATTCCACGGTAATTAGTACAACTCTGAACATCTCCCTTGTTCTTGAAGATTGGTACTAATATACTCCGTCTCCATTCTTCTGGCATCTTGTTTGCCCAAAAAATGAGGTTGAAAAGCTTGGTTAGCCATACTATCGCTATGTCCCCGAGACCTTTCCACACCTCAATGGGGATACAATCAGGGCCCGTCGCCTTGCCTCCTTTCATCCTTTTTAAAGCCTCCTTCACCTCAGACTCCTGGATGCGCCGCACAAAACGCATGCTGGTCTCATCAAAGGAGTCATTCAGTTCAATGGTAGAACTCTCATTCTCCCCATTGAATAGCTTGTCGAAGTACTCCCGCCATCTATGCTTAATCTCTTCGTCCTTCACCAAGAGTTGGCCTGCTCCGTCCTTGATGCATTTGACTTGGCCAATATCCCTCGTCTTCCTCTCCCGGATCTTAGCCATCTTATAGATGTCCCTTTCACCTTCCTTCGTGCCTAACCGTTGGTAGAGGTCCTCATATGCCCGACCCCTTGCTTCACCAACAGCTCGCTTTGCGGCCTTCTTCGCCATCTTGTACTTCTCTATGTTGTCTGCACTCCTATCCAGGTATAGGCGTCTGAAGCAATCTTTCTTCTCTTTAAGCGCCTTCTAGACATCATCATTCCATCACCAGGTATCCTTATCTTCGCTTCTCCTTCCCCTGGACACTCCAAACTCCTCCGAGGCCACCTTACGAATGCAAGTCGCCATCTTCATCCACACATTGTCCGCATCCCCTCCTTCCTCCCAAGGGCCCTCCTTAAATACCCTCTCCTTGAACACCTGAGCTACCTCCCCCTTGACCTTCCACCACTTTGTTCTAGCGACCTTGGCACGCTTATCCCGCTGGACACGAATCCGAAAGCGGAAGTCAGCAACCACCAGCTTATGCTGGGGTACAGCACTCTCCCCAGGTATCACCTTACAGTCTAGGCACGCACGCCTATCTTCTCTTCTCGAGAGGATGAAATCAATCTGGCTAGAGTGTTGGCCACTACTAAAAGTCACCAGATGTGATTCTCTCTTTCTAAAGAGGGTGTTAGCTACAATCATGTTGTAGGCTAGAGCAAAGCTTAAGACATCTTCTCCTTCTTGATTCCTGATGCCATAGCCAAAGCCCCCATGCGCCCCTTCAAAACCTGTGTTAGATGTACCCACGTGGCCATTGAGGTCTCCTACTATGAAGAGCTTCTCACCAATTGGTACACTCCTAACCATGTCTTCCAAGCCTTCCCAGAACTCCCTCTTGGTGTTCTCATTGTGGCCTACTTGCGGGGCATATGCGCTGATAACATTGAGAACCAAGTCCTCAGCTACCAGCTTGACCAGGATAATCCGGTCCCCACGTCTCCTGACGTCTACCACTCCATACTTGAGGCTCTTGTTGATCAAGATGCCTACGCCATTTTTCTTTGCAGCCGTCCCCGTGTACCACAGCTTGAAGCCGGTATCCTCCACCTCCTTCGCCTTCTGTCCTCTCCATTTGGTTTCTTGGACGCAAAGGATATCAACACCTCTCCTCACTGCTGCATCAACTAGCTCCCGAAGCTTCCCTGTCAGAGACCCTACGTTCCAGCTACCTAAGCGAATCCTCCTAGGCTCGGCTAGCTTCCTTACCCTTCGCACTCGTCGAGTCAAATGCGAAGACCCTTGCTCATTTTCCACTACATCCGGGCGCCGATGTAGCGCGCCACTAAGGATGCGATGACCCGATCCTCGCTCACTTGCCACCGTATCCGGATCAAGATACGGCGCGCCACTTGGGGGGTGACGGCCCGGCCCTTGCCCATTTTCCACCACACCCGGGTTCCGATGTGGCGCGTCGCTGAGAGGGTTACGCCCCAACGAAAATCTTTTGGGTTTCATCTCCATAAGAGTGGCTGAGTTTTTACGTTGGCTCGCCAAGCCTATCACAACCCTCCTCCTTTACCCGGGCTTGGGATCGGCTATGTTGAGACAACATAGGCGGAGTTCATGATGCCACTGTTTGGGAATGTAGTAATAATTCAAAAAAAATCCTACGTGTCACCAAGATCAACCTAGGAGATGCTAGCAACGATAGAGAGATGGAGTTCATCTTCATACCCTTGAAGATCGCTAAGCGGAAGCGTTAAAAGAACGCGGTTGATGGAGTCGTACTCGCGGTGATTCAAATCGTGGAAGATCCGATCTAGCACCGAACGGACGGCGCCTCCGTGTTCAACACACGTACAGCCCGGGGATGTCTCCTACTTGGTGATCCAGCAAGGGGAGAGGAGAAGTTGAGGGAGAGCTCCAAAAGCACGACGACGTGGTGGTGGAGCTTGCGGTTCTCCTGCAGGACTTCACGAAGCACTACGGAGGAGGAGGAGGTGTTGGAGGAGGGAGGGGTTGCGCCAGGGAAAGGGTTGCGGCTTCCCTCTCTCTCCCTCACTATATATAGGGGAAGGGGAAAGGAGGAGGCGCCCTAGGGTTTCCCTAGGGGAGGGGCGGCAGCCACAGGGTAAACCCTAGATGGGTTTGGGCGCCCCCAACCCTAGGAGACTTTCCCCCAAGCCGGGAGGGGCGGATACCCTAGGGGAGGTGCCCCCACCTCTCCAGTTTACATCTTTTTAGGGTTCTCCAGGTTACGTGAGATGGGGTGGGAGGGGCGCACAACCCCTTAGTGGGCTGGTGTGCCCCCTCCCCTTGGCCCATAAGCCCCCCCCCCAACACTTGTCAGGGCCTCCGAAACTCCTTTCGGACACACTAGTCATCACCTGGTACCCTCGAAACAATTCCGTACTCCAATACCCTTCGTCCAATATACCGATCTTCACCTGCGGACCATTCCGGAGTTCCTCGTCATGTCCGGGATCTCATCCGGGACTCCGAACAACCTTCGGTAACCACATACTATTCCCATTACAACTCTAGCGTCACTGAAACTTAAGTGTGTAGACCCTATGAGTTCGGGAACCATGCAGACATGACCGAGATACCTCTCCAGCCAATAACCAATAGCGGGATTTAGATACCCATATTGGCTTCCACATGTTCCACGATGATCTCATCGGATGAACCACGATGTCGGGGATTCAATCAATCATGTATACAATTCCCTTTGTCCATAGGTATGTTACTTCCCCAAGATTCGATCGTCGGTATCCCTATACCTTGTTCAATATCGTTACCGGCAAGTCTCTTTACTCGTTTTGTAACACATGATCCCGTGGCTAACTCATTAGTCACATTGAGCTCATTATGATGATGCATTACCGAGTGGGCCCAGAGATACCTCTCCGTCATACGGAGTGACAAATCCCAGTCTCGATTCATGCCAACCCAACAGACCCTTTTGGAGATACCTATAGTGCACCTCTATAGCCACCCAGTTACGTTGTGACATTTGGTACACCCAAAGCATTCCTACGGTATCCGGGGGTTGCACAATCTCATGGTCTAAGGAAATGATACTTGACATTAGAAAAGCTCTTAGCAAACGGACTACACGATCTTGTGTTATGCTTAGGATTGGGTCTTGTCCATCACATCATTCTCCTAATGACGTGGTCCCGTTATTAACGACATCCAATGTCCATGGTCAGGAAATCACAACCATCTATTGATCAACGAGCTGGTCAACTAGAGGCTTACTAGGGACATGTTGTGGTCTATGTATTCACACATGTATTACGGTTTCCGGTTAATACAATTACAGGATGAACAATAGACAATTATCATGAACAAGGAAATATAATAATAATCATTTTATTATTGCCTCTAGGGCATATTTCCAACACAACTCACCAAAGAGCAACCAAGCAATTGGCACCCTCCGGAGGTGGACTTCCTATCCACTCTGTCTCCCGCCCAATCTGAGTCTGAATAGCCCAAAAGGTTGAAGTTGCCTCCTCTTGGGTACCATAAGCCAAAGTTTGGGGTATGAGCCATATATCAAAAGATTCGCTTGACCGCCACAAAGTGGCTTTCCTTAGGTGCGGCTTGAAACTGTGCACAAATTCCCACACTCAACATGATATCCGGTCTAGATGCACAAAGGTAAAGCAAGGAGCCAATCATGGAGTATACCTTTTGATCCACCGCTTTACCATTTGGATCTATGTCAAGTTGGCATTTGACGGGCATTGGAGTGGAGGTCGGCTTGACATCACTTAGCTTGAATCTCTTGAGCATGTCTTAAGTGTATTTGGCTTGGTTGATGAAGGTGTCTTCTCTTCTTTCTTGATTTCGAACCCGAGAAAGAACTTTAACTCTCCCATCATGGACATATTGAACTTTGAGGTCATGAGAGCGGCAAATTCCTCATTGAAAGCTTTGTTAGGGGAACCAAAGATAATATCATCAACATATAGTTGGCATACAAACAACTCCCCTTTGACCTTCTTAGTAAAAAGAGTGGGGTCTATATTCCCAATTTCAAATCCATGATCTTGCAACAACTTGGTAAGATGCTCATACCACACACGTGGGGCTTGTTTAAGGCCATAGAGTGCCTTGTCGAGTTGGTACACATGATCGGGGAAATAGGGATCCTTGAACCCCGGGGTTGTTTGACATACACCAACTCATTAATAGGACCATTAATAAAAGCACTTTTCACATCCATTTGTTGCAACTTGAAGTTATGATGAGAATCATAAGCAATCAACAAACAAATAGATTCAAGGCGAGCAACGGGAGTAAAGGTTTCACCGTAGTCGATACCCTCGACTTGGGAGTAGCCTTGTGCTACCAAACGAGCCACGTTGCGAACAATGATCTCATGAGCATCTTGCTTGTTCTTCAATATCCACTTGGTTCCAATGACATTATGGTTCCCCGTTGGCCTTGGCACCAATCTCCACACCTTATTGTGCTCGAAGTTGTTGAGTTCTTCATGCATGGCATTGAGCCAATCCGGATCCTCGAGCGCCTCATAGACCTTTGGGGTTCGACACAAGAAACAAATGCGTGATGTTCACAATAGTTTGCTAATTGTCTACGAGTGCTTACCCCCTTTCTTAGGCTTCCAAGCACATTCTTCATGGGATGATCTTTGGTTGTGAGCTTGGAAGCAATCTTAGCGGCACAACGCTCCAATTCCTCCTCGGGAGAGAGTTGAGGAGTGGAAACTTGATCATCTTGAGCATCATCTTGAGATTGTTCTTGATCTTGAGCTTGCTCTTGATCTTGAATTTGCTCGGAAGGGATAACTTGACCTTGGGAATCACTTGGTGGCCCACCACCATCTTGAGGTTGATCTTGCCCTTAGTCTTGTTCACTTGGTTGAGGGCCTTCACTTTGTTCTTCGGAAGCGTGTGGGTCTTGGCTTGGTGATGGCTCCACTTGAGTGGAGCATTGTCCTTCTCCTTCGGCCACAAGGGGTTCCTCAATGGTTAGTATATGACCAACACCCGTTCTTATTATGGCTTGGGGAGGAATTTCATCACCTACATCACAAGTACCACTTTGCTCCACTTGGGATCCATTATTCTCGTCAAACTCCATGTTACACGTTTCCTCAATGAGTCCCGTGGACTTGTTGAGGACACAGTAAGCATGAGAGTTTGTAGCATAACCAACAAATATGCCCTCATGAGATCTAGCCTCAAATTTAGATAAACGAACACCTTTCTTGAGAATGAAACACTTACAACCGAACACCCGGAAGTACTTGAGGTTGGGCTTGTTACCGGTAAGTATCTCATATGGAGTCTTGTTCAAGCCCTTGTGGAGATAAAGCCAATTGGATGCATGGAAAGCATGTTGATGGATTCGGCCCAAAAGTTGTAGGGAGACTTGAACTCCACCATCATGGTCCTTGCTGCATCCATCAACATCCGGTTCTTCCTCTCTGCTACACAATTTTGTTGAGGGGTGTAAGGTGATGAATATTGATGCTTGATCCCCTCGTCACTAAGGAACTCATCCAAGGTTTAGTTCTTGAACTCGGTGCTGTTGTCACTTCTTATTGTCAATATCTTTGCATTGTGTTGACGTTGAGCTTCATTTGCAAAGTCGATGATGGTTTGTTGAGTTTCACTCTTCCTATTGAAGAAATATACCCAAGTGTATCTTGAATAATCATCGACAATCACCAAGCAATACTTTCTACCCCCAAGACTATCAAAGGATGGAGTCCCAAAGAGATCCATGTGAAGGAGCTCCAAGGGTCTCTTCGAGTAGATGATAGTCGTGGGAGGGTGAGCCTTCTCATGTAACTTTCCTTTGATATAAGCACTGCAAGCACGATCTTTGGCAAAACTAACATTTGTTAGTCCACGGACATGGTCCCCCTTGACAAGACTTTGCAAAGATCTCATATTGATATGGGCTAAACAGTGATGCCAAAGCTAACCCACATCAACTTTAGCCATTAGGTATGTCACGGTCTTAGTGGGTCGCTCCGAAAAGTTGATCACATAAAGACCATTCTCGACATGCCCAACAAAGGCTACTTTAAGAGTCTTTCTCCACAAGAGGGCCACGATATCAATATCAAAGAATGTGGCAAAGCCCATGAGTGCAAGTTGACGAATGGAAAGTAAATTGTATGCAAGGGACTCAAAAAGCATGACTTTCTCGATTGTGAGATCATGAGAAATGACAACCTTGCCAAGACCCAATACCTTGGAAGATGAGGCATCACCCAACTCGACATTGGTGGGCATAGATGGAATCTTGTGCACGTCCACCACCAAGTCTTTGCTTCCATTCATATGATTTGTGGCTCCACTATCGAGCAACCATGATCCCCCACCGGAAGCAAACACCTTGTTCATGGCTTTGGCCATGAGGCGCTTGGCGGTGATGTTCCCGTTGGGTGAATCAAAGAGGGACACTTGTGGAGTTGTGGCAATGGCAACGGAGGCCATGGCCATGGCTTCACCATCTTCATCATCATCATCATCATTGTTGTACTCTTCTTGTGCCACCAACCCTTTGGTCAGAGTCTTCTTGGTGAAGTTGTTCTTGTTGGGGAAGGACTTGGCTTTGTCTTTTCGGATGAGCTTGCCACCATTGTCTTCCCGCTTCTCATAAGGGCACTCCGCAACAAAGTGACTCACATTGCCACAATTGTAACATGTCCTCACACATTGCTTGCCCTTGATGCCACTAGAGTTGTTCTTGTTGAAATTGGGCCTTGAGTTCTTCTTGCTCCAAAATTGCCTTGAAGCGAGAGCCATGTGCTCATGGTAATCATATTTCGTGTCTTCGGGGTTGCTCTCCTCATCTTCCTCTTCTTCCACACTAGCCTTGACCTTCAAGGCAAGGTTGGGATTTTTTGCTCTTTGAGAACACGATGCCGCATTGTCGGCGGTCTTGTCCAAGATCCTCATTGCCACAAACTCATCCAACACTTCACTTGAGGTCAAGGTGTGGAAGTCCGGCCTTTAACGAATGACGAAGGACATGGCCTTGTGGTAAGGCATCATGGACTTGAGGAACTTGTGCTTGATCCAATTGTCATCTGTATCCTTGCTCCCATGATCTTAGAGTGAGACCGCGAGAGTGGTTAATCTCCAGTAAAGCTCTTGAGGTTCTTCATCTTCATTCATTGCAAACTCAACGGCTTCATCTTGCACCACTTCATAGTTGGAGCATTGAATGCTTGCTCTTCCCTTGTAAATGGAAACAACATGGTGCCATGCTTCCTTGGCCACGGTGGAAGGTCGGAGATGCGCAATATCTTCGGATGGAATTGCATCTTGGATGATGAAGAGAGCATTCTCATTGAATTGATGGTCCGCGGCTTCTCTAGGGGTAAAGTTGCTTGGGTCATGCAGATAGAAACCTTGCTCAATGATTCTCCAAAGATTAGTATTAACATGATTTAAATGACGTTTAAAGCGATAGACCCAAGAGTCAAAATCCTCATCTTTCACAATCTTAGGAGGAGGAAAAACATGATTCAAATGAGTGGAGGGAACCGGTCCTCCATAAGTAGGTGGAGGTTGGACATGGGCAAAGATGCCGCTACCATTTCTACCACTAGAAGGAACTTTATCACAAGAAGCTTCCTCCTTATTGGGGTTAGCATCTGCCACCTTGTTAGTGGGAGCAACCACTTCCAACGGTGCGGTGGATAACTTAAGACCATCAAGAAATTCCTTGAACATGCCTTTGACCTCAGTCGTCATGGAGGTTTTCAATGTGTCCAAAGCCACATTGAATTCCTCACGTGATACCGGGGATCCCCCATCAGCCGTAGACGAAGACGGATTCACACCGGGGTGCTCCTCCTCACCATCTATGGTGTCAACCATACTCTTTGGACAGTAAAGTCCTTAATAAAGAGATGAGGCTCTGATACCAATTGAAAGTATCGATATAGTTGACTAGAGGGGGGTGAATAGGCAACTAACAATTTTTAGCTTTTTTTACCAAATTAAACTTTGCATCAAGTAGGTTATCTAGATATGCAACTAGGTGAGCAACCTATGTGATGCAACAACAACAAGCACACAATCAAGCAAAGGATATAACACAATATAGCTTGCACAAGTAAAGGTGAGAGATAACCAAAAGTGGAACCGATGGAGATGAGGATGTGTTACCAAAGTTCCTTCCCTTTGAGGGGAAGTACGTCTCCGTTGGAGTGGTGTGGAGGCACAATGCTCCCCAAGAAGCCACTAGGGCCACCGTATTCTCCTCACGCCCTCACGCAATGCGAGATGCCGTGATTCCACTATTGGTGCCCTTTGAGGTGGCGATCGAACCTTTACAAGCAGGGTTGGGGCAATCTCCACAACTTAATTGGAGGCTCCCAACGAAACCACGAAGCTTCACCACAATGGACTATGGCTCTGCGGTGACCTCAACCATCTAGGGTTCTCAAACACCCAAGAGTAACAAGATCCGCAAGGGATTAGTGGGGGGAATCAAATTTCTATTGGTGGAAGTGTAGATCGAGGCCTTATCAACCAATCCCTAGATAATCAACAAGTTTGATTGGCTAGGGAGAGAGATCGGGCAAAAATGGAGCTTAGAGCATCAATGGAGCTTGGGGATGGAAGAGGTAGTCAACTCGGAGAAGAAGACTCCCCTTTTATAGTGAGTGAACAAATCCAACCGTTACCCACCAACTCAGCCCGCGAAATGCGGTACTACCGCACGGACCTGCGGTACTACCGTACTGGCTTCCAGTACTACCGCGGGCAAGTGTGGTACTACCGCTCGCACGACAGGAGCCAGGTGAGGCCCCTATTGTGCAAGGTAACAAGCAGTAGAACCGCCGGAGCGGTACTACCGCGATATCTTGCGGTACTACCACAAGGCCGGGCTCATCCTGGGCAGGGGAGGCACGGACTAAAAAAATTACATCCGTGGCTACTTCCGCTGAGTTTTGGTCAGTGCAAAAATCCGGCACGGTACTACAGCTCACAGGGAGCGGTACTACCATGTAGGGTGCGGAAGTAAAAAATTACTTCCGCCCCTACATCCGTTCATGCGACAGTACTGGGCCAAGTACTACTACGATCCAGGAGCGGTACTACCGTTGCCCTGGTGGCACGCTCAATATGCGACCCTATCCAAAAGGAACTCGAAGGTCCCACCAAGGATAGACCCGCATATTGAAACGCTTTTGCAAGGTGGATATCATTACATCAACATTACACAATAGATGAGGATACATACAAGAGGCATACAATGCCACATGAATACAACATCACATTACATAAGATCAACATCCGACTACGGATGAAACACAAACAGAAACTCAAACGACATCCACCCTGCTAGCCCAGGCTGCCGACCTGGAACCTATCCCCTGATCGAAGAAGCAGAAGAAGAACTCAACGCAAGCAAGCATCGCTCTCGCGTCATGATCATCGCAAAACCTGTACCTGCAACTGTTGTTGTAGTAATCTATGAGCCACGAGGACTCAGCAATCCCATTACCATGGGTATCAAGACTAGCAAAGCTTAATGGGAAAGGAAGGGGTAAAGTGGTGAGGTTGCAGCAGCGACTAAGCAAGTATGGTGGCTAACATACGCAAATAAGAGCGAGAAGAGAGCAAACGGAACGGTCGTCAACTAGTAATGATCAAGAAGTGATCCTGAACTCCTACTTACGTCAAACATAACACAGAAACCGTGTTCACTTCCCAGACTCCGCCGAAAAGAGACCATCACGGCTACACACACGGTTGATGCGTTTTAAATCGGATCTGGTGTCAAGTTATCTACAACCGGACATTAACAAATTCCCATCTGCCTATAACCGCAGGCACGGCTTTCAAAAGATTATACCCTACAGGGGTGTCCCAACTTAGCCCATGATAAGCTCTCGCAATCAACAAAGGATATACCTTCTCCCAGGAAGACCCGATCAGACTCGGAATCCCGGTTTACAATACATTTCGACAATGGTAAAACAAGACCAGCAAAGCCGCCCGGATGTGCCGACAAATCCCGATAGGAGCTGCACATATCTCGTTCTCAGGGCACACCAGATTGTCCAAACTTCCGGTAGGCCAGCCCAGAGTTGCCCCTGGTGGCCACCGGCGGTTGACAGGTTGGACCAACACTCACGACGAGCACTGGCCCGGGGGGTGGTAAAAATAAAGATGACCCTCAAGAGCGCGACTCCCAATGGAAAAAGGGCTAGGTGAGGCAAATGGTAAAACCAAGGTTGGGCCTTGCTGGAGGAGTTTTATTCAAAGCGAACTGTCAAGGGGGTCCCATAAATCACCGAACCGCGTAAGGAACGCAAAATCCGGGAACATAACACCGGTATGACGGAAACTAGGGCGGCAAGAGTGGAACAAAACACCAGGCAAAAGGCCGAGTCTTCCACCCTTTACCAAGTATATAGATGCATTAATAATATAAGAGATAATGTGATATCCCAACCAAAATCCTGTCCACCATGGAGAAATCTTCAACTTCACCTGCAACTAGCAACGCTATAAGAGGGGCTGAGCAAAAGCGGTAACATAGCCAAACAACGGTTTGCTAGGAAGGGTGTCAAAGGTTAGAGGTTCATGGCAATTTGGGATGGCTTGAAGAGTAAATGATAGGTAGCGCAGCATAGAGATAGAACGAAACAACTAGCATAGCAATGATAGTAGTGAGATCCAGGGTAGCGGTCATCTTGCCTGAAATCCCGCAAGGAAGAAGAACGAGTCCATGAAGAAGACGAACGGATGAAGCCGAACCAAGCGTAGACGAACGAGTCCTCACGATCGCAACGAAATGGGAACTATCGAGAAGAAGCACACAACATAGTAAACACACCACACATGAACAAGACATGATGCTCAACCAATTATGATGCATGACAAAGCTACATGAAGCTACTCATGGCAAGAGATGATGCAAACAAGAGCAACACATCAAAGCAAGTTTAAACGAGGCCGGGAACAACATATAACAATTCCGGTAAGTCCTCATATGCAAGTTTAGAAATTGGACCATATCTGAATAAACCTTATGTTCAAGTTGTTAAACAGCAAGTTAATATGCACAAAGATGATCTACACAAAATTCTAGTCAAGTTACATATAAGGTTCATTTAATTCGGAGCTACGGCCTAGAAGATATGAGCAAAACAAGTTAAACATGGCATTGATGCAAAATGCATACAAACATCAAGCAAACACCTCAAAACATGGATGCAACATGATAATATGAAACTACATGCAAAACTAAGAAAGTTGCATATAGAGCACACTCAAAACGGAGCAACGGTTCAACACACACACATGAAACAAGTTATAGCAACAATTTGTCCAAAACAGCAACTAGGCATATTGCAAGCACCAAAACAACATGCAATAGGACCTCAACAAGAAAACAAAAGGCATGGGCATGATGTATAGGTAAAGCATAACAAAACATGAACACTGAGCTATCTCCAGAAATCACTAGAACATGCTCAAACACACATGGCAAGATTGCAAATAATAACAGTTCAGACTTTGCAGAAAATAACATCAGGTTGCAATATTCAGAGCTATAAAACAACATATTACAGGAACTTATCATGGCAAACAAAGGCATGGCATGATACTACTAAATGCATAGAACAAAAGTCCCTTACTGACCATGAGCCAAAAAGGATCAGAAGATATGATGGCACCCATGTAAATATAGCAAGTTATAATACAGATTCATACATGGCAGGAACAACAATAAGTAGGCATGTTGATGAGCTTGTACCACTCACCACAGAGCAATACATGGCATGACAAGGCAACCAACAGTAAGAAGGCATGTTTATGAAGCTAAGCATGGCAATAGCAAGTTCGTAGGGTGCATAGATCACTAACAACAATCATGGCAACAACTGAACTTAATGTTAACAGGCTGATAGCAACTTTGGAGCAATATTACAACAAGATACAGCAGGCTATAAATGCAACCAGGGGCATGGATAGATAGAGCATGACATGTATAACAAAACACCCTTAGTGAACATCTCCAGATTATGCATAGAATGACTTGTAGCAGCAGGTTTACATAGCATCACGAAATAACAGATTCAGCCTAGCAAAACAGCAACAGCAATTACACTACTTAACAAGCTCGATTCACTCACCACAAGTCATTGCATGACAAGATAAGCATAGCATCATCAAGAAGACATGTTTATGAAACAAACCAATGCAAGAACAAGTTCATAGCATGCAAGGATCAACTACAACAACCTTGGCAAAATTGAATAACATGTAAACAATCTGCCAGGAAACATTTTGTAGCAAAAGTAGAGCACGAAAATGACATGCTAGACTACTCCATAATTTCAACCGGGGGCAGGGATGGATAGAGCATAACCATATGTTCAAAACATCCTTACTGAAGTATCTCAAAATAAGCATGGATCTCTCTGTAGCATCATGTTTACATGACATCAAAATAACAACAGAACAGGGGCGGCGAGGCGGCGCGGTCGGGGCGACCGGCGGCGGGGCAGCTCCGGCGCGCTCCGGCGGCTTGCTGGTCGGAGGCGGGGCCGGACGGCGATGGGGAGGCGGCGGAGCGAGCGGGCAGCGGCACGGTCGGGCGGCCTGCGGGCGCGCGGCGGCGGCGGGCGTGGGCGGGCCCGGCGCGGCCCGGCGCGGGCCGGCCGTGGGCTGGAGCGGGCCGCGGCGGAGGGAGGCGGTGGCACGCCACGTGGTGGCCTTCGATTGGGCGGGGCGCGGCCGCGGACGCTTCCGGCCGGGGGCGGACATGTCCGGCGCGGCGCGGAGGGGAAAAATCTAGGGTTAGGGTAGGATTTCATCCGCGAATTCAGGGGAGGGGGTCTAATTTATAGATTCTGGGAGCTAGGATAGTCCAAATGGAGCACGGTTTTCACCCACACGATCATGATCGAACGACCGAGAGCATGGAGGGGAGTTAGATGGGTTTTGGGACACTTTGGAAGGGGTGTTGGGTTGCAAAGAGAAAGGGGCTTTGCGGGATACGCGGTTAACCGGTGGAGTATCAAACGAACTCCAAATGACACGAAACTTGACAGGCAGTCTACCGGTGGTGTACCAAGGCCGCTTGGCAAACCTCGGGCCATTCCGAGAAAGTTCAACACCCGCACATGAAACAAGGTCTGAGAGGGGGCGACGGGCGCGCGCGAGAGGTCCGGACTCCGAACGGACAACGGAGAGAACCGGGAGGACCCGAACGGATGCAAGTTTTGAAAAACAAAGATGAAATGCAGATGATGACATGGAAACATGCAACACGCAAGCAAATGACATGGCAACGACGGCGAATAACTGGCAGACACTTGGCGCATCGAATCCGGGGCGTTACACCTGGGCAGTACTACCATTGCCCATTGCGGTACTACTGCTCCCTTGAGCAGTACTACCGCGAGCCACAGATCAGTAGCACTTGGGAGGCCAACATTCTTTGGGATGACAAGGGAAACAACTGGAGCTCCAAAAATGCAAGGAAAGGTGGTGCAAAGGAACATATGTGTACGTGTTGATTCCACCCTAACCTTTCCAAAGCGGACCCCCTCTTAATAGTATGGATTTCCTGCTCAATTCCACCAAAAAGAAACATAGAGAAATGTTGTCTTCGAATGAACTCCGAGGGGCACGAAATCGTCTTGTGCCTATAAATGAGATACCTGAAATGCTCAATGCACACGATTAGTCCGAAAATGCATTGTCATCAATCACCAAAACCATTTAGGGAGAAATATGCCCTTACAACTATGCTTCGTAATTTTTAATGCCTCACAATTAATCGAGGTATTAAATTTAGAATTGAGTCAACCAATTTTGATCGGGTCAACACTTTCTCAAGCTCTCCAATTCAATTCTTTTAGTTCACTATGTTTCCTAATTTTGAAGTTGTTTCACTCAATTGAGGTATTCAATTTTGAATTTGGTACGACTTTGACCGGCCAACAATTCTTCAAATCAACCAGCAGCAACCGGACTATAAAAACATATCAATCCCCCGCACCCTACCACCACCTGGAAAAAAGAAGCACCACCATGTGATATTATAGCACGTAGTACATGCGACCGTTGATACATAAATTTCCCCACATAAATATAAGTTGGTTAGCGAATAACGCGGAATCACACCACGAATAACTACATTATAAATAAAGACACGCTCTATCATCTCCCCCATCCGCCAAACTAAATATTCCATTAGTTTCAAAATATAAGGGGTATTAGTTTTATAGAAAGTCAAATTTCTTTAGCATTGACCAAGTTCAGAGCAAAAATATGGACATCCATAATATTAAACAAAAAAATATGAAAATTGATTTCATGATGAATTTAAAAAATACCAATTTGATATATTTCTCTATAATTTTGATCACACTTAAAATGTTTGAGTTTTCAAAAAAGTAATACATCTTACATTTTGGAACAGAGTGATTATTTTTTGAAGAAACCCAATAACACCAATGTCGTAGCAAAGGCGCCCAACCCTTCTAGTATAAATTAAGTTTGAGGTGTGTTTGGACAACCCAGGCATAGGATTGAGCATTAAGAGAACGATTGGGTGTTTCTTTTTCGTCCCAGCAATATCCGAACTATCCGCCCGGACATACAGGTGGTCTTGGGGTTCTGTTGGACATGCTCTTAGGTGAAACTGTTGGTCAGGGAATATGCACCGGTGAGAGAATATCCCTTTTCCTTTTACAATAAGCAAATATCCTTCGGAAATCAAAAGAACTAATTAAGCATGCCTCAACTACGATGGGGAGTTGCATTCCAGCACCAATCCATCAATGCATCAAGCGTGACCTAGTCGGGTTTGTATGGATGGTGCCCACTAGCCCGATCGAGCTGGGTTGGTGAGCATGGCGAGAAGAAAACGACCGACGACTGCCTTTTTGCATCATCTAAGCAAGAAAAATATATCGTAAACGGGACATGGGAGATCACTGATCGTCCTTATGGTTGCCAACCATTGGGATGTAAGTGGGTCTTCTATAGGAAGCTTAGGCCCGATAGTACTATTGAGAAGTACAAGGCTAGCCTTGTGGCCAAGGGTTATACCTAGAAAGAAGAAGAGGATTCCTTTGATACTTACTCACCTGTGGCTAGACTGACAACCATTCGAGTGTTGCTCGCATTGGCTACCTCGCATGATCTTCTTGTTCATCAGATGGACGTTAAGATGGCCTTCCTTAACGAAGAGCTAGACGAGGAAATTTACATGCAACAGCCAGATGGCTTTGTAGTAAATGGTCAGGAAAGAAGGTATGCAAGCTAGTGAAATCTTTGTATGGCCTGAAACAAGTGCCTAAGCAATGGCATGATAAGTTTAATACAACTTTGACATCTATTGGCTTTGTTGTTAATGAAGCTGACAAATGTGTATACTATCGCTATGGTGGGGCGAAGGAGTTATATTGTGTATTTATGTCGATGACATACTGATATTTCAGACCCACCTCAAGTCATTGAGGAGGTTAAGGCTTTTCTATCTCATAACTTTGAGATGAAAGACCTGGGCGTGGCAGATGTTATCTTGAACATCAAGCTACTAAGAAATATTGAGGGTGGAATTATACTTTCGCAATCCCACTATGTTGAGCAGATTTTGAGCCGTTTTGCATATTCGGTCTGCAAACCTTCTACAACACCATATGATCCTAGCGTGTGGATTTGAAAGTTTGAAGGCACTACTGTAGATTAATTGAGATATTCTCAAGTGGTTGGTTCACTCATGTACCTAGCTTGTGCTACTCGTCCTAACAACTCATTTGCTGTGTGCAAACTGATCCGGTTAGTTTCCAATCCGGGAGATGTGCATTGGCATGCTGTTGAGCGAGTGATGTGTTATCTGCAAGGTACTGTGAACTATAGAATTCACTATTCTAGGTACCCGATGGTACTTGAGGTCTATAGTGATTCGAATTGGATATCTAATGCTGATGAGATGAAAGCCACAAGTGGATATGTATTCACACTTGGTGGTGGTGTTATTTCCTGGAAGTTTTGCAAGCAGACGATCTTAACAAGGTCGACTATGGAAGCAGAACTCACATCATGCGTTGAAGCGGAATGGCTTCGAGAGTTTTTGATGGATTTGCCAATGGTTGTTAAACCAGTCTCGACTGTCCTTATGAATTGTGTAGGATCGAAAGTATGTCTAGAGGGGGGTGATTAGACTACTTGACCAAATAAAAGCTCATCCTTTTCCCAATTTTAATTCTTGACAAATTTTAACAAAGATAGACAGTCAAGCAATCTTAACACAATTCAAGCAAGCATGCAAAGAGTATATGAGCAGCGGAAAGTAAAGCATGCAACTTGCAAGAATGTAAAGGGAAGGGTTTGGAGAGTGCAAACGCAATAGGAGACACGGATGTTTTTGTCGTGGTTCCGATAGGTGGTGCTATCATATATCCACGTTGATGGAGACTTCAACCCATGAAGGATAAAGGCTGCGCGAGTCCACAGGGGGCTCCACCCAAGAAGGGTCCACGAAGAAGCAACCTTGTCTATCCCACCATGGCCGTCGCCCACGAAGGACTTGCCTCACTAGCGGTAGATCTTCACGAAGTAGGCGATCTCCTTGCCCGTACAAACTCCTTGGTTCAACTCCACAATCTTGTCGGAGGCTCCCAAGTGACACCTAGCCAATCTAGGAGACACCACTCTCCAAGAAGTAACAAATGGTGTGTTGATGATGAACTCCTTGCTCTTGTGCTTCAAATGATAGTCTCCCCAACACTCAACTCACTCTCTCACAGGATTTGGATTTGGTGGAAAGAAGGTTTGAGTGGAAAGCAACTTGGGGAAGGCTAGAGATCAAGATTCATATGGTAGGATTGGAATATCTTGACCTCAACACAAGTGTAGGTGGTTCTCTCTCAGAAAATGTAAGTTGGAAGTGTAGGTTTGTTCTGATGGCTCTCTCCACGAATGAAGAGGAGGTGGAAGGGGTATATATAGCCTCCACACAAAATCTAACCGTTACACACAACTTACCAATCTCGGTGGGACCGAATTGAGAAACTCGGTCAGACCGATTCAGTAAATCTAGTGACTGTTAGGATTTTCGGTGGGACCGACATGCAACTCGGTAGGACCGATATGGTTAGGGTTAGGGCATAACGTAATCTCAGTGAGACCGATTACACAAACTCGGTGAGACCAATTTTGGTAATAAGCTAACCAGAGAGTTGGTCAGGTGAACTCGGTGGGACTGATTCGCTCATCTCGGTTGGACCGGAACATTACGAAAGGGAAACATAGAGTTTACATTGCAATCTTGGTGGGAACGATCGCTCATCTCGGTGGGACCGAAACGTTACGAAGGGAAACAGAGAGATTACAATCCCATTTCGGTGAGATCGAGATCCGTATCGGTGAGACCGATTTGCCTAGGGTTTGTGGCAGTGGCTATGACATCTGAACTCAGTGGTGCCGGATAGAAAGAATCGGTGGGGCCGAGTTTGACTTTTGGTTTAGGTCATATGTGGATGTTAGAAAGTAGTTGAGGGCTTTTGAGCATATCACTAAGCACTTTGAAGCAAGAACCTCATTAAGCAACACCTCATCCCTCCTTGATAGTATTGGCTTTTCCTATAGACTCAATGTGATCTTGGATCACTAAAATATAAAATGTAGAGTCTTGTACTTTGAGCTTGAGACAATCCTTTTGTCCTTAGCATTTTGAGGGGTCCACTTTTCTCATCCATGCCATGACAATCATTGAGCTTTCCTGAAATATTTATCTTGGAATAGTATTAGCTCAATGAGCTATATGTTGTTAGGAATTACCAAAACCACCTAGGGATAGTTGCACTTTCAATCTCCCCCTTTTTGGTAATTGATGACAACATATAGATAAAAGCTTCGACAAAAGATAATAAGATTGAAAACATTATCGCTTTGAGAAGTATGTGAAAAACAAGAGCTCCCCCTAAATTTGTGCATAGTTTAAGATTTGCTTTGGACTGCAAATGCACAATGAATCAGGATCATGGGTCACTCTTCCATGTCACATACATCTTGGTGGAGCGCTCAAAATGATAATAATTAAATACATGCACTCATCACCAAGCAAAGTGAATGATCATATAGAGATAAAAGGATAATGTCATCCTACAAGCATTAAGGTAGCATTGTATATGATCAAGCACATGATCATCCAAGTATCACACAAACGCAGAATGTATCTCAAACAAGCAAACAAATAAAGTTCAACCACCAAAACAAGAGAGAACAAAAGCAAACACTCTCTCTCGAAGCCTATGAACTATACATTTTCTCCCTCTTTGGCAACAAGTTACCAAAAAAGTTCATAAAAATGCATAGTGCTAAAACGACTCTCAGGCTTGGTCTTGATGTGGTGGTGTAGAAATGACTCCAAGGACGAAGGCATCAGTTGGGGTTGATGGAGCTGGTGGCGTGGCTACTGGAGCTGGTGGCACTGAAGCTGTTGCTAGTGCAGATGAAGTTGCTCTGGTGTCTGTCATTGGCACTGCACCTGATCTCTGACTTCTGGGCACTCTAGCAAATGCATGAGTGGTAGTCTTGCACTTCCTCTCCTGCACTTCATCCTGAAGTTGCTCAACAACTGATTGTATCTCAGTGACCTTCACATCTAAGTCATAGAACTTCTGCTCCATGATCCTCTCCAAGCTCTCATGGTTTTGTGTCAGGGTGGCCAAACCCTTCTCAATCCTCAGAGTGGAGGCAATCAAGTAGCCAAGCTGATCTTGCTTGCTCTTCAGGAAGTACTGAGATGCCTCTTCAGCAGTTGGCATCTTTGCAGCCTTTTCAGTCCTTGCCTTCTCCTTCTTTACTTGTGCTTGCACAGAAGATGGTTCATTTTCATCCATAACTACTGTGTTGTCCTTAAAGTCTGGGTAGATGGGCATATGCTCCTTGTCTAAGAGATATGTGCTTGTGCCCATCTTGGAGTTGATGAGCTCCTGAATTTGTGGGGCATACCCACAACTTCTCTTTTGGTCAGCAACAGTCCTCTTGATAGTCTCAATAATTAAGCTCATGACCTTGAACTTCTGAGGCACATCAAATATGTGAAGCAAGTTAATTGCATGGCCTCTGATCATCTTGTGATCACCTGACTTTGGTAGTAGAGTGTGTCTGAGGATCCAGTTGATTGTTGGCAAACCTGACAAAAGGTAATGTACTAATCCAAATTTGTGTGTCTCAACAGCAGCATCTGTGATCTCTTTGTACATATGTGCCATGGAGTTGTGATCCTTCTTCTTCTTGGCATAGACATCCAAGTCATCTTCATTTTCCTTAGGAGCATTGATCAACTCTGCCCACTCTTCAACTGTTGATTGGTACCTAGTACCTTCAGACATCCAGACAATCCTTCCATCTGGGTAGAAGTGAGATGTGGAGTAGAACTGGATAATAAGCTCATCATTCCACTTTGTGAGCTTTTGCCCAACAAAGTCATCTACCCCACAAGACTTGAAGCTGTCAAAGACTCCTGGATAATGTTCTTCATTCTTCCTGATGTACTCCAAGTCCACCCATCTCATATCACAGACAATTGGCTTCTTATCAAACAGCACTATCTCATAGAAGTCCTGTTGTTCCTTTGTATGGAACCTGTAGTCCACAGCAGTCCTTCTCCTGATAGCATAGGGATCTGTCAATCTCCATTGTCTGAGACCTGCATCCTTCCTGAGCTTCATATCCTCAGCTACTGGGTGAGCATCATTGTGATCTGGAATTTTGGGCTTCAACTTCCTCAAGACATTTGACTCATCATCTTCTTCTTCAGCAGCATCTTCATGCACTGGGGCCTTGTTCTTCTCTGCAGCTGGTATGCTCCTAGTGTTCCTCTTGGGTGCAGTCTTGGTCTTGGGAGCAGCTTTGGGAGCATATTTGGGCTTAGATGGAGCAACCCCTGATCTGATTGCATCTCCCATAAGCTTCTGAGCTTTAGGTGCTGGTGCAGCAACCTCTTCCTCTTCTTCCATCATAGAGGGTTTTCCATCTACTCTAGCCATAGTTTTCTTAGCTCTTTCTTTCCTTTTCTTTTCAGCCACTTCTGGCTCTTTGGGTTCAGATCCCAAAGTATCTTGAGTTGATCCTCTCACCTTTAGCATAGAGTCCTCTTGGCTGGGACTTTCCTGTTCAAGCCAGGCTTGGTGGCAGCAGTTGTGCCATATTCTTTCTTCAGCACCTTCCTGGAGGTGGCTTCATCCTCTTCTGCCACATAATCTTCATCCTTAGAATCTAAGGTTCTCTTCTTTCTGGCCCTGGTGGCAGCTTTAGGCAAGTTACTGGGAGTGCTCCTGCTGCCCTCATCTGAGGAACTGGAGGGACTAGTGCCCTCACTCAAGTGAACTTGTTCTTCTTCTCTGTTCTGGTTGTCACTCTGATCAGACATCGTGCAAACACTGACAGCAGACCCTGTGAATAGATATAGATGAGATAGAGGGGACGAGCATCACAAAGCACAGTGGTTTTTGCAAAAAAATGAGTTAAAAACTTAGTTTTAGTTTTCCACAGAAAGCATTTCGGATCTACCGGTTTGTAAACACGGTGAGACCGAAGCAACTTTTGGAACCTAAACTAGTGAACTCGGTCAGACCGAGTCATAGTTTGGTGGCACCGAGACTGCTAGGGTTTCACAAAGTCCTAAACTCGGTCACACCGATTTGCAATTCTCGGTCAAACCGAGAATCACATGTGCAATGGCATAAGCCAAATCGGTGGAACCGATTTCTACAACTCGGTCGGTCCGAGATGATTTCGGCGGAAACCTAACCCTAAATTCTTAATCAAAACTAATATATTTCGCTGGATAGGATGATCTCAACTGTGGCAAGATGCATGGCAAAGCAATGTGCTAGGAATCAGATTGAGATAGCACAAGGATCAAGTCCATACCCTAAGTTCGGCGGAGGACTTGCTACGGCGGCAATGGCGGAGATGATTTCCGTTGACGGCGGCGGGAGGCGGCTGGCGACGAGGAGGACGATCCGAAGACCTAGGGAGGCAGAGCAGGCTGAGCGCAGGCAAAGTGATTCAGAGAAATTTCCAAATTTTGGCCCGAGGGTATTTATAGCCTGACCCTGTCGGTGTGACCAAGTGGAACGACTCAGTGGCACCGAGATGCATAACTGCAAGCAGTTGCTGCAACTCGGTGTGACCGAAAAGTTCAAATCAGTTGCACCGAGATTGAAAACCTAGATCGACTTAGTGATCTCGGTATGACCGAAAAGGATGAATCGGTCAGACCAAAACGCACAAAGAAGTTTTGGAAGTTTAAGTCTATGATGAATCAGGGACTCCGGGTGCTCCTCACACAGAGTTGTTCGAATCTGACTTGATCAAACTTTGTGATGTAGTAGAGTTTGAGACAAGAATAGCATAGATAGCTAGAGAGGGTTCGTATGCATTCTTGTCCATCCACTTGGCAAAAAGAAAAGAAGCCAAACAAGAAAAACTACAAGTGGATGTCCTCGAATGAGTAAAATATGCAAACGACATGCTCACACAATAAAATGGCAGATAAAATATGTGACAAAGCATGCACAACCAATTCTAGCATCTATCAAGCAATTGGCGATCACTAGGTCATCTATATATGAGTATTTTGACTTAGGAGTCAAATGAGAATATTTGATCATAAGTCATACTCATCGTTTAAGCTCAAGTGGGGTTGCCACTTTTACATAATGAATTGATGTGTTCACATCATTAGAGTTGCTTTAGCTCAATTCTTAGAGTAAAGCTCCCCCTAGATGTGAAATCCCCCAGAGAGGGATGAACTAACCTTGGGTTTTGTCGATGTTGACTTCATGTAGGTGTTGAAGATGTGGATGCTCTATGTTGATGTAGATCTTTTGGAGCAATCCTTTGGAGTGAGTTGCACTTTCAATACCTACACGGGTTAGTCCCACAAGGAACAAACAATGATATCCATAGACATAGAGTGATGCACACACAAGATGATGTCCATGAAAGCATTAGGTTACCTTGTCCCATGTCTTACCAACAAGAGGGTTTGTGACTCCATGAACTAGTGCAAGATGTGGAAGTTGATTGCACTTGTCCTTGCCAAAATGATAAGAGTGAAGTATGTTGGCGGAGTCACCCTCAAGAACTCTCTAGTTCTTCTTCTTCGGGATCCACACCATCTTGATGGGAATCCTTGGAGTTGTAGTCGTACTTGATGAAGTAGAACATGACGTAGTCTTGGGAACCCACTTGACCAAGGCTTTAGGAGCTTCTTCAAATGCATCAATATCCTCTTGAAGCTTGTACTTGCCTTTATGCTTGTGGTCTTGTGGTGGAAGATCATCTTGTGCTTGTGTTCCTTTGAAAGAAGTAGGATCATACTTGTTGAGGAACAAACTTCGTCTTGGGGTATTGATCTTCTTCCCACTCAACTCCATTGGCATTGAACTTTTGTTCAAAACCAACACCTTGGTTCTTCCGGTGCCTTCCTTGCTTGCGTACAATTTCTTTGAATTGCTCACTTCCGGCAAGGCTCTTGTAAACACCTTTCTCTATAATTCCCTTCAATAAGCTTTTTTCTTGCTCAAGTGTAACTTGGCTAAGAGAATCATTAGTGGAATCAAGAGAACTACTAGAAGCAACAACATTGGATTTAGCATGATGATTGTTGTTACTACTAGAGGAAGAATCTTTCTTGTTCTTGTTACTAGACTTGACTTGAGGCATGTGAGTAGATAAGAGTAAACGCTTGGCAATGTAAGAAGAACTTTTCTTGCGAAGATCATCATTGATAGCTTTTAAAAACTCATGTTCTTGCTCAAGGTTGAGCTTTTCAAAACATAATTTCTCATGAGTCCTTAAAAGTTCTCGATGATCTCCTAAGATAGTTTCATGAGCTAACTTAAGAGTGTTTAGTTCTTTAGTTAGGAGCTCAATCTTCTCCTTATCATTGTCATTCGTTTTATCTTGATTAGCATGATTAATTGACGTTTCATCATAGTATTCATCACTAGAGTTGTCAACAAGTAAATCATCATCACCTAACAAATCATCTTCATCACTATTGAAATCAACATACTCGGGGTGTAATACCTTAGGGCCTTTAGCCATGAAACATCTTCCAAGTCCTTCATTTGGTGAATCAAATATGTCGTAGGAGTTGGTTGACACAAGTGCTAGGCCGGCAACACCTTCATCTTGAGTATGTTCTGAGTCGGAGTGATAGCTTCTCTCGGAGTGATGTTCGGAGTCGGAGCCGGATACCCATTCACCAACATGAGCTTGATTTCTTCATTTTGTGTAGCTCTTTGATGATTTGTCCTTCCTTTCCGAATCCTTGCTCCTCCGGGATGTTCTTCGTTCATAACGATCATCTCTACTCCTCCTCTCTCTTGCTGGTGATTCTTCTCTTCTACTTCTTCTTTTAGGTGACTCTTCTCTTCTCTTGTAGGGAGTCGTGCACTCATTGGAATAGTGTCTGGGTCTTCCACAATTTTATCAATTACGCTCTCGACTCGAAGATCTTTTTTCATTGTAGGACCTTGACTTGGAACTTCTTTCCTTGCTTCTACTCTTGTAGAACTTGTTGAAGTTCTTCACCATTAGGCTCAATTCTTCATTGAAGGCTTGTTTCTCACTTGATGGGGGAGCTTCACATGAGGCTTTGTAAGCACCACTTGACTTGTTATGGAGCTCTTCCTTATCCTTGAGTGACATCTCATGAGCAACAATTCTTCCAATGACCTCCGTTGGCTTGAGATTCTTGTAATTGGGCATCATTTTGATCAATGTGCACACGGTATCATATTTTCCATCCAAGGCTCTTAGGATCTTCTTAATGATGAATTTGTCGGTCATCTCTTCACTTCCTAAGCCGGCAATCTCATTTGTGATGAGAGCAAGTCTAGAGTACATTTCAGAGACGCCTTCACCATCCTTCATCTTGAACTTGTCAAGTTGACTTTGAAGCACATCCAATTTGGATTCCTTGACGGAGTCGGTACCTTCGTGCATGTCAATCAAAGTGTACCAAATTTCCTTTGCATTCTCAAGACGGCTGATTTTGTTGAATTCTTTGGGGCACAATCCGTTGAAGAGGATATCACAAGCTTGAGCGTTGTATTGCAGCATCTTCAACTCTTCCGCGCTAGCTTCACGGTTTGGTTCTCTCCCATCAAAGAATTCACCTTGCAAGCCAATACACACAAAAGCCCATACGGCGGGGTTATGTCCAAGAATATGCATTTTCATCTTATGCTTCCAACTAGCAAAATTAGTACCATCAAAGTAAGGACCTCTACGGTGATAATTTCCCTAGCTAGATGCCATACTCTCCTAGGTTGTGAAACCAAGGCTATGACCACCAAAAGCTATGGAAATCAAAGCAAATGGAGACCAAAGCTCCGATACCACTTGTAGGATCGAAAGTATGTCTAGAGGGGGGTGATTAGACTACTTGACCAAATAAAAGCTTATCCTTTTCCCAATTTTAATTCTTGACAGATTTTAACAAAGATAGACAAGTCAAGCAATCTTAACACAATTCAAGCAAGCATGCAAAGAGTATATGAGCAGCGGAAAGTAAAGCATGCAACTTGCAAGAATGTAAAGGGAAGGGTTTGGAGAGTGCAAACGCAATAGGAGACACGGATGTTTTTGCCGTGATTCCGATAGGTGCTGCTATCGTACATCCACGTTGATGGAGACTTCAACCCACGAAGGGTAACGGTTGCGCGAGTCCATAGAGGGCTCCACCCAAGAAGGGTCCACAAAGAAGCAACCTTGTCTATCCCACCATGGTCGTCGCCCATGAAGGACTTGCCTCACTAGCGGTAGATCTTCACAAAGTAGGCGATCTCCTTGCCCGTACAAACTCCTTGGTTCAACTCCACAATCTTGTCGGAGGCTCCCAAGTGACACCTAGCCAATCTAGGAGACACCACTCTCCAAGAAGTAACAAATGGTGTGTTGATGATGAACTCCTTGCTCTTGTGCTTCAAATGATAGTCTCCCCAACACTCAACTCTCTCTCGCAGGATTTGGATTTGGTGGAAAGAAGGTTTGAGTGGAAAGCAACTTGGGGAAGGCTAGAGATCAAGATTCATATGGTAGGATTGGAATATCTTGACCTCAACACAAGTGTAGGTGGTTCTCTCTCGGAAAATGTAAGTTCGAAGTGTAGGTTTGTTCTGATGGATCTCTCCACGAATGAAGAGGAGGTGGAGGGGTATATATAGCCTCCACACAAAATCTAACCGATATGGTTAGGGTTAGGGCATAACGTAATCTCGGTGAGACCGATTACACAAACTCGGTGAGACCGATTTTGGTAATAAGCTAACTAGAGAGTTGGTCAGGTGAACTCGGTGGGATCGATTCGCTCATCTCGGTTGGACCGAAACATTACGAAAGGGAAACAGAGAGTTTACATTGCAATCTTGGTGGGACAGATCGCTCATCTCGGTGGGACCAAAACGTTACGAAGGGAAACAGAGAGATTACAATCCCATCTCGGTGAGACCGAGATCCCTATCGGTGAGACCGATTTGCCTAGGGTTTGTGGCAGTGGCTATGACATCTGAACTCGGTGGCGCCGGATAGAAAGAATCGGTGGGGCCGAGTTTGACTTTTGGTTTAGGTCATATGTGGATGTGAGAAAGTAGTTGAGGGCTTTTGAGCATATCACTAAGCACTTTGAAGCAAGAACCTCATTAAGCAACACCTCATCCCTCCTTGATAGTATTGGCTTTTCCTATAGACTCAATGTGATCTTGGATCACTAAAATATAAAATGTAGAGTCTTGTGCTTTGAGCTTGAGCCAATCCTTTTGTCCTTAGCATTTTGAGGGGTCCACTTTTCTCATCCATGCCATGCCAATCATTGAGCTTTCCTAGAATATTTATCTTGGAATAGTATTAGCTCAATGAGCTATATGTTGTTAGGAATTACCAAAACCACCTAGGGATAGTTGCACTTTCAAATTGTGACAATCAAACTATGATTGCCAAGGCTAAGAATTCAAAGGATAATATGAAATCCACAAAGCACATAAGAAGAAGATCGAAATCTGTCAGAAAATTAAGGAACTCCGGAGTTATAGCGTTGGATTATGTATAGACGACTAAAAATCTGGCAGACCCTTTTACGAAAGGGCTATCACAGATTGTGATAGAAAATGCATCGAGGGAGATGGGTATGAGACCCACGTAAGTTGCCATGGGGGTAACCCAACCTATGTGATCGGAGATCCTAGGAAATTAGGACCTGGGAAAATAATCCAGCAGTCAACTGAGGAGAGTATCCTTAATTAACCCACTCCATTGGAGATGCAATAATACTCTCAATTCTATAAGGTGGGTTGACTTTTGTCTTAATATGTTCCAAAGCTTATGTAAGCAAGATGCTAACCTACAGAGCATTCTTTGGAGGAACGCACTAAGCCCGACTGCTGGTCACAGTCTATGAGATTGGGTAATCTCTAGGAAGCTCATGAGATGGTAAGGAGTATGACTAATAAGCTCCACCCGTGGGGTTTAGCCTTCAGCAATGATGTATCAGCTGACAATAGGTGAAACTCCTGCACACCAAACTGACAATTCAAGGCATAGTTCATTGTTTAGTTGTGAAGAAGTCTAATCCTATTGCTCTAGGTGGAAGTTCAACTTAATAGTCTCCACTGAAAAATTCTGGTATATCAAACATTGTTTGGAACAATTGACAAACTTATGTGCCTCGAGATTTGGTGGGGTATTGATGGATTATGGATGGGCTTAGGCTCATATAAGACAATAATCCATGATTAATCTCTAAGGCCCATGAATGTGTGTACAACAAGTGGTGGGAAGTTTGGTGGGGAGTTTACTACCATACTGCTATAGTAAGAAGAGTGAGACCTCTTTATATGGGTTGCTCTACCACTTGCTATTGGGAGCTTGGGAATAGGGGTGTACACGCGCCTCCTCCTCCTTCGCCGCCCGCCTCGCCTGGCCACGCCTCGCCTCGTCACGACGCGCGTGCGCACGCCGCGGGTTACGAGAATGAGCCGAGCCGAAGCTTATTTTTGCCAGTTAGGAATGGTTAATTAATCTTAGATTAATTAAAGAGTCGCTTATGGAAGTGCCATTGTCCGAGACGTTGGGCCGTGGGCTATTCGTGGACTCAATCGTGGGCCTGAGCCCAGGCCCATCTACCCGACGGCTTATATAAGAAGGCGCTGGCCAGTGGAGTGAACCCTAACTCAGTTCACTCACTCCCTCTCGCACAACCCTAGCCGTCATCTACTATTCCTCTGTCTGTGCTGCTTCCGGCGATCCCATCCCGACGATCGTGTGCACGGTTGGTCGGGAGAGAAGGTGCCTCCGGAACCCTGTCGTTCGAGAACCTGCCCGGGAGAACGACAATAAGGTTTTTGGGAAGTGTCTCGACTCTCGACTGCTACCGATCCGTTCCCATCTCCATCCTCCTCTACTTCCACTACTACCGCCGCGTTGGCCTGGCCAACCGAAGGGTATGATTTATTCATCCCTCGCAGGCCAACCGAAGGGTATGATTTATTCATCCCTCGTTTACTCATACATGTGCTAGTTGTATATATGTTGTTCGTAGATGTTTCAGTTCTATGTACTGTACGTACTCGCATGCTTAGGTATCGATATGAGATGCATACCGTATTTGCCATGTTTACTACTTACTCGTGGATTAGATTAGTCAAAAAAATGCTAATATTTCCAACAAATTCAAGGTGGACTCTATTTATATACCTTTGACCCAGTCAGAGGCGCTAGTTGATAATAAGAAGATTTGGAAGAATGGAAGATACCGCTTAACAATAAATTTTGTGTGTGGTGTCTTCGTCAAGGAGTCATTCTTATCAAAGATAACTTTATTAAGAGGAATTGGCATGGAAGTACGCAATGTGTTTTTGTCATCGCGACGAAACATTAAAACATTTGTTTTTTCGATGCAAATTATGTCGTTCTATATGGTCATTCATCCAAGTAGCTTCTAGCTTATATCCTCCACATAGTGTTGCTAATATATTTCGCAACTAGTTACATGAGATTGATCACAGGTTTAAAATTTTTCTCAGGGTGGGAGCACTTCCCATTATTTGGTCGCTTTGGCTATTCAGAAATGATAAATTTTTAACGATAAAAAACACTTCTCTTATGCAGGTTATCTATAGATGTACCGGTGTCGCTCCATTTATGGTCGTCTCTACAACGTGTGGAGAATCGAGACTTATTTACGAGTATGTGTATATGATTGATGAACACGGTCAGGGATACTTTTACCCGACATGGATGGCAGCATGATCTTAGAATTGACCCTCCCACGGATTAGGTGTCATACAATCTTTTCTTTACTTATAGTTCGCCTTTTAAATTTAACAACTCATGCATATATAGGAGCTACACAAATGAATGAAATGGCGTTATTGCGCTTCTTGATCTTCTTCTACTTTTTGATTAATCGCTTCTTGATTTTATTATCCATGAGCCTAGCTTTGGCTAACATGATCCTCGACTCCTGCATGGCCCTCGCCAACCTCACCTTCTCTTTCTCAAGATCAATTATATCACATGTCTTCACCATCTCAGACTATATTTGTTGTCGTTTATCCATCTTCTTCATGTCTATCATGTCCCTCTCCATGGCATCCTCTCTTGATCGAACTTCATCTTCTCTCGATTGTACCTTTGAACCCCCCCCCCCTCCTTGTTGCCAAAGATGTATGTCCATGTGATGGACATTTTACTTGCCATGTATGTCCATGAGCCTTTTCTTTTGCTTAGCTCCAGATATAGGATCCATGCCTGTGGTTAATGAAGCTTTACAC
Organism: Triticum dicoccoides; assembly: GCF_002162155.2. Classification (NCBI taxonomy): domain Eukaryota; kingdom Viridiplantae; phylum Streptophyta; class Magnoliopsida; order Poales; family Poaceae; genus Triticum; species Triticum dicoccoides. The sequence goes on along the minus strand of NC_041391.1, from coordinate 582,709,343 downwards.
CACAAGACATCCTCATGGGTTTCGATGCGTTTCTCCTTCCCTTCAGTTTTTCTTGAATGCCCAGTGATTGTCCAGCATCAAATAGAGGCGAATTTCTATCATCATCTCATAATTTGGAGGATCTTGACCATCATCTATCATATCCATCATGAATGAGTCATAAACATGCATCACAATGAAATTACCTTCTTAAAATTAATTCGTGCCCATTGGAGTTGCGGTTACTCGTACATCGTGTCCATGGAGGTGCCCGTCTCCTACATGAAGGCGTTTAGGATGCCCGAACATTGCAAAGCCAAAACAGCTTAGGGCGCTAGCGTGGCCGAGGGCGCAAACTCGGGTGCACACACGGGCATGTCAGAAGACGCCAAAGCAGACACGACGAACCCCATGTCGAGGACGTCTTTCATCGCAGCTTCCTTTTCGGCCTTCTTGCAGGCAAATCGGGCACGTTACTCCTTTCAGACAATTGTCTCCGCTTTATTCCCAGCATAGGGACCCATGGACTTCGCTGACCCATTGTCCATGGCGACACGCGAACATCGGGACCAAGGAGGATGTTGATGGTGTGAACGTGCATGCAGCAAGGGCGACGAAGCAGACGCATAAAATGGAGGACGGGCGCAGGGGAGAGGGCAGTTGATTTGGTCAATTCTTAGGATTTTGGTGGGGCCAAACGGATACAAATCCATCCCACATATAAATTAAGTTTGAGGTGTGTTCGACAGCCTAGACATAGGATTGAGTATGAAGAGAACGATTGGGTGGTGTTTTTTCATCCCAACAATATCCGAACAATCCGCTCAAACATACAGGTGGTTTAGGGGTTCTGTTGGACATGCTCTTAGAGCATCTCTAATAGACTCCGTATATCAACGGCCCTTATATCGCTGATAAGGGCTGAGAAATCAGAGATTTGAGGGCGCGAAATCGGCTGCGGCCAAACAGAGCCCTCATTTGAAACCATAAATTTGAAAAAAAAACATCCTCGGGCGAAATGAAGAACACATGCTACATAAATAGTTTGATCATCGCTACATTTCGAAAGTTATTTTACATCGCGATGCCGCCCTACCCTAAACTAGCAAAAAACAAAGCTCACTGGAGCTCTCCGGGTGCGGTGGTGGCGCTCACTCGTCGTCGAAGGAGGAAACAAGATCGATGTACATCTTGTCTTACTCCTTGGCTTCACGGTGCCTCCCCGCCTGCTTGGCGTCGAACACGCGCGCGGTGGCAAGCGCCTGCTCGTGGAGGAGCTCATTGAGCTCCTCATCCAGTCGATGACGCACGTCCTCCTCCTCATGCTCGCGCGCACTATGCTCGGCGAGCGCCGCTTCGAGGGCATCCGTGCGGGCACGACGAGGTAGTCCTCCAGGCCAATAACGTCGTGGCCGCGCGGGCGCTCCTCCCCCGGCTCCCTCTTGATGGCGCGGAGCGGAGGAAGCTCGTTGGGCTCCCTCTTCATCGGAAGCAGCGGCGCGCCCAAAGAGCTCATGCGTAGAAGCGTCGCGCACAGCGGCGGTCATACTCCTCCTTCTCGCGGCGGAGGAGGGACGTAGACACCGGGAGCCTGTAGTTGGTGTACCGTTTGGAAGAGCGCTTGCGCGCCGCGTCGGCGATGACGCAACACTTGCGCTCCGGGTCTTCACTGCCACCGCGCCGACCAGAGCTTGACATCGTCGTGGATCGGTGAGGGGGGCGGCGGATTTAGCTCACCGGCGGCGAGAAATCGGAGAGGGGATTGGGGAATTGCGGCGGCGGGGGATAGGGTTTCGACCCTATCCCGGCTGCGAACCTGTAGTTATACTGCTCGAGCGGGAGGGGGGGAGGGGGGTTCGCGCCATCGTAAAATCTTTACGGGCCGGGACGACTATACGGTCTCTGGTCTAACCGCCAAACCCGTATAGTCGCTGGATTTTTACAGTTTACGTGTTTTCATGGAGTCTGCTAGAGATGCTCTTACGTAAAACTGCTTGTGAGGGAATATGCATCGAATATGCACCGGCAAGAGAATATCCTTTCTATTTAAGATAGGAGAATATCCTCCGGACATCAAAAGAACTGATTAAGCATGCCTCAACTGCGACGGGGAGTTGCATTCCAGCACCAATCCATCAATGCATCAAGCGTGACCCGGCCGGGTTTGTTTGGACGGTGCCCACCCGCTCGATCGAGCTGGGTTGGTGAGCAGGGCGAGAAGAAAACGGCCGACGACTGGATGCCTTTTTGCGTCGTCTAAGCAAGAAAAATGTTTTCATTGAAATGGGAAACAAAGTCAATTCATGGTTGTTGGCAATGGCGAGGAGACGAGGAAGCAGAAACGTGAAAAAGTCCGGTTAGGAAAGCGCAGAATGGGAGCCACCGTACAGAAATTACAACAGTTTGTTACTTTAACCTGTCATTTTCCCTGTCGATCGATCGACGGTTACGTCGGCGACTCATCATCATACCGGTGGTAGTATCTTAATGATTGGCAGGGGTTGTGTCATCAAGTTTAGAGTGATTGGGCTCTTGGATTAACGGCCGAGGTCAGAACCGGGGAGCCGGATTGGTTCTTGGAAGCGCCAAGAGCTGTTTGGTCGAGCTTGGAAATGGCTATCTTGCAAGGCAATTTCTGTTCTTCAGCTGCATGATCGTTTTTTAAGATCGCCCCCTCCTAGCATTGGCCTACCGAGGATGTCAAAGCCTAAATGCCCCGTGTTGCCGAGCTCGTCATCGTTACTTGTGTGCTTTTTTCTCTCTATATCTAAGAAACATGGATAGCTCCCCTGGTTCCTTTTCATTATGAAAGAAACCGCGGCGTTCAGAAACCTTATATCATCGGAACATCAGCACAATACTCGAAACACAGGGCGTCACTCTGCTGGCTAGGCGGAAGGCCGCACGGCATGCCCACGGATCCCTCTTCTATTTAAAAATGCCTTTAAGAGCTAATTCCGGATGATCATATTTTTCTAACACAGTACAATCAAAGTCGCTTACATATTAAATCTTGATCTTCTGAGGATTATCGATGCGAAGAATCTATGGTCCAACATTGCGATCGGTGCACTATTTCGCATTTTAATTGAACTATAATAATAACAATATTTTCTTTATAAGTTGAACAAATTATTACATCACTATATTCTTTTTTATTAAACTATATATAGAAAAAAAAGTCCAGCAACAAATTGATACAACAAGTGACAATATTATGATATGTATAAAAATAAATTTATAAAAACATTTCTTTAAAAAAACATTACAACACCTCCCATACGCATACACTCACCCTTATCAATGCACAGGTATCCAACCCTCATGAGCACCTCCGAGACAGAGCAGGTGAATCTTGAGATTGCCAAAGTTATCGCTTGCATCACACAACCCATGAAAAATTTATCTCCCGATGAAGGAACATTACTGGAAAACCTAAAATTAATACAGAAAAAATACAAGTATCTGTGGCAAGTCTGCGATTTAAACCTTGCAAGGAAACTAGACATCTTAGCCATGTTGAGTTCGCAAGTTTATAAAAAAAATCACTCGCCCGTCCGCATTGTTTGTTTCTAAGTTGGTTTCCGTGCCTCTCGCCGGCACCGCCGCCGGTCCACTTCGTCTCCTATGGACCTTGGACCATGGAGGCATGGTGGATTCCGACCCTTACCGGCGGGAGGGCTCCGTGTCTAGGTGTTTTTTTGAGTTTTGTTAGGGTTTGTGTCATGGTCAAGAAGATGAGACAGCGGTGGCTTCTTGAAGATGAAATAAGGTTTTTCCCGCTTAGCCCCGTCCCGGTGATGCTTCAAGTGTCGTCGGAGGGCGTGTGAAGGTGTGTCTCCGGCGGATCTCGTAGGATCCGGTCGGCGTTTATCTTCGGTGGATCCTTCTGGACCCGTCCTTCGTCCATCTACATCTATGTGTGTGCAGGTTGAATCCTTTCGATCTATGATTCTCTTCATTGGCGGTGGTTACTGTTCTGGTGCGCTGGTCCTATGAGGCCTTAGCACGACGACTTTCCGACTGTCTACTACAATAATGTATGCTCGGCTTCGATAAGGGAGGGGCGATGACGGCGGCGCGCCTTCGACTCGCTCCAGTGTTTGTAATCGTCGCTAGATAGTTTACGAACCTAGATGTAAATTTTACTTCTAGTGTTTTTTTATTGCCTTGACAGTTCATGAATAGATGAAAAGTTTTCTCGCAAAAAGGAAATTTTATAAAAGCAATCGCGTGAATTTACGCACATTTTCGTGTGCTCACAAAGCGGCTAAAATTGCTAGAAGACCGGTACCAACCCATGTCACGGTCCTCAGCTTGGACCAACCAAACCCGGTCACCATTTATAAAACCCGCCTCCGACCCACGCACGCGCACGGCCAAACCAACCGCGCCGCAACCGCACACGCCCGCACAAGAACGGCCCGAACAAAAATAGTCTTTCCATCCCGTTGTCTTGTCCGTTCCTTGGTTTCGTCGCCGCCAGCCCCCGGCGATCTCCGCGACCGCGACCCGCCGCCGCCGCAGATCTCGCCGAGGAAGCCGCGCTCGGTTTCCCCGACCCGTTGGGACGTCCGCGCCTATAAAACGCGGCCCTCCGCTCCCCCGGTCCAGCTCCCCGAGGCCGAGGCGCTCTTCTCCCGCCCCGCCCATGTACGTGCCGCATCGCCCCTCCCCCCGCTACTTTCCCCCCTTCCGCGTGGACGCAATTCGTGGCGCGGTTTGCAGCTCGGAATCCAATCAGGGGAGCGCGATTTTGCTCGCTATTGCTCTTCGTTGTTCTCTTTTGCGTGCTTATTTTGATTCGATGCGTGCACTGATTGCTCAATCGACCATGGGAGGGTTTGCTAACCTTGGTGTTCTCTTGTCTTGGTGCGGAGCAGAATGGCCGCGTGCACGTCTCAGCATGCGCTCATCTCCGTCAAACCTCGGTGCGCTTCCGCCAGCTTCAGCTCCGACAGGAGGGCTGGCAATGTGCGCTTTGTTTCTACAACGAGTTGCTGCCCCAGCAGCCGGAAACTGGGCTTGGTTTGCGCGTCGAATTCACAATCTTCAGTGATTGAACCGGCTAAGCTACCGTCAAGCCCCGAAAGCGGCAGCAACCCCAAAAAATCAAGTAATCTTCTTAAGTTATATCAGGCTCTGCAGCGGTACGTTCTGTTTCGCCTGCTGTAACATCAAATTCTTCTTGTGCTTGTAGGTGAGGCTGCACTGATATTGATTCGGCACGGGGAATCATTGTGGAACGAGAAAAATCTGTTTACTGGCTGCGTCGATGTGCCCCTGACCCCCAAGGGTGTCAATGAGGCGATCGAGGCGGGTAAAAGGATATGCAATATCCCAGTTGATGTTATATACACATCATCACTAATCCGTGCTCAGATGACCGCTATGCTTGCCATGATGCAGCACCGTCGTAAGAAGGTTCTCTACCTTTTTTTTTCTCTATCTGATTTGTAGTGGAAGCATACTGTATCTGGATATTTTGAATCAATTAGCATTATATTTAGAGGTCTTCATGTCTGTGTTTATACCAGGTTCCAATTATTGTGCACAAGGAGAGCGAACGGGCACACCAGTGGAGTCAGGTATACAGCGAGGAGACAAAGAAGCAGTCCATTCCTGTAATAACAGCTTGGCAGTTGAATGAACGAATGTAAGGGTTCGCTAATATCTTATAACGGTTGTTTCATAATTATATTTCTAATTATGCATATAAGATACTCCCTCCGTCCCAAAATTCTTGTCTTAGATTTGTCTAAATACGGATGTATCAAGTCACGTTTTGGTATTAGATACATCCGTATCTAGACTAATCTAAGACAAGAATTTTGGGACGGAGGGAGTATAAACTAATGCTGTGTCTCAAAGGTATGGTGAACTGCAAGGCCTTAACAAGCAAGAAACGGCTGATCTGTTTGGCAAAGAACAAGTTCATGAATGGCGTCGTAGTTATGACATTCCTCCCCCAAATGGAGAGAGCCTAGAGATGTGTGCAGAGAGAGCAGTTTCTTATTTCAAAGAGCAAGTAAGGATATGTTTCAGTGCTGTTAATTTAGTTTGGACCTTTGGTTGTAGATGGTTTAGCTGTCTCTTGCCTCTGAATACATATCAGTTTCTGCTTTTCTGTCATCTGTTATCACCTAACGTGATATAAAATCAGCAGTCTGCATTCAGCTTTGATTTGCCGTTCCCAGTTTGTAACATTTTTAGAGGACTGTAACCATCATATATTTTGACCTGCAGATTATACCTCAGCTTGTGTCTGGAAAGCATGTTATGATTGCTGCCCATGGGAATTCACTCCGCTCAATTATAATGCATCTGGACAAGTTGACTTCTCAAGAGGTGATGTATCTAGTTTATCTACGATTTCCAGTCAGCCATGTTTTAGTGAGATAGATACTAATGCGTTAAGACTTTTTACTTAGGTAATAAGCCTTGAGTTGTCGACTGGCATTCCTATGCTGTATATATTTAAGGAAGGGAAATTTATCAGGCGGGGCAGTCCCGCAGGACCTTCTGAGGCAGGCGTCTATGCTTATACAAAGGTAAGAGTCTTCTCAGTATTTTCTAACTAGAACGAATTGGGTGCAACAAAATGCTGATTTCATGTTCATTAACATATCTTGACCATCATCTGACATTTAAAGCTTACTACTATATGCACAACTATAATCAGAAGCTAAAGCAACTAACGGTATCTTTTCTTTTACTCCAAGCAAAACTATAAAACAGCAAGAGTAGTTTTTGAGGCGAAGTGGGATTCATCATTTTTCTTATATAGTTATATGTGTGCAGATCAGTACTTAAAATTCACCAGTAGTTGTTATTTAGTTTGGATAGATGAATATGCTAGCTTTTTAAATGTTCCATAATTTGAATCTGAAGAAATCAAATTTTGACTGCAGAGTTTGGCCAAGTATAGACAGAAGCTTGACGGCATGGATCAGTAAGACGGTAACCATTGTAAGCAAACATTTGCTATTTTCACAAGTAGCACTAAAAAAAAGGCATTATTCCGAAGACACTGCTCTAATGTCGATCCTTTATCTTGAATGGGCATGCAGGCTTTATTTTGCAGCGGTGGTCTGAGGCATCCTCACTCGTCGAACATGCATTTCTCCCGCCAAAGAAGTGGGTTAACTTCACATACTATTGAGCACCTGTAACTTTGAGATGTAAGGAGTTTGCTGCAGTTTGTAGCTTCTCCTCCGCTTCTTTTGAAGCCATTGCAGCTTGTAACAGGGAAATGTAGGAAAAATATAGGCTACGGCCTGAAAGATTAAACGGGGATAAAATTCTGGTCACCAGTGTGTTCCACTCCTTTTGTTCCCCGCATTCTTTAGATGCGACTTTACAACGACTCGGAATTGAATGTTTTTGTGTTGTTGGGTACTGTCAGAAATGATACCGTGTGATCAGAACAATAGAGTTCTTGCCAAGCAGATGATCACTGTTTTTTCCTTTGAGTGTTTAATGATCAACTGCCCATAATGTATCATGCTATCGTTTAATCCACCATTTGGGCTCCTATTCTCCAGCCCATATAAGCAATACAAACACAAGCGCCGAGCCCAGATCACGCCTGTTTTTAAGTTGCAGGGACCGGCCTGTCTTGTCTTTTGGCCCAGCTTCAGCGCCGAGCCCAGATCACGCCTGTTTTAAAGTTGCAGGGACCGGCCTGTCTTGTCTTCTGGCCCAGCTTCAGCAACAGACCGGCTGGGTTACAGGAGAGCAACTAATTAACGAACGCTCCTTCGGAAGTCTCGCAACGCTCAGCTCTACTTGACGCGCTCTCAGTAATTCGTCACGTGTCGTGCTCTGGGCGTTCCCTCTGAATTTCATTTTTTTAATTTTTTCGCACGGGTTTCGGCTTTTTAAATGGTTTTTTTTTCTGGGTTTTTTTATGTTTTGGTTTCCCACCGGTCTTCCCTAGTTTTTTGATCAAAAAAAATTCGAATTTTTTTCCGCAAAAAAACGCGTTTTTTTTTCGCGAGAGTTACGGTTTTGTATCCGCGAGAGGCACAATTGTGCTTTCGCAAGAGGCACGGACGAGAAAAAAGACGCGTTTTCTGTTTTTTTCCCTTTCACGAGAGGCACGCTTTTGCTTCTGTGAGAGTCACGGCCGTGCCTCTTGGAAACGGAAAAAAACGCGTTTTCTATTTATTTTGCTTCCGCGAGAGGCGCGATTTTGCTTCCGCGAGAGGCACGGTTGTGATTTCGTTAGAGGCACGGGCGTGCCTCTTTCGAAAAGGGAAATACCCGTGCTCCCGATTTGGTTTTTTTGTCCTTTTTTCGTCCTATTTTTTTCATGAAAAAAAGTTCGTCAAAATCTATCAACATGTGATCTAGTTTTGAAAATCTCGAAGTGAGAAATCCAACAGCGAAAGCGCTTCGAGATTTGGACGCACGGTTTAAGAGATAAAACGTTTTGAATAAACGGATCTACGAAAAAAGGGAAAACTCTCCGGTTATGACAAGTGACGCACATGTTGATGAGGTTATGTACCTAGGGTAGGGTCATGGACCTATCTAGGATACCATGCCCAAGGACATCATCATACGAAGCTACCTTCCAGTCGACCAAGAGAAGTTCCACTCGACCAAGGGAGACTCCACTCGACTGGCTAGAAGACACTCGACCATGAAGATGCACTCGACCATCAGAAGTTCAGGATCTACTTTGCATCCAAACGGTCTGTAATTGAATAGTCTTAATGGTCATGATGACACTTTATGTAGGGCGTTATCAGTAACGCCCAGCCTTAATGTACTTTAATGTTGGAAATATGCCCTAGAGGCAATAATAAAAGTATTATTATATTTCAATGTTCATGATAAATGTCTTTTATTCATGCTATAACTGTATTATCCGGAAATCGTAATACACGTGTGAATACTTAGACTACAATATGTCCCTGGTGAGCCTCTAGTTGACTAGCTCGTTGTGATCAACAGATAGTCATGGTTTCCTGACTATGGACATTGGATGTCATTGATAACGGGATCACATCATTAGGAGAATGATGTGATGGACAAGACCCAATCCTAAGCATAGCATAAAAGATCGTGTAGTTCGTTTTGCTAGAGCTTTGCAAATGTCAAGTATCTCTTCCTTCGACCATGAGATCGTGTAACTCCCGGATATCGTAAGAGTGCCTTGGGTGTCTCAAACGTCACAACGTAACTGGGTGACTATAAAGGTGCATTACAGGTATCTCCGAAAGTAGCTGTTGGGTTGACACGGATCGAGACTGGGATTTGTCACTCCGTATGACGGAGAGGTATCTCTGGGCCCACTCGGTAATGCATCATCATAATGAGCTCAATGTGACCAAGGTGTTGGACACGGGATCATGCATTACGGTACGAGTAAAGTGACTTGCCGGTAACGAGACTGAACAAGGTATTGGGATACTGACGGTCGAGTCTCGGGCAAGTAACGTACCGATTGACAAAGGGAATTGCATACAGGGTTTGATCGAATCCTCGACATAGTGGTTCATCCGATGACAACATCGAGGAGCATGTGGGAGCCATCATGGGTATCCAGATCCCGCTGTTGGTTATTGACCTGAGAGCGTCTCGGTCATGTCTGCATGTCTCCCGAACCCGTAGGGTCTACACACTTAAGGTTCGGTGATGCTAGGGTTATTAGGAAGACTAGTATGTGACTACCGAATGTTGTTCGGAGTCCCGGATGGGATCCTGGACGTCAGAGGAGCTCCGGAAGGGTCCGGAGGTAAAGATTTATATATGGGAAGTTGTCAAACGGACACCGGGAAGTTTCGGGGTCATATCGGTAGTGTACCGGGGCCACCGGAAGGGTTCCAGGGGTCCACCGGGAGGGGCCACCCCTCCCGGGGGGGGGGGGGCCACATGGGCTGCGTGGGGCAGGGAGCCAGCCCCTGGTGGGCTGGCCGCACCCCCTCCCTTGGGCCCTTGCGCCTAGGGTTGAGGGGGGAACCCTAGAGGGGGCGCCCCCTTGGCTTGGGGGGCAAGCCACCCTCTTCCCCTCTCCCCTTGGCCGCCGCACCCCCCCTAGATGGGTTCTAGGGGGCCGGCCCCCTTCTCCCTTTCCCCTATAAATAGAGGGGTGAGGGGAGGGCAGCCGCACCACCCTCCAAGGCGCAGCCCTCCCCTCCCCAACACCTCTCCTCCTCCGTTGTGTGCTTGGCGAAGCCCTGTCGGAGTACTGCCTCTCCACCATCACCACGCTGTCGTGCTGCCGGTGGAGCTGTCTTCCTCAACCTCTCCTTCCCCCTTGCTGGATCAAGAAGGAGGAGACGTCTCCCGTCCCGTACGTGTGTTGAACGCGGAGGTGCTGTCCGTTCAGCACTTGGTCATCGGTGATTCGAGTCACGTCGAGTACGACTACATCATCACCTTGCAAGCTTCCGCACGCGATCTACAAGTGGTATGTAGATGCAAACTCTCTCCCTTGACTCGTTGCTTAGATGAACTCATAGATGGATCTTGGTGAAACCGTAGGAAAAATTTTAATTTTCTGCAACGTTCCCCAACAGTGGCATCATGAGCTAGGTCTATGCGTAGTTCTCTTTGCACGAGTAGAACACAATTTTGTTGTGGGCGTGGATTTTGTCATCTTACTTGCCTCTACTAGTCTTTTCTTGCTCAACGGTATTGTGGGATGAAGCGGCCCGGACCAACCTTACACGTACACTTACGTGAGACCGGTTCCACCGACTGACATGCACTAGTTGCATAAGGTGGCTGGCGGGTGTCTGTCTCTCCCACTTTAGTTGGAGCGGAATCGATGAACAGGGCCCTTATGAAGGGTAAATAGAAGTTGACAAAATCACGTTGTGGTGACTCGTAGGTAAGAAAATGTTCTTGCTAGAACCCAATTGCAGCCACGTAAAAGATGCAACAACAAATTAGAGGACGTCTAACTTGTTTTTGCAGCGATTGATCATGTGATGTGATATGGCCAGAAGTTGTGATGAATGATGAATTGTGATGTATGAGATCATGTTCTTTGTAATAGGATTCACGACTTGCATGTCGATGAGTATGACAACCGGCAGGAGCCATAGGAGTTGTCTTTATTTTTTGTATGACCTGCGTGTCATTGAATAACGTCATGTAAACTACTTTACTTTATTGCTAAACGTTAGTCATAGAAGTAGAAGTAGTCGTTGGCGTGACAACTTCATGAAGACACGATGATGGAGATCATGATGATGGAGATCATGGTGTCAAGCCGGTGACAAGATGATCATGGAGCCCAGAAGATGAAGATCAATGGAGCTATATGATATTGGCCATATCATGTCACAACTATATAATTGCATGTGATGTTTATTATGTTTTGCATCTTGTTTACTTAGGACGACGGTAGTAAATAAGATGATCCCTTACAAAAATTTCAAGAAGTGTTCTCCCCTAACTGTGCACCGTTGCTACAGTTCGTCGCTTCTAAGCACCACCTGATGATCGGGTGTGATGGATTCTTACGTTCACATACAACGGGTGTAAGACAGTTTTACACAGCGAAAACACTTAGGGTTAACTTGACGAGCCTAGCATGTGCAGACATGGCCTCGGAACACGGAGACCGAAAGGTCGAACACGAATCGTATGGAAGATACGATCAACATGAGAATGTTCACCGACGATGACTAGTCCGTCTCACGTGATGATCGGACACGGGCTAGTCGACTCGGATCGTGTGACACTTAGATGACTAGAGGGATGTCTAATCTAAGTGGGAGTTCATAATTTGATTAGAACTTTATTATCATGAACTTAGTCTAAAACCTTTGCAAATATGTCTTGTAGATCAATGGCCAACGCTAATGTCAACATGAATTTCAACGCGTTCCTAGAGAAAACCAAGCTGAAAGATGATGGCAGCAACTATACGGACTGGGTCCGGAACCTGAGGATCATCCTCATAGCTGCCAGGAAACAATATGTCCTAGAAGGACCGCTAGGTGACTCGTCCCAGAGAACCAAGACATTATGAATGCTTGGCAAACTCGCGCTGATGATTACTCCCTCGTTCAGTGCGGCATGCTTTACAGCTTAGAACCGGGGCTCCAAAAGCGTTTTGAGCATCACGGAGCATATGAGATGTTCGAAGAGCTGAAACTAGTTTTCCAAGCTCATGCCCGGGTCGAGAGATATGATGTCTCCGACAAGTTCTACAGTTGTAAGATGGAGGAAAACAGTTCTGTCAGTGAGCACATCCTGAAGATGTCTGGGTTGCACAACCGTATGACCCAGCTGAACATTAACCTCCCATATGAGGCGGTCATTGACAGAATCCTCCAGTCGCTCCCACCAAGCTACAAGAGCTTTGTGATGAACTACAACATGCAGGGGATGGAAAAGACCATTCCTGAAGTGTTCTCGATGCTGAAGTCAGCAGAGGCTGAAATCAAGAAAGAACATCAAGTGTTGATGGTCAATAAGACCACTAAGTTCAAGAAGGGCAAGGGTAAGAAGAACTTCAAGAAAGACGGCAAAGATGTTGCCGCGCCTGGTAAGCCAGTTACCGGGAAGAAGTCAAAGAATGGACCCAAGCCTGAGACTGAGTGCTTTTATTGCAAGGGGAAGGGTCACTGGAAGCGGAACTGCCCCAAATACTTAACGGATAAGAAGGCCGGCAAGACCAAAGGTATATTTGATATACATGTGATTGATGTGTACCTTACCAGTACTCGTAGTAACTCCTGGGTATTTGATACCGGTGCCGTTGCTCATATTTGTAACTCACAGCAGGAGCTGCGGAATAAACGGAGACTGGCGAAGGACGAGGTGACGATGCGCGTCGGGAATGGTTCCAGAGTCGATGTGATCGCCGTCGGCACGCTGCCTCTACATTTACCTACGGGATTAGTTTTGAACCTTAATAACTGTTATTTAGTGCCAAGTTTGAGCATGAACATTGTATCTTGATCTCGTTTAATACGAGATGGCTACTCATTTAAGTCAGAGAATAATGGTTGTTCGATTTATATGAGAGATATGTTTTATGGTCATGCTCCGATGGTCAATGGTTTATTCTTAATGAATCTCGAACGTAATATTACACATGTTCATAGTGTAGATGCCAAAAGATTTAAAGTTGATAACGATAGTCCCACATACTTGTGGCACTGCCGCCTTGGTCACATTGGTGTCAAACGCATGAAGAAGCTCCATGCCGATGGACTTTTAGAGTCTCTTGATTATGAATCGTTTGACACGTGCGAACCATGCCTCTTGGGCAAAATGACCAAGACTCCGTTCTCCGGAACAATGGAGTGAGCAACCAACTTGTTGGAAATCATACATACCGATGTGTGCGGTCCAATGAGCGTTGAGGCTCGCGGAGGATATCGTTATGTTCTCACTCTCACTGATGACTTGAGTAGATATGGGTATGTCTACTTAATGAAACACAAGTCTGAGACCTTTGAAAAGTTCAAGGAATTTCAGAATGAGGTAGAGAATCAACGTGACCGAAAGATAAAATTCTTACGATCAGATCGTGGAGGAGAATACTGAAGTCACGAATTTGGTACACACTTGAGGAAATGTGGAATCGTTTCACAACTCACGCCGCCTGGAACACCTCAGCGAAACGGTGTGTCCGAACGTCGTAATCGCACTCTATTGGATATGGTACGGTCTATGATGTCTCTTACTGATTTACCGCTATCATTTTGGGGATACGCTCTAGAGACAGCTACATTCACTTTAAATAGGGCACCGTCTAAATCCGTTGAGACGACACCGTATGAATTATGGTTTGGAAAGAAACCTAAGCTGTCGTTTCTAAAAGTTTGGGGATGCGATGCTTATGTCAAGAAACTTCAACCTGAAAAGCTCGAACCCAAGTCGAGAAAATGCGTATTCATAGGATACCCTAAGGAAACTGTCGGGTATACCTTCTACTTAAGATCCGAAGGCAAGATCTTTGTTGCCAAGAATGGATGCTTTCTGGAAAAAGAGTTTCTCTCGAAAGAAGTAAGTGGGAGGAAGGTAGAACTCGATGAAGTACTACCTCTTGAGCGGGAAAGTGGCGCAGCACAGGAAACCGTTCCTGTGATGCCCACACCAACTGAAGAGGAAAACAATGATGATAATCAAGGTACTTCGGATCAAGTTACTGCTGAACTTCGTAGGTCCACAAGGACACGTTCCGCACCAGAGTGGTACGGCAACCCTGTCCTGGAAATCATGTTGTTAGACAACAATGAACCTTCGAACTATGAAGAAGCGATGGCGGGCCCGGATTCCAACAAATGGCTTGAAGCCATGAAATCCGAGATAGAATCCATGTATGAAAACAAAGTATGGACTTTGACAGACTTGCCCGATGATCGGCGAGCGATAGAAAACAAATGGATTTTTAAGAAGAAGACGGACGCGGATGGAAATGTTACCATCTATAAGGCTCGACTTGTCGCTAAGGGTTATCGACAAGTTCAAGGGATTGACTACGACGAGACTTTCTCTCCCGTAGCGAAGCTGAAGTCCGTCCGAATCATGTTAGCAATTGCCGCATACTATGATTATGAGATATGGCAAATGGACGTCAAAACGGCATTCCTTAACGGACATCTTAAGGAAGAACTGTATATGATGCAGCCGGAAGGTTTTGTCGATCCTCAGAATGCTAACAAAGTATGCAAGCTCCAGCGATCCATTTATGGACTGGTGCAAGCATCTCGGAGTTGGAACATTCGCTTTGATGAGATGATCAAAGCGTTTGGGTTTATGCAGACTTATGGAGAAGCCTGCGTTTACAAGAAAGTGAGTGGGAGCTCTGTAGCATTTCTCATATTATATGTAGATGACATACTCTTGATGGGAAATAATATAGAATTTCTAGACAGCATTAAGGCCTACTTGAATAAGTGTTTTTCAATGAAGGACCTTGGAGAAGCTGCTTATATATTAGGCATCAAGATCTATAGAGATAGATCGAGACGCCTCATAGGTCTTTCACAAAGCACATACCTTGATAAGATTTTGAAGAGGTTCAAAATGGATCAGTCCAAGAAGGGGTTCTTGCCTATGTTACAAGGTGTGAGACTGAGCTCGGCTTAGTCACCGACCATGGCAAAAGATAAAGAAGAGATGAGTGTCATCCCCTATGCTTCAGCCATAGGATCTATTATGTATGCCATGCTGTGTACCAGACCCGATGTAAACCTTGCCGTAAGTTTGGTAGCAAGATACCAAAGTAATCCCGGCAAGGAACACTGGACAGCGGTCAAGAATATCCTGAAGTACCTGAAAAGGACGAAGGACATGTTTCTCGTTTATGGAGGAGACGAAGAGCTCGTCGTAAAGGGTTACGTCGACGCTAGCTTCGACTCAGATCTGGATGACTCTAAGTCACAAACCGGATACGTGTATATGTTGAATGGTGGAGCAGTAAGCTGGTGCAGCTGCAAGCAGAGCGTCGTGGCGGGATCTACATGTGAAGCGGAGTACATGGCAGCCTCGGAGGCAGCACATGAAGCGATTTGGGTGAAGGAGTTCATCACCGACCTAGGAGTCATACCCAATGCGTCGGGGCCGATCAAACACTTCTGTGACAACACTGGAGCTATTGCCCTCGCAAAGGAGCCCAGGTTTCACAAGAAGACCAGGCACATCAAGCGTCGTTTCAACTCCATTCGTGAAAATGTTCAAGATGGAGACATAGAGATTTGCAAAGTGCACACGGATCTGAATGTCGCAGATCCGCTGACTAAACCTCTCTCGCGTGCAAAACATGATCAACACCAGAACTCTATGGGTGTTCGATTCATCACAATGTAACTAGATTGGTGACTCTAGTGCAAGTGGGAGACTGTTGGAAATATGCCCTAGAGGCAATAATAAAAGTATTATTATATTTCAATGTTCATGATAAATGTCTTTTATTCATGCTATAACTGTATTATCCGGAAATCGTAATACACGTGTGAATACTTAGACTACAATATGTCCCTGGTGAGCCTCTAGTTGACTAGCTCGTTGTGATCAACAGATAGTCATGGTTTCCTGACTATGGACATTGGATGTCGTTGATAACGGGATCACATCATTAGGAGAATGATGTGATGGACAAGACCCAATCCTAAGCATAGCATAAAAGATCGTGTAGTTCGTTTTGCTAGAGCTTTGCAAATGTCAAGTATCTCTTCCTTCGACCATGAGATCGTGTAACTCCCGGATATCGTAAGAGTGCCTTGGGTGTATCAAACGTCACAACGTAACAGGGTGACTATAAAGGTGCATTACAGGTATCTCCGAAAGTAGTTGTTGGGTTGACACGGATCGAGACTGGGATTTGTCACTCCGTATGACGGAGAGGTATCTCTGGGCCCACTCGGTAATGCATCATCATAATGAGCTCAATGTGACCAAGGTGTTGGACACGGGATCATGCATTACGGTACGAGTAAAGTGACTTGCCGGTAACGAGACTGAACAAGGTATTGGGATACCGACGATCGAGTCTCGGGCAAGTAACGTACCGATTGACAAAGGGAATTGCATACAGGGTTTGATCGAATCCTCGACATAGTGGTTCATCCGATGACAACATCGAGGAGCATGTGGGAGCCATCATGGGTATCCAGATCCCGCTGTTGGTTATTGACCTGAGAGCGTCTCGGTCATGTCTGCATGTCTCCCGAACCCGTAGGGTCTACACACTTAAGGTTCGGTGACGCTAGGGTTATTAGGAAGACTAGTATGTGACTACCGAATGTTGTTCGGAGTACCGGATGGGATCCTGGATGTCACGAGGAGCTCCGGAAGGGTCCGGAGGTAAAGATTTATATATGGGAAGTTGTTAAACGGACACCGGGAAGTTTCGGGGTCATACCGGTAGTGTACCGGGGCCACCGGAAGGGTTCCGGGGGTCCACCGGGAGGGGCCACCCCTCCCGGGGGGGCCACATGGGCTGCGTGGGGCAGGGAGGCATCCCCTGGTGGGCTGGCCGCACCCCCTCCCTTGGGCCCTTGCGCCTAGGGTTGAGGGGGGAACCCTAGAGGGGGCGCCCCCTTGGCTTGGGGGGCAAGCCACCCTCTTCCCCTCTCCCCTTGGCCGCCGCACCCCCCCTAGATGGGTTCTAGGGGGCCGGCCCCCTTCTCCCTTTCCCCTATAAATAGAGGGGTGAGGGGAGGGCAGCCGCACCACCCTCCAAGGCACAGCCCTCCCCTCCCCAACACCTCTCCTCCTCCGTTGTGTGCTTGGCGAAGCCCTGTCGGAGTACTGCCTCTCCACCATCACCACGCGTCGTGCTGCCGGTGGAGCTGTCTTCCTCAACCTCTCCTTCCCCCTTGCTGGATCAAGAAGGAGGAGACGTCTCCTGTCCCGTACGTGTGTTGAACGCGGAGGTGCTGTCCGTTCAGCACTTGGTCATCGGTGATTCGAGTCACGTCGAGTACGACTACATCATCACCTTGCAAGCTTCCGCACGCGATCTACAAGTGGTATGTAGATGCAAACTCTCTCCCTTGACTCGTTGCTTAGATGAACTCATAGATGGATCTTGGTGAAACCGTAGGAAAAATTTTAATTTTCTGCAACGTTCCCCAACATTTAACCCTCCTCTACGTGGGCTGGCTGGGTCCTGGCGTCCTCTATATAAGCCACCCCCCTCCACTGGTAGAAGGGTTCGCACCCCTGTAACTCATATACATAGAGATCAGTCGACCGCCTCCGAGCTCCGAGACGTAGGGCTGTTACTTCCTCAGAGAAGGGCCTGAACTAGCTAAACACCCGTGTGTACAACTACTCCATAGCTAGGACCTTGCCTTTCCATACTTACCCCCCATTCTACTGTCAGACTTAGAACTACGACAGTTGGCGCCCACCGTGGGGCAGGTGTCTTAGCGACTTTTTTGGAGAAGTTGCAATTTGTCCGATTGCCTTCATCATGGTTTCCGGCGGAACTCTGGTCGAGGGCCACGAGATCCGTCTCGGTGCGCTCACTTTCATCGCCGACGACTCCGCTTGGCTCCAGGAGGCACCACTCGACATCGACGCGCTCCCCGTCCGCGGGGCGACGCACTTTCGGGCGTGTGTCCGCGGCGTCTTGCTGCGGCAGCCGTCGACCCCGTACCGGTCGACTCCTGCGCCGTCCTCCCTCCCTGTCTCCCGCCAGCGCAAGCGCTCCGGTCGGTCGAGGCTCCAGCGATGGGTGAGACACGCAGTGGCTCGCCAATCGGCCACCACCCAAGTCGCGACGATTGAGCCCGATGAATCTCTCTACGGCCTGTTCGACCTGTCGACTGGCTCCATAGAGACTGCATCCGAGTGCGATAGCAGTGATCCGGCGGCGGAGGTCCTGATGGTCAACGGGCCCCGTAGTCCTCCCGGTTTCCCCCGCGACGATGGGATGGACGACGAGGACGACCCTGCTCAAGCCCATGAAGAGTACCAACCCGAGCCGCTCACTTCCCAGCAGAGGGAAGAACTTCGCCGCCGGAACATGGATGCCCTTCATACTCCCATTGCAGGAGAAACTCCTAAGGCTCGTGCCCTAGAAGAGGCGCGTTTAGCCAACCTGGCTGAATGCACTCGACTGGAGAACCTTCAGCGGGCACTCGACGAGCGTGCGCGTCAACGAGCGACTAACTCCAATCGACGTCAGCTCTTTCCGCAACCTACTCAGGTATATCGAACCCCAATTCAGAATTTGGCAGCTGCAGCCCGCATAGCGGAGTCAATTCAGCCCTCTCAGTCAGAGGCTGGAAGAGGCTTGATGCAGATCAGAGATTTGCTTCGGGCAGCAGGAGATCAGAATTCAGTTGTGTCACAGTCACGTAACATGATTCACAGTCGATCTGTCGCTGCGAATACTGTTCAGTCGGCTCACAGTCCAAGGTCGCCTCCGAGGCGCATGGAACGTGAAGGCCGGCGGGACCACTATGATGATCGATTTGATCGTGATGACAGGCGTCGAGTGCCCACTCCTCCTCCGAGAAGTGGGTCTAACGCCCATCGGCAGCAAGATGACAGACGCCAGCTCAGTGTTGGGCGGAGAGCTCCAGTCGACCCCAGAGAGCCAGGCTTTGATGCGAGATCCATCATCGTGCAAGGTTTGGTCGACTGAAACAGAGCTCATAGAGGTGGTCATGACAGAGATGTGCCCACAAGCAGCCGAGTCCATGTTTCAGGTCCAGAATGTT
Organism: Triticum dicoccoides; assembly: GCF_002162155.2. NCBI lineage: Eukaryota > Viridiplantae > Streptophyta > Magnoliopsida > Poales > Poaceae > Triticum > Triticum dicoccoides. Next base: position 582,690,213 of record NC_041391.1, on the reverse strand, counting down.
TTAGCAGAGCGATCAGAACCGCAGTGATACCCTCCAACTTCAGGTTGGCGACTGGGGTGAATAAGTTCACCGGAGAGTCTAAGCCTGAAACTTGGCTCGAAGACTACCGAGTGGTTGTTCAGATTGGTGGCGGTAATGATGAGGTGGCCATGAAACATTTGCCACTTATGCTAGGGGGTTCAGCCAGGGCATGGTTGAATCAGTTAGCTCCCAGCAGCATTTACACCTGGGAAGATCTTTCTCGAGTGTTCGTCAGGACGTTTGAGGGAACTTGCAAGCGACCTGCTGGATTGACTGAGCTACAAGTTTGTGTACAAAAGTCGAGTGAAACACTGAGGGATTACATCCAGAGGTGGATCACTTTGCATCACACTATAGAGAATGTGTCGGACCATCAAGCGGTTTGCGCCTTCAAAGAGGGCGTCAAGAACAGAGAGTTGAGCCTGAAGTTTGGTCGAACTGGAGACATGACCCTGAGTCGGATGATGGAAATAGCCACCAAGTACGCCAACGGCGAAGAAGAGGACCGACTCCGGAGCGGCAAGTACAAGCTGAGTCAGTCGGATAAAGGAAACTCCAGTCGGAAGCAAAAACGAAAGGCCGAGCCAGCAGCTCCTGGAGAGGCTCTAGCCGTGACACAGGGCAAATTTAAAGGGAAGCCCAAAGGATCTTGGAATCCCAAGAAGGTAAAAGACAAGGAGGGTAATGATGTGATGGACCTGCCATGTCATATCCACACGAAGAAAGACGAAGAGGGTAACTTCATCTACCCAAAGCATACCACTCGCCAGTGCCGGCTCTTAATCCAGCAGTTCCAAGGGAAACAGCCGAAGGACAAAGAGAAGGAGTCGGACAAGGCTGAGGACAAGCAGGACAGTGATGGAGAGTACCCTCATGTCAACTCCACTGTGATGATTTTTGCTGATGTAGAGGGCAAAAGTCGACTGAAAGTGATCAACCGAGAAGTCAATATGGTCGCACCGGCGACACCAAACTATCTGAGATGGTCGCAAACTCCCATTACTTTCGACCAGTCGGACCATCCTACTCATATTGCCACCCCTGGGAGGCAAGCACTGGTGGTCGACCTGGTCGTCGAAGGCACTCGACTGACGAAGGTATTGATGGATGGCGGCAGCGGGTTGAACATACTGTATGCAGCGACGCTCAAGGGAATGGGCATTCCGATGTCCAGGCTCAGCTCCAGCAACATGAGTTTTCACGGAGTCATCCCAGGAAAGAAGGCTGAGTCACTCGGCCAAATAGCTCTAGATGTGGTGTTCGGCGACTCGAAGCATTTCCGCAAAGAGAAGCTGACATTTGAAGTCGTGGATTTCCAGAGCGCCTACCACGCTATCTTGGGAAGACCAGCCTACGCCCGCTTCATGGCTCGACCATGTTATGTGTACCTCAAGTTAAAGATGCCTGGCCCCAAAGGCGTGATCACCGTCACTGGTAACCGGAAGAAAGCAGAAGAGTGTTTCCAGAAAGGCTCAAAGATTGCGGATGACCAGATAACAGTGATAGAGCTAGAGGAATACAAGAAGAATGCAGATCCGAGTGATTTACTGCGGGCCAAGAAGCCCGCCGCAGAGTCAGCATTTCAGTCGTCCGGTGAGACGAAGCCAGTTCATATCCACCCGACTGACCCCAATGCAGCTCCGACCCATATTTCCACTACACTCGACTCTAAATAGGAAGAAGCGCTCATCCAGTTCCTCTGTGAGAACTGGGACATCTTCGCATGGAAGCCAGCTGACATGCCAGGTGTTCTCAGGGGACTGACTGAGCATCGCCTTAGAGTCGATTCAAAAGCAAAACCTGTTAAAGAACATCTTCGACGGTCCGCCGTTCAGAAGAAAAAGGCCATTGGCGAAGAGGTGGCTCGACTCCTTGCAGCAGAGTTCATCCGAGAGATATACCACTCCGAGTGGCTCGCCAATGTCGTTATGGTTCCCAAAAAGGACAATTCCCTTCGTATGTGCATTGATTTCAAACATATAAATCGGGCCTGCCCGAAAGATCATTTTCCTCTCCCTTGCATCGACCAAATTGTCGACTCGACCGCAGGGTGCGAGAGATTGTCTTTTCTAGACGCTTATTCTGGGTATCATCAGATCCGTCTGTATGGGCCCGACGAAATCAAAACAGCTTTCATCACCCCATTCGGGTGCTTCTGCTATATCACCATGCCATTCGGCCTCAAGAATGCCGGAGCCACGTTCATGAGAATGATTCAAAAGTGTTTACTCACTCAAATCAGTCGGAATGTGGAAGCATACATGGATGATATCATGGTCAAGTCGCGAAAGGGTTCCGACCTGTTGACTGACTTAGCTGAAACATTTGCCAATCTCAGGAGGTATGATATCAAGCTCAATCCTTCAAAGTGCACATTCGGAGTACCTGGCGGGAAGTTACTCGGTTTTCTCGTTTCCGAACGAGGAATCGATGCTAAACCAGAAAAAGTTGGCACCATACTCCGAATGAGACGCCCTGTGCGTGTGCACGATGTCCAGAAGCTTACTGGATGCTTGGCCGTGTTAAGTCGATTCATCTCTCGCCTCAGTGAAAAGGCGTTGCCCCTTTACCGACTGATGAAGAAGGCAGACAAGTTCGAGTGGACTCCAGAAGCTGATGCAGTGTTTGCCGAGTTAAAAACTCTGCTCTCCACCCAGCCGGTGCTTGCTGCGCCAATCAGCAAAGAGCCTTTGTTGCTTTATATTGCAGCCACAGGACAAGTCGTCAGTACAGTACTTACGGTCGAGCGGGAAGAAGAAGGGATTACCTTCAAAGTTCAGCGCCCAGTGTATTATCTCTCTGAAGTTCTAACCCCATCGAAGCAAAGATATCCTCATTATCAGAAGCTCGTATATGGGATCTACATGACCATGAAGAAGGTTGCCCACTATTTCTCTGATCATGACATTACAGTCGTCAGCGACGCACCATTGTCAGAGATTCTGCACAACAGAGGTGCAACTGGTCGAGTGGCTAAATGGGCGATTGAACTCCTTCCCCTTGATATCAAATTCGAGGCAAAGAAAGCCATTAAGTCCCAGGCTATAGCAGATTTCCTTGCCGAGTGGATTGAACAGCAGCAGCCGACTCAAGTTCACTCGGAGCATTGGACCATGTTCTTTGATGGCTCTAAGATGTTAAATGGTTCTGGTGCTGGGGTAGTTCTGGTTTCTCCCCGAGGAGATAAGCTCAGATATGTGCTCCAGATCCACTTTGATTCCTCCAACAATGAAGCAGAATATGAAGCACTGTTGTATGGGTTGCGCATGGCCATTTCACTCGGCGTCCGTCGCCTTATGGTTTACGGCGACTCAGATTTGGTGGTCAATCAGGTGATGAAGGAGTGGGACGTGAGAAGCCCAGCCATGACTGGATACTGCAATGCGGTGAGGAAGCTTGAAAAGAAATTCGAAGGGTTAGAACTCCATCACGTTCCCTGACTGAAAAATCAAGCAGCTGATGACTTGGCAAAGATAGGTTCCAAGAGGGAAGCCATTCCGAGTGGCGTGTTTTTGGAACATGTTTACACGCCATCGGTTCAAGAGGATCCTTTCACTGAAGAAGCCCCGCAGCCTAAAAGCGCCACAGATCCGACTGAAGTCGAGGTCCCAGCTGTCGTGGATCTAAGTCTGACAGTAGAGTGGGGGTAGGTATGGAGAGGCAAGGTCCTAGCTATGGAGAGGTTGTAAACACAAGAGATGTACCAGTTCAGGCCCTTCTCGGAGGAAGTAAAAGCCCTACGTCTCGGAGCCCGGAGGCGGTCGAGTGGATTATGTGTATATGGATTACAAGGTGCCGAACCCCTCTGCCTATGGAGGGGGGTGGCTTATATAGAGTGCGCCAGGACCCCAGCCAACCCACGTAATGAAGGGTTTAAGGTACATTAAGTCCGGGGCGTTACTGGTAACGCCCCACATAAAGTGTCTTTACTATCATAAAGCCTACTTAATTACAGGCCGTTGCAGTGCAGAGTGCCTCTTGACCTTCTGGTGGTCGAGTGAGTCTTCGTGGTCGAGTCCTTCAAGTCAGTCGAGTGAGTCCCTCGTAGGTCGACTGGAAGGTGATCTCTTCTAAGGGTGTCCTTGGGCAGGGTACTTAGATCAGGTCTGTGACCCTACCCTAGGTACATGACTCCATCATTAGCCCCCGAATGGATTGAGGCTCGAGTGATGAAGGAGTTGATGTTGTTTCCGATTAGCCTTCGCGTACTGGTCATGCGTTGTTTTGAAAAAATCTCTTTGTTGATAGTGAGCAACTTTTCTTCAGTCGACTCGATCCATTCTTTTCCTTCGTTGAGTGATCTTTTGGACTTCGCCGATTTCTGAGTGACGGATCGCAGGAAATCCCGCGTTTGGCAGACCGATCTGCCGTTCGCGGATTCCGCGGGATGCGAAATTTGGGGAAGCGCGTGAAGCGGGGCGGACCGCGGTGTTCGGACGGGACAGGGCATAGACGCCTCGATCCTCGCGCCACTTTTTTCGCCACGTATCGCGTCCGCGTAACTGTTCAGGATATGATTAGATCAACCGGGCCCACCTGTCATCCACTCGGAAGGGATCTTATAAATGCGCCCGGCGAGGGTTTTTTGAACAGTGCCTCAGCAGTCTCCCTCTGTTCCCCTCGTCTCCGCCCAACGCGCTCGCTCCCGCCTCCGCACAACCTCCCCTCGCGCGTCCCACGTTTGTGTCCATGTGTGAGAGTTTCTTGGGTTGTCGACCGCATTGGGGTTTGTTCAAGCACATATTCACGTGTCGCTCTCAGACCGTGAAGAAGGCGAGCCCAGGCGACGAAAAAACCCGAGTTGTCCAAATGTGTGGGGGTCTGGGGATCCAGATGAGGAACAAGAGCACCTTCCCAGCCATGACATTTCCCGAATAAGTCAGAGGCTGGCAGTCGACCTGGTTCTACTGCCAGGATCAGTCGACGCCGGGGCAGTCGAGTGGACTCCCTCAGTTCACCATGGGTCGAGTGAACAGGCCCTCCTCTCTGAAGGTGATTCCGGAGGAGAAAGCTGACGTGAAGATGCTGATGGAGCGTGTAGTTCAGTTGGTTCAGGAGGGAGTGATGGGTATGGATCTCCTGGAGGTTTTTCTTAGGCGTCATATCCAGTCTCTTCAGTTCCGGAGCCATTGCATGTGGTTGTACTGCGGGACTGAGGATGTGACTCGGGTCAATCCAGAAGCAGTCGACGATGCCACTCTGGAAAGGTGGATGGCCGCTGTTACTGGGAACAAGGATAACCCTCGCGGAGCCAGAAGGATTCCTCCACTCGACTGCCACAGTGATCCAAACAAGGTATGTCTGCTCCACTTCCCATTGTACTCTCGCCACATTTATTTCTGTTTGCTCTGCCGATCGGTCGACTGATCTTTGTCTTGATGTCTATCAGGCCCTCACTGAGCTGTACTCGATGCCCAATGGAGCACAGGCTCCGACCGAGGAGGGAGAAGCGAGCGGGGGCGAGAGCCAGGAGGAGGAGTGGGACTCGGACGCCGCTGAGGATGATGATGATGATGATGACGATGATGATGATGACGATGAGGACGAGGAAGAGGAGGAGGAGGAGGAGGTCACACCACCGCGCTCGGAAAGGCGGTCGAAACTTGTCCATGACCCTGCGACTGAACGTGGCAAGGGGGTTGCGACTGTTACACAGTCGACCAAGCGCCCTCGGACCACCTCTCCGGCGCCGACTGAAAAGGCGTCGAAGCAGCCCAGGGCGGCCCCGTCAAAGCCGACCAAGCTCCTGCCGAAGATGAAGGTGTCCATCCCCACCATATCAGGGTAATCATGCTGCTTGAGTCTTCTTGTTTTGTGCGAACATTATCTCTGGTTGGCGCTGGAGTTAGTCGACTGACTCTTTGGAGTTGCAGTGCTGCTACTTCTGAGACCTCAGCCCGGGCTGACGACCATGAGATGGAGGACGCAGCAACCTCAAAACCTGGTACTATGCTCTTAACACCGTTTCTAGTCGACTGACTCATGATCTCTAATTCTGATTCTTTTCTGTAGCTCCATCTAATGTTGTTATCACTCTCCCTGATGATGATGAAGATGAGGAGCCGCTGAAGCACGGAAGGAGTAGGAAAGCGTCTGCCGGCAGGGTGCCCCAGGATGTGACGGTGCCTGAGGCTCTGGTCGCAGAGGAGGAAAACACCACTCGACACACTGTGTCCTTCGCAGATCCACTGGCGAGTGCTCTGTAGCCCTCCCTCTTCACGACGCACCACGTCCCAGAGGACCAAGCTGATGCCGCGAAGGAGGCGATACGCCATGCAGGGATCATGATGGAGCAGTTGAAGACCATCCGGGATGCGAGCCAGGCAGCTTACGACGCCAGTTCCGCCCTTCAAAGCAATGTTCAGGTCAGTCGACCACCGCTTGTTTTCTTTCCAGAATTTATAGTAATCACCCACTGGGTGTGTCGATTTAAACTCCGTGTTAGCGGGGGCACGCTGAGTGCACCCGCTGGGTGTAGTCCCCAAGGCTAAGGTCGACTGCTGGCAGTCGGCCTTAGGCTTTATAAGTTCAGTCTTTCCGTCATTCGACTATGGCGACTGGATTTCGCAAACCGGTTGGGGCACGCTGAGTGCACCACTGGGTGTAGTCCCCGAGACTGTGGTCGACTGCTTGCAGTCGATTACAGTCTTAAAGAATACATGTTTTTTTTTGAGGTCGACTGGTCGACTCTGTCTTCAACAGGATTAGTGGGGGCACGCTGAGTGCACCCACTGGGTGTAGTCCCCGAGACTACGGTCGAATGCTTGTATTCGACTGTAGTCTTAGAAACGCATGATTTTTCCTTTTTCACTCGGAAGTGAATTATCTTTGACATTTAGTCGATTGATTCTTTGCAGAGATCCTGTGACCTTGCGGCTCGCTACACTGAGCTGGAAAACAAACACATTCAGCTCGAGCTGGATTTGAAGCTGGCTCAGGAGAATCTGACGAAGGCAAAGGAGGAGACCAAAGGTATGTTTGGTGAGATCTCGACGACTGCTTTTTCCCTTTACTTGTTTCGAAATATGATCTTGCTGTAACTTGCAGGTAAGGTGAAGGAGGCCCAACAGAAAAAAGACCTTGAACTAGCTGAGAGGATCAAGCTTGCCGACGAGAAGTTTGCTTCAGTCACCAAGCTTGAACAAGAAAATACCAATCTGAAAGCTGCTCTTGAGAAGAAAAATGATCTGGAGGCCTTCCTGAGTGATCTTGCCAAGAAGCTGTTCCTTATGCTTGAAGGTAAACCTTTATGCTCAACAATCATTTTCAACTGTGATTTTTCCATTCGACCATTGCTTTGACTCGGTGATCGCCCTTGCAGAATTTTGTCAAGACTTTGAAGAAGAGACTAGCCGGCTGGAACCAAACCTTGACCCTGTCAATTCTTCGGTGAACGACGAAGTTGCCATGAATGTTTTCCGACTGGAGTCCCGTGTTGCAGCTGTCGTGGACTATCTTGCAAGGCTGAAGGTCGCCACATCTCGCATCGACTCGACGCTCTGGCCCAGGGAGACACTCCAGAACGACCTCGAGTCGCTGGTGGCTCGCTTGAACACGGTCCCGGGTCGAGTGCAGGAGTGGAAAAAGTCCTCGGCTCGGTGTGGTGCAGATGTTGCTCTGTGTCTGGCCCGAGTCCACTGCAAAGATGCGCGAGAAGACAAGCTGGCGGCCCTCCTGGTGGCCAACACCAAGAAACACGACTTCAGGTCCTTTATGGAAACTTTCATTGCTGCTGCCACTCGGATCGCTGACGGAATTGATCTTGATGAGTTTGTTGCACCTTCCAGCCCTCCACAGGAGGAGTAAAAAACTTCTTTTAAGCTCGACGCTTTAAATTTGCCTCGGTATGCCGAGTGGAGTTGTAACCGATAAACCTTAACAGGCTTAGCGCCTGAGCACTTTCGGTTCCTTTAGGTGTCGTTCCGAACTTGAATTTGATGTTTGAATATGATTGCTTTTGGCTTGAAATGTCTTTTGCAGGTTCAAGCAAGACGCTCACCGCAGTCGACTTATTCCTTAATCCACTTAGGCGAGCACTGGGCTGCAGCTAAGCCCCCGAGTGAGAGGTTTGCTCTTCACTCGGTAGGATTTTTATATCTTAGGTGAGCACTGGGCTGCAGCTAAGCCCCCGAGTGAGAGGTTTGCTCTTCACTCGGTAGGAATTTTATATCTTAGGCGAGCACTGGGCTGCAGCTAAGCCCCCGAATGAGAGGTTTGCTCTTCACTCGGTAGGATTTTTTATATCTTAGGCGAGCACTGGGCTGCAGCTAAGCCCCCGAGTGAGAGGTTTGCTCTTCACTCGGTAGGATTTATCTTAGGCGAGCACTGGGCTGCAGCTAAGCCCCCGAGTGAGAGGTTTGCTCTTCACTCGGTAGGATTTTTATATCTTAGGCGAGCACTGGGCTGCAGCTAAGCCTCCGAGTGGAAGTCTGGCTTACCACTCGGTAGGATTTTTATAACTTAGGTGAGTACTTGGACTGCAGCTAAGCCTCCGAGTGGAAGTCTGGCTCACCACTCGGTAGGATTTTTTATATCTTAGGCGAGCACTGGGACTGCAGCTAAGCCTCCGAGTGGAAGTCTGGCTTACCACTCGGTAGGATTTTATTTAATCTTAGGCGAAACGGATTCGCAGCTAAGCCTCTGAGTGGGAGTCTGGCTCACCACTCGGTAAGGATTTTTACAAACTTAGGGGAAACGGATTCGCGGCTAAGTCACCCACTGAGGGGAAAATTTTATTGGACAAAAATAAAAAGTGACAAAAATTATGGAGGAACTATGACACTATTATTTTGAAATCCATGAACTACAGGAGTACTTTATTGCAACTCATCCGAGTGATAAACTTAAGTGTAAAATGGGCGGAGTAGTTCCGCGTTCCAAGCTCGGGGCTCGTCGATATTATGTTCGACATTGTAAAGACGGTACGCCCCGTTGTGGAGAACTTTGGTGACGATGAAGGGTCCTTCCCAAGAAGGAGCAAGCTTGTGAGGTTTCTTCAGATCCACTCGGAGAACTAAATCTCCTTCCTGGAAGGCTCGACCCCTCACATTTCTGGCGTGGAAACGACGCAAATCTTGTTGGTAGATGGTCGATCGGATCAGAGCCATCTCCCTTTCTTCCTCTAAAAGGTCGACTGCGTCCTGCCGCGCTTGTTCAGCTTCCGCTTCATTGTAGATCTCAACTCGAGGAGCATTGTGGAGAAGATCACTCGGCAAGACTGCTTCAGCTCCGTAGACCAAGAAGAATGGAGTTCTTCCGGTCGACCGATTAGGTGTGGTCCACAGTCCCCAAAGCACCGAGGGAAGTTCGTCGACCCAAGCCCCAGCTGCATGCTTGAGATCATGCATCAGTCGGGGTTTCAATCCCTTGAGAATCAGGCCATTGGCTCGCTCTGCTTGTCTATTCGTCTGCGGATGGGCGACTGAAGCGTAGTCGACTCGTGTGCCTTGAGAGTTGCAGAAATCCCTGAATTCCTCCGAGTCAAAGTTCGACCCATTATCCGTAATGATGCTGTGCGGGACTCCATATATGAATGTCAGTTCCCTGATGAAGCTAACAGCAGCACCGGTGTCAAGGTTCTTGATTGGTTTAGCCTCAATCCACTTGGTGAACTTGTCGACTGCCACCAGTACATGCGTGAAGCCACTTCGCCCTGTTCTCAAAGGACCGACCATGTCCAACCCCCATACTGCGAAAGGCCGGACGAGTAGAATGGTCTTCAGAGCTGATGCAGGCTTGTGCGACATATTCGAGTAGAACTGACATCCCTCTCACTTATCCACTATTTCCTTTGCCATCTCATTCGCCTTTGGCCAGTAAAATCCGGCTCGGTATGCTTTGGCCACGATGGTCCGAGAGGACGCATGATGACTACAGGTTCCCGAGTGGATATCATTAAGGATGATTCGACCTTCTTCTAGTGTTATGCACTTCTGACCAACTCCAGTCGCGCTTTCTCTATATAGTTGTCCTTTGATTACGGTAAAGGCTTTAGATCGACGGACGATCTGTCGAGCCTCTTCCTCATCCTCCGGGAGCTCTTTTCTCAGGATATACGCGATATACGGAACTGTCCAGTCGGGAATGACCACCAAGACCTCCATGACCAAGTCGACCACTGCTGGGACTTCAACCTCAGTCGGATCTGTGGCACTCTTGGGCTGTGGAGCTTCTTCGGTGAAAGGATCTTCTTTGACCGACGGAGTGTGTATATGCTCCAAGAACACACCACTCGGAATGGCTCCTCTCTTGGAACCTATCTTTGCTAGATCATCAGCTGCTTGATTTTTCAGTCGGGGTATATGATGGAGCTCCAACCCCTCGAACTTCTTTTCCAGCTTCCTCACTGCACTGCAGTATCCAGTCATGGCTGGGCTTCTCACGTCCCACTCCTTCATCACTTGGTTGACCACTAAATCTGAATC
>NC_041391.1:582659226-582679758 GCF_002162155.2 Triticum dicoccoides | reverse complement strand
TCAAAGTGAATCTGGAGCACATATCTGAGCTTATCTCCTCTGGGGGAAACCAGGACAACCCCAGCACCGGAACCATTCAACATCTTAGAGCCATCAAAAAACATGGTCCAATGCTCCAAGTGAACTTCAGTCGGCTGCTGCTGTTCAATCCACTCGGCGAGGAAATCTGCTATTGCCTGGGACTTAATGGCTTTCTTTGCCTCAAACTTGATATCAAGGGGAAGAAGTTCAATCGCCCATTTCGCCACTCGACCAGTTGCATCTCTGTTGTGCAAAATCTCTGATAGTGGAGCGTCGCTGACGACTGTGATGGAATGATCAGAGAAATAATGAGCAACCTTCTTTGTGGTCATGTATATTCCATACACAAGCTTCTGATAATGAGGATATCTCTGCTTGGATGGAGTCAAGACTTCAGACAAATAATACACTAGGCGCTGAACTTTGAAAGCTTTTCCTTCTTCTTCCCGCTCGACCGTAAGCACTGTACTGACGACTTGTCCTGTGGCTGCGATATAAAGCAACAGAGGCTCTTTGCTGATTGGAGCAGCAAGCACCGGCTGGGTGGAGAGCAGAGCTTTTAGCTCGGCAAACGCTGCATCAGCTTCTGGAGTCCACTCGAACTTGTCTGCCTTCTTTATTAGTCGGTAAAGAGGTAATGCCTTTTCACCGAGTCGTGAGATGAATCGACTTAATGCGGCCAAGCATCCAGTAAGCTTCTGGACATCGTGCACTCGCACAGGGCGTTTCATTCGGAGAATGGTGCCGATCTTTTCTGGATTAGCGTCGATCCCTCGCTCGGAAACGAGAAAACCGAGTAACTTGCCACCAGGAACTCCGAATGTGCACTTTGATGGATTGAGCTTGATATCATACCTTCTGAGGTTGGCAAATGTTTCAGCGAGGTCAGCGAGCAGGTCGGAACCTTTTCGTGACTTGACGATGATATCATCCATATACGCTTCGACATTCCAACTGATTTGAATGAGTAGACACTTCTGAATCATTCGCATAAATGTGGCTCCGACATTCTTGAGGCCGAATGGCATGGTGATATAGCAGAAGCACCCGAATGGAGTGATGAAAGCTGTTTTTACCTCGTCGGGTCCGTACAGACGGATCTGGTGGTACCCGGAGTAGGCGTCTAGAAAAGACAATCTCTCACATCCCGCGGTCGAGTCAACAATTTGATCTATGCGAGGGAGGGGAAAATGATCTTTCGGGCAGGCCCGGTTGATGTGCTTGAAATCAATGCACATTCGGAGCGATTTGTCCTTCTTAGGAACCATGAAGACATTAGCGAGCCACTCGGAGTGGTATATCTCTCGGATAAATCATGCTGCCAACAGTCGAGCCACTTCCTCACCAATGGCTTTTCTCTTCTGGACAGCGGACCGCCGAAGATGCTCTTTGACTGGTTTTTCTGATGAGTCGACTCTTAGGCGATGCTCAGCCAGTCCCCTGGGAACACCTGGCATGTCAGCGGGCTTCCATGCAAAAATGTCCCAGTTCTCACGGAGGAACTGGATGAGCGCTTCTTCCTATTTCGGGTCGAGTGTTGTGGAGATGTGGGTCGGTGCTGCATCGGGGTCGGTCGGGTGAATGTGAACAGGCTTCGTCTCACCGGACGACTGAAATGCAGATTCTGTGGCGGGTTTCTTGGATCGCAGCAAATCACTCGGATCTGCGTTTTGCTTGTATTCTTCAAACTCGACCGCTGTCACCTGGGAATCAGCAATCTTTGAGCCCTTCTGAAAGCACTCTTCTGCCTTTTTCCGATCACCGGTGACAGTGATCACTCCTTTGGGGTCGGGCATCTTCAATTTGAGGTACACGTAACATGGTCGAGCCATGAACAGTGCATAAGCTGGTCTCCCCAAAATGGCATGATATGCACTCTGAAAATCCACGACCTCAAACGTCAACTTCTCTTTGCGAAAATGTTTCGAATCACCAAACACCACGTCTAGAGCTATTTGGCCGAGTGACTCGGCTTTCTTCCCTGGTATAACTCCATGAAAGCTCATGTTACTGGTGCTCAGTCGGGACATCGGAATGCCCATTCCTTTCAGTGTGTCTGCATACAACAAATTCAGCCCGCTACCACCGTCCATCAGCACTTTTGTCAGTCGAGTGCCTTCGACAACTGGATCGACCACCAAAGCTTGCCTCCCAGGGGTGGCAATATGAGTCGGGTGATCAGATTGGTCGAATGTGATGGGTGTTTGGGACCATCTCAGATAATTTGCTTTTGCTGGGGTAACCATGTTCACCTCGCGGTTAATGACTTTCAATCGACTCTTGCTTTCCACATCTGCAAAGATCATCAGAGTGGAGTTGATATGCGGATATCCTTCCTCACTGTCCTCCTTGTCTTCGGCCTTGTCCGACTCCTTTTCCTTGTCCTTAGACTGTTTCCCTTGAAACTGCTGGATCAGGAGTCGACATTGGCGAGTGGTATGCTTTGGGTAAATGATATTCCCCTCTTCGTCTTTCTTCGTGTGGATATGACACGGCATATCCATCACGTCGTTCCCTTCTTTATCCTTTACCTTCTTAGGGTTCCAGGATCCTTTTGGTTTCCCTTTAAACTTTCCATGAGCCACGGCCAGAGCCTCTCCAGGAACTGCCGGTTCAGCCTTCCGCTTCTGTTTCTGACTGGTGTTTCCCTTCTCCGACTGGCTCGGCTTGTGCTTGCCGCTTCGGAGTCGGTCTTCTTCTTCACCGTTGGCGTACTTGGTAGCAATTTCCATCATCCGGCTCAAGGTCATGTCTCCGGTTCAACCAAATTTCAAACTCAATTCTCTGTTCTTGACACCATCCTTGAAGGCGCAGACTGCCTGATGATCAGACACATTCTCCACAGTATGGTGCAAAGTGATCCATCTCTGAATATACTCCCTGAGGGTCTCATTGGTCTTCTGCACGCAGACTTGTAGCTCCGTCAATCTAGCCGGTCGCTTGCAAGTTCCTTCAAACGTTCTGACAAACACTCAGGACAGATCTTCCCAAGTGTAAATACTGCTAGGAGGTAACTGATTCAACCACGCTCTGGCAGAACCTTCCAACATGAGGGGCAAATGCTTCATGGCCACCTCGTCATTCCCACCACCAATCTGAACTGCCACTCGGTAGTCCTCAAGCCAAGTTTCAGGCTTAGACTCACCGGTGAACTTGCTGACTCCTGTTGCCAACCTAAAATTGGGAGGAATCACTGCGGCTCTGATAGCTCTGCTGAAACATTCCGGACCAGAAACGTGCACTCGACTGCTCGTGGGCGCATCTCTGTCGAGTCCACCTCGATGGGCTCTGTTCCGGTCGACCAAGCCTTGCACGATAATGGATCGCGCGTCGAAGCCTGGTTCTTTGGGGTCGACTGGAACTCTTCGCCCCGCACTGAGCTGACGTCTGTCATCTTGCTGCCGAGGAGCGTAAGACCCACCCCTCAGAGGGGAAGTGGGCACTCGACTCCTATCATCTCGGTCGTGTCGGTCTCCATATTGGTCTCGCCGATTCTCGCGCCCTTCACGCCGCGGAGGCGATCTGGGACTGTGAGCCGACTGAACTGTATTCGCAGCGACGGATCGACTGTGAATTCTGTTGCGCGACTGCGACACGGCTGAATTCTGATCTCCTGCTGCCCGGAGCAGATCCCTGATCTGCATCAAGCCTCTGCCAGCTTCCGACTGAGAGGGCTGGATGGACTCTGCTATACGGGTCGCAGCTGCTAAATTCTGGATTGGGGTTCGATATACCTGAGTCGGCGGGAAGAGTTGACGTCGACTGGTGTCGGGAACTCGTTGCCGCGCGCGCTCGTCGAGTGCTCGCTGAAGATTCTCCAGGCGAGCGCGTTCGGCCAAATTGGCCAAACGTGCCTCCTCCAAGGCGCGAGCCTCGGGGGTTTCTCCTGCGATGGGAGTATGCAGGGCATCCATGTTCCTGCGGCGAAGTTCTTCTCTTTGCAGAGAGTCGAGAGGCTCGGGCTGGTACTCTTCGTGGTCTCGTGCGGGGTCGCCTCCGTCGCCTGCCCCACCATCACGGGCGAAGCCAGGGGGGCTGCAAGGCCCGTCGACCATCAAGATTTCTGCCGCTGGATCACTGCTATCGCATTCGGATGCAGTCTCTACGGAGCCAGTCGACAGATCGAACAGGCCGTAGAGAGATTCGTCGGGCTCGATTGCCGCAACTTGGGTGGTGGCCGTCTGGCGAGCCACCGCGTGTCTCACCCACCGCTGAAGCCTCGACCGACCCGAGCGCTTGCGCTGGCGGGAGACCGGGAGGGTGGTTGATAGGGGAGTCGACCGATATGGGGTCGACGCTTGCCGCAGCAGAACGCCGCGGACACATGCGCGAAAATGCGTCGCACCGCGGACGGGGAGCGCATCGACGTCGAGTGGAGCCTCCTGGAGCCAGGCGGAGTCGTCGGCGACGAAGGTGAGGGCACCGAGACGAATCTCTCGACCCTCGACCAAAACTCCAGCAGCTACCATGATGAAAGTACTCGGAAGAATCGCAACTTCTCCACAAAATCGCTAAAACACCCGCCCCACGGTGGGCGCCAACTGTCGTGGATCTAAGTCTGACAGTAGAGTGGGGGGTAGGTATGGAGAGGCAAGGTCCTAGCTATGGAGAGGTTGTAAACACAAGAGATGTACCAGTTCAGGCCCTTCTCGGAGGAAGTAAAAGCCCTACGTCTCGGAGCCGGGAGGCGGTCGAGTGGATTATGTGTATATGGATTACAAGGTGCCGAACCCCTCTGCCTGTGGAGGGGGGTGGCTTATATAGAGTGCGCCAGGACCCCAGCCAACCCACGTAATGAAGGGTTTAAGGTACATTAAGTCCGGGGCGTTACTGGTAACGCCCCACATAAAGTGTCTTTACTATCATAAAGTCTACTTAATTACAGGCCGTTGCAGTGCAGAGTGCCTCTTGACCTTCTGGTGGTTGAGTGAGTCTTCGTGGTCGAGTCCTTCAAGTCAGTCGAGTGAGTCCCTCATAGGTCGAATGGAAGGTGATCTCTTCTAAGGGTGTCCTTGGGCAGGGTACTTAGATTAGGTCTGTGACCCTACCCTAGGTACATGACTCCATCAGTGGTCGACTTGATCATGGAAGTTTTGGTCATCACTCCCAATTGGACAGTGCCCTACATCGCCTATATTTTGAGGAAAGAACTCCCCGAGAATGAAGAAGAAGCTCGAGAGATCGTCCGCCGGTCCAAAGCTTTCACCGTCATGAGAGGTCAATTGTACAGAGAAAGTGCGACTGGAGTCAGCCAGAAATGCATAACACCAGAGGAAGGTCGAATGATTCTCAACGACATCCACTCGGGGACCTGTGGCCATCATGCGTCTTCTCGGACCATCGTGGCCAAAGCATACCGAGCTGGTTTTTATTGGCCCAGAGCGAATGAAATGGCGAAGGAGATAGTTGACAAGTGTGAAGGATGTCAGTTTTACTCCAATATGTCACACAAGCCCGCCTCAGCCTTAAAGACCATACCACTTGTCTGGCCCTTTGCTGTATGGGGTTTGGATATGGTTGGCCCGTTGAGAACAGGAAGAAGCGGTTTCACACATGTGCTGGTAGCAGTCGACAAGTTTACCAAGTGGATTGAGGCCAAACCCATCAAGAACCTCGATGCTGGTACCGCTGTCAGCTTCATCCGAGAACTGATATTCAGATATGGAGTCCCGCACAGCATCATCACTGATAACGGGTCAAACTTCGATTCTGAAGAATTCAGAGCTTTCTGCACGTCTCAAGGCACGCGAGTCCACTATGCTTCAGTCGCCCATCCGCAGTCGAATGGACAGGCAGAACGAGCCAATGGTTTGATTCTCAAAGGGTTGAAGCCCCGTTTGATGCGTGATCTCAAGCATGCGGCTGGTGCATGGGTTGACGAACTTCCCTCGGTGCTTTGGGGGTTAAGGACCACACCCAACCGGTCGACTGGAAGAACTCCATTCTTCTTGGTCTATTGAGCTGAAGCAGTCTTGCCGAGTGATCTTCTCCACAACACTCCCCGAGTCGAGCTCTACACCGAAGCTGAAGCAGAACAAGCGCGGCAGGACGCAGTCGACCTTTTAGAGGAAGAAAGAGAGATGGCTCTAATCAGATCGACCATTTATCAACAAGACTTGCGTCGCTTCCACGCCAAAAACGTGAAGAGTCGAGCCTTCCAGGAAGGAGATTTAGTTCTCCGAGTGGACCAGCAGAAACCACACAAGCTTGCTCCTTCTTGGGAAGGTCCCTTCATCGTCACCAAGGTTCTCCACAATGGAGCATACCGTCTTTACAATGTCGAACATCTGATCGACGAGCCCCGAGCTTGGAACGCGGAGCTTCTCCGCCCCTTTTACACTTAAGTATTCACTCGGATGAGTTGTAATAAAAGTACTCCTGTAGTTTATTTATCAAAGACAAGAGCTTTATAGTTTTCCCAGTGATTGTTATTACTTTTGTCCATATAAAACAATCCCCCAGTGGGTGGCTTAGCTGCGAATCCGATTCGCCTAAGTCTATAAAAACAAATCCTAACCGAGTGGTGAGTCAGTCTCCCACACGAAGGCTTAGCTGCGAAATCCGTTTCGCCTAAGATAAATAAAATCCTACCGAGTGGTAAGCCAGCCTTCCACTCGGAGGCTTAGCTGCAAAATCCGTTTCGCCTAAGATAAATAAAATCCTACTGAGTGGTAAGCCAGCCTTCCACTCGGAGGCTTAGCTGCAGTCCAAGTACTCGCCTAAGATAAATAAAATCCTACCGAGTGGTAAGCCAGCCTTCCACTCGGAGGCTTAGCTGCAGTCCAAGTACTCGCCTAAGATAAATAAAATCCTACCGAGTGGTAAGCCAGCCTTCCACTCGGAGGCTTAGCTGCAGTCCAAGTACTCGCCTAAGACAAATAAAATCCTACCGAGTGGTAAGCCAGCCTTCCACTCGGAGGCTTAGCTGCAGTCCAAGAACTCGCCTAAGTACAAGTACAACATGCGTTCTGCAAGGAGGACGAGGTGCAGGTCGACTGCTACCCTCTCCTTTCGAGCTACGCCACCAATTCAAAAATCCAACCGATTGGAGAGCAGACCTCCCACTCGGGGGCTTAGCTGCAGCCCAGTGCTCGCCTAAGTTTCTAAAATCCTACCGAGTGGAGAGCAAACCTCCCACTCGGGGGCTTAGCTGCAGCCCAGTGCTCGCCTAAGTGTCTGAAATCCTACCGAGTGGAGAGCAGACCTCCCACTCGGGGGCTTAGCTGCAGCCAAGTGCTCGCCTAAGTGTCTGAAATCCTACCGAGTGGAGAGCAGACCTCCCACTCGGGGGCTTAGCTGCAGCCCAGCGCTCGCCTAAGTTTCCGAAATCCTACCGAGTGGAGAGCAGACCTCCCATTCGGGGGCTTAGCTGCAGCCCAGTGCTCGCCTAAGTGTCTGAAATCCTACCGAGTGGAGAGCAGACCTCCCACTCGGGGGCTTAGCTGCAGCCCAGCGCTCGCCTAAGTGTCTGAAATCCTACCGAGTGGAGAGCAGACCTCCCACTCGGGGAGCTTAGCTGCAGCCCAGTGCTCGCCTAAGCATCTAAAAATCCTACCGAGTGGAGGTCAAACCTCTCGCTCGGGGACTTAGCTGCAGCCCAGTGCTCGCTTAAGTGAATTGGGGAACAAGTCGATGGCAATAAGCGCTTCGCTTTAACCTGCAAAAGACGCCTCAAACCAAATGCAAACATATTCAGCGACGAAGCCAAGTTCGGATAACACCTAATGGAACCGAAAGTGCTCAGGCGCTAGGCCTGTTAAGGTTTGTCGGTTACAAAACTCACTCGGCATACCGAGGCAAATTTAAAGTATCAAGCTCAAAAGTTTTTTACCCCTCCTGTGGAGGGCTAGAAGGTGCCACAAACTCGTCCAGATCAATTCCATCTGCAATCCGAGTAGCAGCGGCAATAAAGGTCTCCATGAAAGATCTGAAATCGTGCTTCTTGGTGTTGGCCACCCTGAGAGCCACCAGCTTGTCCTCTCGTGCATCCTTGCAGTGGACGCGGACCAGAGACAGAGCAACATCCGCGCCGCACCTGGCCGAAGACTTCTTCCACTCCTGCACTCGACTTGGGACCTCGTTAAGTCGAGTCATCAGAGACTCGAGGTCGTTCTGGAGTGTCTCTCTTGGCCAGAGTATTGTGTTGATGCGGGAAGTTGCGACCTTCAGCCTTGCGAGATAATCGATGACGGCAGCAACACGAGATTCAAGTCGGAGCACGTTCATGGCGACTTCATCTTTCACAGGAGAGTTGATGGGGTCCAGGTTTACTTCCAGTCGACCAGTCTCCTCTTCAAAGTTCTGACAAAATTCTGCAAGCACAACCACCGAGTCAAGACAAACAGTCAGAGGTTACAATTGAAATATTTGTTTGATACAAAGGATTACCTTCAAGCATGAGGAACAACTTCTTGGCGAGTCCACCCAGATAAGCCTCTAGATCATTCTTCTTTCTCTTCAACTCGCTGGCCTTGTCATTCAGGGTGGTCTTGTCGCTTTTCAGTCGAGTGACCTCCTGGTTGGTAGCATCAAGAGCAGCTTTCAGATTGGTGTTTTCTTCTTCAAGCTTAGTCACTGAAGCCAGCTTCTCATCCGCTAGCCTGGTCTTCTCTAAAGCAGTTTTTTGCATCTTAGCCAAGTCAAGCTCTTGTTTCTTCAGGGCGTCCCTCACTTTGCCTACAAAGTTACAATGAGATTAGATTCGGAAACAAGTGAGAGGCAAAGGCAGTCGTCAAAAGCCTCACCAAGCATACCTTTAGCTTCCTCCTTCGCCTTCGTCAAGTTCTCTTGGGCCAGTTTCAGGTCGAGCTCGAGCTGAATGTGTTTGTTCTCCAACTCAGTATAACGAGCCGCAAGGTCACAGGATTTCTACGAAGAATCAATCGACAGACGTCAAAGACAATTCACTTCCGAGTGAGTAAGGAAAAATCATAGCATTTCTAAGACTATGGCCGAATGCAAACATTCGACCATAGTCTCGGGGACTACACCCAGTGGGTGCACTCAGCGTGCCCCCACTAGTTTCATCAAGAGTTGACCAGTCGACCAACAAAAAAAAGGAGACAATGTTCTTTAGACTATAGTCGACTGCCAGCAGTCGACCACAGTCTCGGGGACTACACCCAGTGGGTGCACTCAGTGTGCCCCCACCGGTCTATGAATCTATTCAACCTTGTCGAGTAAAGAAAAACTCAAAAACATAAAGACTATGGTCGATTGCCAGCAGTCCACCATAGCCTTGGGGACTACACCCAGTGGGTGCACTCAGCGTGCCCCCACTAATCCGGAATTTCAATCGACACACACCCAGTGGGTGTAAGACAGACTTTAGGAATTTCAGAAAGAAGAACAGGCAGTGACCGACTGACCTGAACATTACTCTGGAGGGCCGTACTGGCGTCATAGGCTGCCTAGCTGGCTTCTCGAATTGCCTTCACTTGCTCCATCATGACCCCCGCCTGGCGTATCGCTTCTTTAGCAGCACTGGCTTGGTCTTCTGGAACGGGGTAGGTGGAGAAAAGCGAGGGTTGAGCAGCACTCGACGACGAAGGGCGAGCACTCGTCAACGGCACCGCGAAGGTTACGGTTGGTCGAGTGACATTGTCCCCCTCCACGACCAACGTCTCGGGTGCCGGCACATCCTGAGTCACCTTGCCAGCAGACGTTTTCTTGCTTTTCCTCGGCCGTGGTGGTTCTTCGTCGTCGTCGTCAGGAAGGTCAATAACAATGTTAGATGAAACTGCAGAAAGAATCAAAATTAGAGACTATGAGTCAGTCGACTGAAGACGGCAACGCAGGAGTCATACCAGGGTTCGAGGTTGCAGCATCCTCCATCTCGTGGTCTTCGGCTCTCGCCGAAGTGTCGGAAGTAGCAGCGCTGCAGTTCCAAAAGTCAGTCGATTGGCCCATGAGTCGACCAAGAACCAGTTCATGAAACAGGGAAAGCTCAAAACTACCATTACCCTGAGATAGTGGGGATCACCATCTTCATCTTCGGCAAGACCTTTGCAGGCTTCGACGGTGCCACTCGAGATTGCTTCGGAGCCTTCTCAGTCGGCGCCGGAGAAGTGGTCCGAGGGCGCTTGGTCGACTGGAAAGCGGTTGCGACCCCCTTACCCCGCTCAGTCGCTGGATCATGGGCAAGCTTCGAGCGTCTTTCCGAGCGGGGAGGTGCAACTTCCTCCTCCTCCTCCTCTTCTTCCTCCTCACCAGAGTCGTCACCCTCGTCGTCGTCGTCAGCATCCGAATCCCACTCCTCCGGGCTTTCGTCCCCGCTTCCTTCCTCCTCCTCAATCGGCGTCTGCGCCCCATTGGGCATCGAGTACAATTCAGTGGTGACCTGTCAGACAAGCAACAAAGCAAAATGAAGATCACTCGATCAATTCACAGCAAAGCAGGATGGATAAAACAAAATTACACTCGGAGATAAGCGGCCATACCTTGTCCGGCGTATAGGTACAGTCGAGTGGCGGGATCCTCCTCGCTCCTCGAGGGTTGTCCTTGTTCCCTGTGATGGCGGTCACCCACCTCTCCAGCGTGGCGTCGTCGACTGCCTCTGGATGGACCCGAGTGGTGTCTTCGGTACCGCAGTACAGCCACATCGGGTGGCCTCGGTACTGGAGCGGTTGGATGCACCGCCTAAGGAAGACTTCCAGAAGATCCATGCCCGTCACTCCGTCCCGAACGAGTTGGACCATGCGCTCCACCAACATTTTTACCTCAGCTTTCTCCTTAGGAAGCACCTTCAGAGAAGACGGTTTGTCCACTCGGTCCATGGAGAACGGAGGGAGACCAGTCGACTGCCCTGGCGTCGACTCGTCTTGGCAATAGAACCAAGTCGACTGCCACCCTCTGATCGACTCAGGAAGGGTCATGGTCGGGAAAGTGCTCTTGTTCCTCAACTGAATCCCAAGACCCCCGCACATCTGAATAACCTTGGTCCTATCATCACTCGGACTCGCCTTTTTTACTGTCTGCGACCGACAGGTGAATATGTGCTTGAAGAGACCCCAGTGCGGTCGACAACCCAGGAAGTTCTCGCACATGGACACAAAGGCAGCAAGATAGGCGATGGAATTGGGATTGAAATGGTGGAGTTGCGCCCCAAAGAAATTCAGAAACCCACGGAAGAACACACTCGGCGGCAGAGAAAAACCACGATCTACGTGAGTGGCTAAGAGAACGCACTCACCCTCCTGCGGCTGCGGTTGACACTCGGACCCCGGGAGCCTCGCTGACCCGTGAGGGATCAGTCCCTCATTGGCCAAGTCGTCGAGGTCCCTCTCAGTGATGGTCGAGCGGATCCAATCCCCTTGGACCCAACCCTTCGGCAGGCGGGACCTCGACGAAGATCCGCCCCGACTGGACGGTCTGCCCTTCGCTTGCCCCGTCGCCGTCGCCTTCTTCGTGCGCTCTAGAGCCGCCGTCTTCTCCTTCACCATTATCGCCGGCGAAGCGCTCGAGAGGTGGATAAGGCGGAGGTAGGAGCAGGCGCCGTGGGCGGAGGCAGAAAGGGAAGAGAGGAGAATGGGGAGGCACTGTTCAAAAACTCATCCCCGACGCTTTATATAAGGGCACTTCCGAGTGGCTGACGAGTGGGTCCGAGCAGATCTGTCACATCCCAAAACAGTCGCACACGTACGATACGTGGCGAAAAAGGCGGCGCGGAAATCGAGGCGTCCATGCCTTATCCCGCCCGATTGCCGCGGATCGCCCCGCTTCGCGCGCTTCCCAAATTTCAGATCCCGCAAAATCCGCTAACAGCAGATCAATCTGTCAGGCAATATCCTTCCCGCGATCCGTTGCTCGGGAGTTCACCAGAGTTCAAAAGTTCACTCGACAAAAGATAAGAATGGATCAAGGCGACTGAAGTAAAAGTCGACGCCAACGTCGAAAAGAAGATCGCTGATCCAAGATACGACACAATCAAAACGCAGAAAATGAGTCGAAGAAAATCATCAACTCCTTCCTCACTCGAACCTCGATCCATTCGGGGGCTAATGATGAGGTTATGTACCTAGGGTAGGGTCATGAACCTATCTAGGATACCATGCCCAAGGACATCATCATACGAAGCTACCTTCCAGTCGACCAAGAGAAGTTCCACTCGACCAAGGGAGACTCCACTCGACTGGCTAGAAGACACTCGACCATGAAGATGCACTCGACCATCAGAAGTTCAGGATCTACTCTGCATCCAAACGGTCTGTAATTGAATAGTCTTAATGGTCATGATGACACTTTATGTAGGGCGTTACCAGTAACGCCCAGCCTTAATGTACTTTAACCCTCCTCTACGTGGGCTGGCTGGGGTCCTGGCGTCCTGTATATAAGCCACCCCCTCCACTGGTAGAAGGGTTCGCACACCTGTAACTCATATACACAGAGATCAGTCGACCGCCTCCGGGCTCCGAGACGTAGAGCTGTTACTTCCTCAGAGAAGGGCCTGAACTCGCTAAACACCCGTGTGTACAACTACTCCATAGCTAGGACCTTGCCTTTCCATACTTACCCCCTATTCTACTGTCAGACTTAGAACCACGACACATGCAGCGCGCCACTTGGCACAACCTGAGGAATTGGAATGATCTTCACAACAAATACTCTTTATCTAGTGATTTTGGGGTTACATAAAACAAACATGTAGACGAAAGATTAAAGACTGTTTGCCTTGATCCAGAGAAAGATTAGAATACTGTTTGCCTCGATTTTCAAAGGCGCGGAAATCAACCAGCGTATGGTATGGAGTCTGAAGTTGGAAAAGTGGGTGATAGAAAACCTGTGGATCTGAGCTGAGGTCAACGTTGGCACTAGATGAAAATATGCACCGTCCACATGTGACCTGAAACTTCGGCTGGCACATCTTATCTACTAATGCCCGCTGTTTTGACTTGTTCATTCATATTTTATTTACCGCCCCACTCCCCCTAGCACGGCTGGCATGCATCTCTCCGTGAGATTCAAACACGCATCATACTGTACTTAACCCAGCAGTACCCAGACCAGACACATTCCAAGAGCATCCTAGGGAGTCTGATTTGACGCCTAAAAATCACAGTGCTCATATCATGACACACTTTAGTTGCTAAAAAACGCAAGTTAAAAAATAAACAGAAAAAAGCAGCAAGAAGGCAAGAAGAAACCAAAGGGGTTGTGCATCCATAGCTAGCATCGTAGGCTCCCTCCCTGAACAATCGGCTTCTTGTTTTCCTTGCGTAGCTAGGGCGAACTCTTCTCTTCAAACTTCGGCCGGCGAGCTCGTGGATTCGCATCCCCTCTGCTTGCCGTTTCGGCGGCGGTGGCGGGGAGGGAAAGCCCGGTGCCTCCACTCTGGTTAGTAGTTTAGGTTAGCGCTTTTTAGTCCTCGCAAGTGCAGTGCTCAGACAAATGGCGGCGCTATTTTTTCGAGTTCGTCCAGCTGGACGTAGTCGACGGAGCTACGGCGTAAATTCCTGCGGTCCCTTTGGGACGGTGAGGTTAGAGTTTCTTGTCTTGTGGCGAAATTTGGTGGCAGGTGCTCCAGATCTATGCAAGGGTTCAACGGCGACGCCTGTGGCTCCAGGGCGCTGGTCCTTATGGGCACGTGCACGAAGACTTTCCGGCTGTCATCGATAAGGTCAAGCCGACTCCGAAAGAGGAGCGGCGACAGTGGCGCGTTCTGGCGGCAATAGTGGTGGTTTGGGGGTCTTGGAATCTCAATGTAATTTTTATCAATTTTTATTATGTTTAAGATGCTTTGTACTTCTGCAGAACTTTAATAATAGATCTGAATCATTTTTTTGCAAGAAAGAAAAGAACACCAGGCGCCCGTTCATTCATTTTTGAAGGCCCGGGCAACACAATTCCCTCCCCGCCACCCATTTTCGCCCCCACTTTGCCTCCTGCGCCCACCACTCCACATTTCGCTCTCGCCTTGTTGCCTGCCCTGCCGGGCTCCGTGGAGGGGGGAGGAAGAAGAGAGGAAAAAAAGGAGCTGCCTTTTACGACACAAGACAGGCGAGGCGCCCGTCCCGGACGAGGGTCCATGCATCACGCCGTCCCCTCCTTTTTACCGCGACCGCGACCGCCAGCGGCTGAATGTCAACCCACCACCACCACAGCCTCAGCAGCAATGCCGTCCCCCGCGACATCCCCAAGCCCGCCTCCGCCGACGAGCTCGCCAAGAATGGCAAGAAGAAGAAGTCCTTCATGTCCAACATCTTCCGCAAGAAGGGCCGCAGCGGCGCCGGCAGCTCCGACAAGCGCCCTCCCTCCCGCCGAGACCGAGACTTCCTCTTCGGTGCGTTCCCTTGCTAGCTATTCGGCGCCGGAGGATCGTCGGCCTCCTCTGTTTCTGACGGTTGCCTGGTCTTCTTGGCATGGCAGATTTGGAAGAGAAATACGGCGAGAGGGCGGACTCCGCGACGGCGAGGGCGGAGGAGTTCCTGGACGCGTCCCCCGCCGTCCGCAAAAGCGTCTCAGGTGAGCTCTCATCGTTTTTGGGGGAGAAATGTGCACGTACGTATGTGTGTGTGCTCGTCGTGATCGATGGATCACATTGCGTTTCTTTTTTCCTTTGGTGTCGTGTCGTGGCAGATCGGCATTGCGCGACGCGGATCGAGAGCCTGACCCTGAGCTGCCTCGACTCGCCCAACAGGAACGTCGACACACGGGAGTACAGGTAAGCAAGAGAAGAGAACATGATCTTCAGTTTTCGTCTGAACTTTTTGTCTGAAAGAAGAGGCTGATCTTTGTCAAGTTGATGGCATTGCGTTGCAGGGTGTTCGTGGGCACGTGGAACGTGGGCGGGAGGCCCCCTAACAGCAGCCTTAACCTAGAGGATTTTCTCCAGATAGAAGGGCTACCCGACATATACGTCCTAGGGTACGTACGTACAGGATCTCCCTGCAAATTTTCAATGAAACTATGATCGATGCTGCACATTTTTCGATATGAATTATGATCTATATGGGCGCATGCAGGTTCCAGGAGATCGTGCCGCTGAACGCGGGCAACGTGCTGGTGGTGGAGGACAACGAGCCGGCGGCCAAGTGGCTGGCGCTCATCTACCAGGCGCTGAACAAGCCCCAGCAGCAGCAGCAGCACCAGCAGCAGGCGCAGGCGCAGGCGCAGCAGGACCAGCCGTCGTCCGGCGACGAGCTGTCGCCGACGGAGTCCGTCGCCTCCTCCTCCTCCTCCCGGGCCCGCCCGTCCATCCCCAGGTCCTCCAGCAGCGGCGCGCTCCTCTTCCAGAAGCCGACCCTCAAGGCGCTCAGCAAGAGCTACCGCGTCAACAGCGCGCTCGTCAAGACCTGCACCTGCATGGCCGACCCCTCCACCATGCACCGCCGCGCCAGGGAGATGCGGGACTTCATCTACCGCGTCGAGGCCTCCACGTCCAGCGCCGACGACCCGGACCCATCCTGCTCCTCCTCGTCGGCGATGATGACGCCCGCGGGACCCGAGGCCGGCGGCGGCATGAACTACTGCCTGATCGCGAGCAAGCAGATGGTGGGCATCTTCCTGTCGGTGTGGGTGCGGCGGGAGCTGGTGCAGAACATCGGCCACCTCCGGGTGGACTCCGTGGGGCGCGGCATCATGGGCCGCCTCGGCAACAAGGGCTGCATCGCCATGAGCATGACGCTGCACCAGACCAGCGTGTGCTTCGTGTGCAGCCACCTGGCCTCCGGCGAGAAGGACGGCGACGAGGTCCGCCGCAACTCCGACGTCGCCGAGATCCTCAAGAGCACCCAGTTCCCCCGCATCTGCAAGGTCCCCGGCCAGCGCATCCCCGAGAAGATCATCGACCACGAGTAAGCCAAGCCCATCACCCACCCACACAACAAAATGAAACAAAATCATAGGCTCTGTTTGTGCTTGCTGATGTTGATTTCATCTGTAAAAACCCAGCCGGATCATATGGCTCGGGGACCTGAACTACCGGGTGGCGCTCAGCTACGACGAGACCAGGGTGCTGCTGGAGCAGAACGACTGGGACACCCTGCTGGAGAACGATCAGGTACCAAAATGGTGAACTGCATTTTTCAGAATTTTCAGATATGCTACAGTGGCAGCAGCAGCCAAAACCAAGCAAAGTTCTGCTGGCTGACCAAGAAACCTGTTTATCCATGGACAGCTGATGATCGAGAGGCAAGCAGGACGGGTGTTCAAGGGGTGGAAGGAGGGCAAGATCTACTTCGCGCCGACGTACAAGTACAAGCTCAACTCCGACACCTATGCCGGCGAGACGACCAAATCCAAGAGGAAAAGGAGAACACCCTCATGGTAGTTACCAGCAGAAGAAAGAACTGTCGCTGGACCTGAACCATGGAGGTTTCAGGTCTTTGCCAAACTCTGACGTAAGGTTTACCTTTACCTCCATGTCGATGCAGGTGCGACCGGATACTGTGGCACGGCAAGGGGATAGAGCAGCTGCAGTACATCAGGGGGGAGCACCGGTTCTCCGACCACCGGCCCGTCTGCAGCGTCTTCGTGGTCGAGGCCGACGCCAACAACGGGAGCAGGATCAGGAAGGGCTACTCCACCCTGGACTCCAGGGTTCATTGCGAGTCGCCGTTGCCGATACCGCAGAGACACAGCTTCTATGACTTTTGACCTGTTATAGTGATCCTCTTTTGTCTATACTTCTTCTATAGGTTACAAGGATCAGAAATGTCTAGTGAGAGGGGGGGCTGAAGGTTTTTCAACTTTCATGCCTAGCACTTTTTCTTGCTGACTGAAATGTAAATGGTGGCTTCTAGCAGATATACAAGTTGTTGCCAACTCCTTGAGCTTTGACACTAGCTAGTACTCCTTGAGGAGTAAATAACAGTAGAAATTACAAGTAGTATTTTTCAGTCAAAGGTTGAATAAGAAGACAGAAGTCCGGTCAATGCGAAGTAGACATCAACTTTGATGTGCAAAAGTTAAGAAATGGCGGAAAGGTGATATTCAGATTTACCGAAAAAGGAGAGCAGGATATAGCATGCATTCCAATAGATTCCAAAGAGCAATAGGAATACAAAAGCTGAGGGTAGCAAAGTATTTTATCATTGTTACCGTTTGATTGGTTCATTTGTTGCCAAAAGGTTCTTCGAACAAGGTCACAAGGGGGGCGACTACAAAATAAGTCAGGCAACACTCCCCCCTTGTGTGTTAAAAGGGTTGTTATCACTTTTAATGTTCATCTGTTGGTGGGAATTCACTGTGGTGGGAGCTCATATCAAGATTGGAATGTACTTCTCGTGCTGATAGCTTCACGGATCAGATGAACTGCCGCTTTTGCCTGCTGATGCAATACCTTCCCCTCGCGAGCTTGTCGATTTTACAGTGCTTGATTCGGTCTCTGTTTCTTCTTTCTTTTCAGACCCAGTCTCTGTTTCTCCCTTCTTTTCAGAAACAGTCGCAGTTTCTTCCTCCTTTACAGATTCAGTCGCAGTTTCTCCCCTCTTCTCAGATGAAGTCTCGGTCTCTTCCCTCTCCTCAGATGCAGCCTCGGTATCTTCCTTCTCCGATGCAGTGTCTGTTTCTCCACTCTTTTCAGATGCAGCTTCTGTTTCCCCAATCATGTCAGATGGAGTCTCTTCAGTCTTCAAACCCGAGTCACATTGTTGAGACCCGTGGTTCTTCATGCGATATGGCTCTGCAGCAAGAGAAGAGTTCTCGGGGCTCCAGAATAATGGCATCTTTTTATCATCTTCTCTCATCCTTGCAGCATAATCATTTATGTTAAAAGTGACCGGGCTTCTACCGCCAAATGCGCATTCTAACTCGTCCAGGTTGAAAAGGTCTTCCATTATCTTGTCAGTTTCAGGTCTATCCGAGTACACAAATTTGACCTTATTTTTCGTTTTTGGCTCAAGAAGGGGACTTGCCATCTGCATTCAGATGTAGTACTTAGTTCCGGAAACAGGTCCTATAGTTATAAAACACTGGATGCTTCATTTAATTTTTATATGATAATATCCTATAACTGTTACTCATTGACAGAAACTCCACAAGACGAAAAAAGAACATGAAGAAACAAATACGAGGTGTTTCGAATTTAAGAAGAAAATTATAAGTACATAACCCACCGTGACATCTTATATTGGAAGTCTACAAGCAAAAGAGGAGAACAAAGATATGCTTAGGTACTAGATATGGAGCACATCATCCCTATGCTTCTGATTAAGTAACGCTGCATGTGACATTGAGGTAGATTATGATAACCCAGCTTTTGCCTATTTTTCCGTTTGGCTAACCAACATTTTTCTGCTTTCATGTGTTTTTTTGTGGATTATAAAATAAGGTTAAATAGATAAAAATACCAGATTATTTTCTATTAACTCTGTGTATTTTTCCGTTTCGCTAACCAACACAGTTCAGCAACCGCAAACTGCGCCTAAATAGATAAAAATAAGATGGTTAAAGCTTTTACAAATCATACCTTCCAAAAAGACTCAAAAAACTTGGGAGCATTATAAAGAATTGCCACACCCAATCTTTCAGGATAATGACCTTGTAGAACATCTGCTGTCAACTTTGTCACTAGAAGTGACACATTAGGCAAGCTGAAGCCAGCAAAATCAATCAGCCAAACCATCTGATCCTGTCCAGCTGGAAGATTTAGAATTGCATTCTCCATACAGTATACCAAATACCGGATCTGCCCTTTGGACTTCTTGGTATTCTGAAAACGAGTCACCAAAATTAGAACGACAAAATGACACAATCTAATGTGCATACATATGCACATTTTGATACAATAAGAAAAAAAGAGCATCATTAAACCTGGCATCCAGGTCTCATGACAAGAATACTCCGTCCACTTTTGTCAAAATAATCACTTCGGTAAATTTTTCCAGTCATGGCTTCACTCGATATCTCGTCCTATATCACGAAATTTAAATTAATAATGTGTATCAAATACTATGCCATCAGACCTACTACAATAATGCATCAACTATTCGGCTGTTTCACAAAGCATACTACAAAGATCCAAAATGGTATAAGGCGAATCACTTGTACCACATGGATACATGACATGCTATTTCTTTCGAGAAATATAGGTTTGCTTAAGTCAAAAGGTGGGGACGGCTCACCCAACGGATCTCATCTGGCTTATACTCAGAACGCCATTTCAAGGTTTTTGTAAGCATTTTGGTAGCCTTCCTCACGTCCCAGTTTCTTGCTATCAGGTACCTTGCAATTGAACCATCTGAGCAACACAGTGCAGATTTTCCAGATAGTTGTCCTAGAGCAGCTCTAACTTCACCAATCTAACAAGGAGGAATATAAATATGAGAAATAGAAACAACGGTATCCGCGCACAACAGGGTAAAGAATAATGAGTTGCATCTAAGCAAAATAGGTGATACTGGATCACCTTGGACAGCTGCTGCTCATATAATGCTGCTTCTTTCGCATGGCCATTATTTGCACCACTCCCTGAGCTCATAATTCTGTTTTTCTATTCCCTATCATAAAACAACACAAATCGCTTGTAAGAACTGTAAACTGAGTTGCATCGAGTTAGACCAAAGAGAATGCTTGTATTTAGATGATATGAGAGATGGTATGATGAAACAAAAAAATTCTAGCAGATATGCACAACATAAGTGATCACAATTATGCTTAAAGATTGCACTTATGCTAGTTTGCACCCCATTTTTTCCGCAAAAAAAAAATTTTGCACCCCATTTGCAATGACAAACTCATTAACATGCATATATATTCCCCACCACTCACACACCCACCCAAAAAGTACAATTCAATGAATTCATACAGTCTAATCTCGCTGGTAATTATAGCAGATGATATTTAGGAGCTAGCTAAGAAACTTATGGAGGGCCATGCAGCAGGAGGTGTCTTGTATTCTTGAGTGTGCCTTACCCAACAATTGAGAAGATGGTAGTAAGGATTGGGTGAAGTGAAAGTGAAAGAGGGAAATAGAGCATTCTGTTGGTGATCTCTATGAAGCATAAGAGTTCATCGACGCCAACCAATTCAATTTTTTCTCAATTTATACGGTTCAATAGTCTGTAAAAGTAGACCAGTAACTGAAAGAATGAGAAAGTTACTGAGGCTGGAGCATGTTTTCTTGTGTATAAAATCACCTACTCCTGTAGTATGGAGCAATATTTGTGTGCATAATTAAACCTACACAGATCGTCTTCACCTTCTACTTGTGTGCTGATCCAACCCGATGACCAAGGAGTACTAGAATACAGAAAAACATAATGGACAAGGATACAATGTTCACATCAGCCATCACTAGGAGATCTTGAAGTTGCTGTCGTGTCACCTATGAACATTATCCAGTTAGTTATCCCGCAGGAGGCAGCAGAACAGTCCAGTAGCAAACCAGACTCCCAAATTCCCACTGCCGGCAAACAAAACTACGAGTAGCTAGCAAGGAACCACTCCGGAACGGCAAAATTCAGAGTATCAACTGAACAGGCTTATGCCCCAAAAAGGAAACAAATCAACAGGCAACCTCGACCCTCACGAAGAACCATCCAGATCCCCTCAACAATCCAGCTAAACCATTTA
>NC_041391.1:582631082-582658897 GCF_002162155.2 Triticum dicoccoides | reverse complement strand
AACCCCAGTTCCTGCCTGCTCGGGACGGCGGCCGCCGCAAGAACCAAGGAACGCCGTCGAAATGGCACCGCCCCAAGACGGCGGGGTTAGCTCCCCCGGAAACGCCGCCGCGGGCAGGAATGCAAGATCCCACCCAGCCTACGCCTGGCCTCGAGCTAATAAGCCACGCGCGCCAGGAGATCCCACCAAACCGAGAGCTTTCCAGCACATGCAGCAAATCGTCCGTCCGTCCAAAAGGGACAGGCAATCTTTCTTCCGGAAGAAAAAAAGTGCTAAAAGCGAAACTGGTGCTCAGTCGAAGCTGCCCGCGAGGTTCTGGGCGCTCACCTCGGCGACGGCGACGGCGAGGCGGGGAAGGCGGAGCGCGCGAGGGTCGGCCGGGTCGTCCTCTCCTCTCCTCTCCCACCACGCCTGGGAAGCGAGGACGCGAGTGGGACTAGTAGTAGAGTACTGTACTTGTTTGGTGAAAGTCGAATCTGCTTCCCATCGATATGTTCGGGAGATGGAATAAATCGGACGGCCCCCGCCCGGCCCGATCCCCTCGCGTCGGGCCATCGGACGGCCGGGCCCGCCCCTCGTGCTGGGCGGTGAACGGGACAGGCGGAAACGGAAAACTATTGGGATTGTCGGGAGGCCGTGAGCTGTTTTTCCGTGTTGTTTACTGTACTTGTTTGGCGCTGCGATCAGGGAATCGGATCGGATTGGGCGGTTAAGCGTCGAGGATAATGATATGAGAACGTGCTGTCATGGTCCATTTTTCTTGGAGGCAGTAGTAGAAATGTGCGGTCTACTCTACCAAGAATATTGTTGGTTTAGCAACGGGGATAAATATTGGAGTTACCCTAAGTTTCATGTTTGTGACATTATCTACCTTACTATTCAGCAGCTTTTTTTCAATTTTTATTATTCAATTTCGTTCATGCAAACTGTTGCAATTTTTATTCTAATTTTTTTATTATTGTGTTATGACTAGTCGGCCCACATGTAAGTGTTGACTTGGATGCCATGTGGGTTGGTTAATTTGGCCAACCCGTTTTCTTTCGGTGCATCTGGTTTTTCTTTTTAGTTGTTTCAGCGAGTACTGTTGTTGTTGGTTGCCTCTCCCTCGCCTGCACGGGGCCATCCATCCGCACGCTGGAGTAGCGGCGTTGCTGGTGCAGTAAGCCCATGTTCACGGGATGGACAGGAAGCGGGGATACGCCGAGTGTGTGTTCGGCTCGGGAGTGATAGAAGACAAGACAGGGAGACGGAAGAGGTGAAACAGGAATAGAGGCACACCACGAACATGCCAGGACGCTCTACCGAGCTAGGGGAGCTCAAAAGCAATGACACCATTGTCAATGGAGGATACCGAAGCTGACGCTTGTGGGGTCGCAGCTTGAGGATGAAGGGCTGCCCGGGAACAGCTACAAGAGCTTCATCACAACACCATAAGTCGATAAGGGGAGAACAAAGAGCGGGGACGTGACTGTAGCGACAGATCAATTGTGGTCCCGACAGGACCAGAGACGAGGAAGGAAAAATGGGTGATGGTGATACATGGCTTCCCGAGTCGATTCCTCCGAAGGAGTTGCTCCGCTGGCCAAGATGAAATTGCGTGGTGAGGCATTGACATTAGCCGTGTGTTCTAAGGCATGGACAGTGGGTGCCATGCTCGGGGCTCTAATTGTTGTGGCCACATGAAAAGTTGGTACCGCTAGAACCGGAACCCAACAAGCATTTGAAGAAGTAAACCAGCCATTTGGCAGGCCAAGTCAACACTTACACGTGGGCCCAACCAATCAGAATGGCAAAAAAGGGTAGAAAGTGGCGGCTATTTGTTTAAATTCAGTAAAAAAATAAGTTAAATGGAGCACAATTTGAAATTTGGGGATAAAAATGGAATTTACTCCATATTAGCTAGCAAACAGGGCATTTTTTTTTACAAATGAAGCTCGTTTCTAACTTAGATTTGGCATCAACATCATCAAGGACAACGATTGTATATCTCCTTTACAATCTTATTATTATTACTAGTTTGTTAGCCCTTGTGGCTGTTTTTTTAAAGGTAATAGTATCTTAGATTTGTTAATTATCAAGAAAAACAAATTTACACTAAAAATCATGTCGATTATCTTTTTTCCTTCGATAGTACGCCGACCATTGGAGATTGAAAATTTCAATAAATTGACATCATAGGAAAAGGACACAAATCCAAATGATTAGAGAAAGAGGAGCGGACAAATCAAAAGAAGATGTTGAAGTCATCACACCAAAATACTGCACAAGCCCTTCATCCATGTCGGATTGAACGTCATCGATGTAGGAAGCTATCGAAAAGGCTTATCTCAATGTGCATCGCCGTCGCCATCTCGCCGATCCTATCAGAAAACCAAAACATAAAAAGAACACAAACCTAGTAAAACTGAAAAAAAAAGACGACTATCGAAAATGCTTTATTTCAATGCGCATCGCCGACGCCATCCCGTCGATGCTAACAGAAAATCAAAACCTAAAAAGAACACAAACCTAGTAATACTGACGAAAAAAACGAAAAAAGTCGACTCCAAACTCATCTTGTCGTCGATGAGACCGCCAGACGGGAGCGCGAGGAGGATCAAGGCGATGTCATGCAGAAGGCTTTGGTTCCGGCTAGGGTTGAAGGATGTGGGATGCATGTATAATTATTATATTTCTATGGGTACTCGTCTAGCCTTTGTCACTGGTTGGTTACTTGGTTTACAGGAACCATGAAATATTCTCCCACGTGACATGATTGAAGTATGCAAGTGGGCCTAGTTGGTTCGACTTGGACAAGAAAAATGTCCTTGGTACTCTAGGTGTACGTTATCCCTTTTAAAATTTTCAGAATAAACCGCCCTGCTTGACACGAAGCAGTACAGTTAGGTCCACGAGTATATAAATTGGGTTGTTCCGCAGTTATGCAAGCATGGTATGCTAAGCTAGCTGTCACGATACTGTAGATCCAGGGTGCATGATTCACGTTTGCCGGGAACACGTGGTTCGATCCGTCCGCGTGGATTTTAGCAGCCGGAAATGACGGTCTATTGGGCAGGACGTGACTTTTCTTTTGGAGCTGAACAGGACGTGACATGAGCAATGAGGTTTGTAGTTGTCTCGCTGGGGTGCTCCTTGTGGCTGTGTACAACAGTAATCGCAGAGAGCGATTTCTAATGGGCCGGCTAAGTCCAGTTTTTTTAAATGGTAGGATTGCTGCATTTATTAAGAAGTTTTTTTAATTAGCCAAAACCGAGCGAAAATCAGATTACCCGGTTAATTATGAAAAACCGAGCGAAAGTCATCACAACTGATGAGCGGCACACAAGACCCACTCACAGCACTATAAAGAGGGCATTGCCGAGATAACGCACATGCGTCATCGTCATCACTCCTTCTCTAGAGAATTTACCGTCATTGTCGGCCCAATCAGAACCATGGTACCATGGGGCGGCGGAACGGAAATCCCTATTGGACGCTCGGTGCGTCATAATTTCGAGCAAACACACAGGCATCGAGCAGGATCGAGTGCATTGGACCGGCCCAGTTACGTCATCTGTCACCTGTCATGTTGGTTTTAGGAACCTTCTAGCAGGTTCCTGTCTGGTTTTATCGGTTTTGGGAACCTTCCAGAAGTTTCTCTGAAGCGGGTTTTTTCCTGTTACTTCTTTATCTCTTTTTATTTTTAATTTTCCATTTTTCCCTTTTCCATTTCTCTTTTTATTTTCTTTCCTATGTAATTTTCTTTTTCAAGTTTTTTCCCTTTTCGACAAGTGGTCAGAAATTTTACAAATGTGCGCATTTTAAATTTTGTCCACAAATTCCGACATTGCTGGAGAATTTCAAAATATGTTCCCATTTACAAAATTTTATTCGCAAATTTTAAAAATGATTGTGTTTTGAAAATTTGTTTGCAAATTCAAAATATGTTCGGGAAATTTTGTTCAAGAATTTGAAAATTCTTCATATTTCGAAAATTCTTTCTAAAATTCACAAAAAAAGTCTAGGAATTTCAAATATGTTCGCATTCTTATTTTTGTCACAAATCTAAAAAATGTTTGGGAATTTCAAATAATGTTTCAGTTTTCAAGTCTTTTCATGTTTTCAAACAATTCCAAATTTGTTCACAAATTAAAAAAAACATGTTTTCAAAATTTGTTCGCAAATACAAAAAATGTTGATGATTTGGAAAAAAATGTTTGTTATTTTATAAAAATGTTTATGCTGCCAAGTATTTTCATGTTTTTCGAGAAAATCATGTTTCTAAAAAATGTTTGTAAATTCAAACAATATTTAATTATTTGATCTTGTTCATCTTTCTTCAAAAAATGTTGGTGTTGCAGAAAATATTTATTTTTTGAAAAAAAATCAAATTCGAAATTTAAAAATAAGTTGACATCTATCGCGTCTGATAGTTCATATAATCTCGGATGCCATCTTAGACATGAAGTCGCATGTAGTACGTACTAAGTTGTTGCAAGGTCTTTGGTTCGATCCCTTGTAGGCACTTAACTATTTTTGGAATTATCACATGTGTTCAGTCGTAGTTCACATTAAGCTGGGCCGCCCAGTCCGGCGACCCCCCCTGTGTGGCGCGCGTCTGTTGGACGCAATGCGCGTCACATAGGAGGTCCTCGGCGGAACATGGGGCTTGACAGTGGTTCCCGACGAGCAACGCATCATTAGTTCACCCTGGGAAGGATTACATGGCACCATGTTGGCACCCCAGCCACTACTCGGTTGGCGGGGCTCATGCTCGCCGCCAAGCGCTCTCCAAAGACTCGCCCGTGAAGCATGGTTTCCCGTGAAGTAGTTCCTTTATCGTGAAGGAACTAGAGAATCTGCATGTCAGAGGCATTTAATGCGCACCACCACGCTACAGTGACCGGCGTCCACTGCCAGGATGGGACTAAGGCACCGCTTGGAATGGGGTAATTTTATACGCGTGTATTTATTCTACAGGTGTAAGTTACAGGTCAACAGTTAAGATCAGCCTGAAATGAAAACGAACCGGAGGAGGTCCGTATCTTATACCGGCCAGAAAACGAGCAGAAACGCTAATCCAAACAGGGCCTAAGTGTGTCCATCTTTTGTCTTCGTGCACCGGCATGGCGCGTGGTCAGCTACAAGGGGCGGAGAGGCGCCACCAACCCAATGTGTGTCTACAGGGGCGTCTTGTAGCTACCTACCGATGTGGGCGTGGAGGCTATGCCCTGTCACGTCGGGCCGGTACGGACGAGCTTTCTCTCTCTGTTTGTGCCAGTTATGTGCAACCCCTCGTGGCGATAAGGGAAGGACCAGGGATAGTATAAATAGAGGACGACTACAACCTAGACAAGGGCTCGACTCTTTAGCACTCTACCTGTCTACCACTTACGTTGTACTCCCTCCGTTCCAAAATATAGCGCGCCCACGCTTTTCGAGGTTCAACTTTGACCATAAATTTAACCCACGAGACCGACTGCGGCGGGATCAAAAATTATATAATTAAAAACTTTTTTTGAATACGAATTCATTGGTATAATTTTTTCGCCCGCCGCAGTCGGTCTTGTTGATTAAATTAATGGTCAAAGTTGAAGCACGGAAACCGAGGACGCGCTATATTTTGGAACGGAGGGAGTAACAAAGATCATCTCGAACAAAGCAATACCATACATGACAAGAGTAGGGTGTTATATCATCTTGGTGTTGAAAATATTCCCTAGAGGCAATAATACCATATTATTATATTTTCGTGTTCATAATTAAGAATTTATATTTCATGCTATAACTACTATGATCCTGGAATATGTGATTCAGTGGAAAACCCATATGCACGTGAGAAATGATAAGCGGTAAAGAATAGGTTCCTAGTCTTGCCTCTAAGACTGGCTCAAGTGTTATTGGTGATCGTGTTTTCTGGATCTTAGGATATCGTTAAGTGTAACAATGGTCCTAAAACAACATTAAGAGTATGATGTTACACTACAAAAAAATACACTTCCGTGATGATATGTGTTTGTAACAGTAGGTCGCGTTTTTTGTCATGCAGGTACATCCATGACAAATTTATGACAGAATCAAGATAGTCATACCTGTGCTGTCGTAGAAGTGTTCCATGACATTACCAAAATTATCATCACGAAAGTGTCCACTTCCATGACGATAAATCGCGCGTCACAGAAGTGCTTTCGTCAAGGGTGACCGACACGTGACATCCACTATAATGGAACACCGTTAAGCTATCGGGTCGGGTTTTGGATCCGATAACCCGTTAACAGCCCCAACCAATGGGGATTTTCCACGTGTAACATCATCATTGGCTAGAGGAAACACGTGTCGGCTCATCGTTGGGACAAATGTCATCCACTCATTGGACATAAGGCGCCTATGATACGTCGACACGTGGCATGGCCCAACAAGTTTAAATGGGCCGGACCAACTAAAAGCCCACAAGATTTTGTGACCCTTAATGGGCCGGCCTAGTTAAAGGCCCACGAGATTTTACGGACTATAATGGGCTGGCCCAGCTAAAGGCCCACAAGATTTCGTGGGCCATAATAGGCCGGCCCAGGTAAAGGCCCACAAGATTTTTGTGTGGCATAATGGGTCGGCCCAGGTAAAGGCCCACAAAATTCTTGCGGATCATAATGGGCCGACCTAGCTAAAGGCCCACGAGATTGCGCCGACATTAATGGGCCGGCCCAGCTGTAGGCCCACAAGATTTTGAGGACCCTAGTAGGCCGGCCCATTAACTGGGTGCCATGTTTTGGGCCAAATGCCGGCCCATAATTGATCCGGTCCATTAATGGCCTGCCACGTTCCGGGCCTAATAATGGCCCATATAAGATCCGGCCCGTTAAAAGCCTCCCACTTTCTGGGCCAAATCACGGCCCAGATCAGGTCCGGCCCTTTAAGAGGCTTTGGGCTCAATTATGGCCCATATCATATTCGGCCCGTTGACTGGACGCTATGCTTTTGGGCCCACTTGCTAAAGGCCCATTTAGTAATTCAGCCTGATATTAGTTTCGGCTTATTAAGGGCCCATTTAACATTTCGGCCCTATATTAATTTCGGCCTGTTAAAAGCCCGTCATATAGTTGGGCCTAACTACGGCGCGGTTTGCATCCGGCCTGCTCGCAGCCGATATCTGATTGGGCTAAATAAGGACCGAGACAACTTTGGCCTGTTAAAAGCCCGTGAATTGATTCGCACAATCATGGACCAGGGTCCATTTCGGGCTGCCGCCGGCCCGTGAGCTATTCAACACGTTGCATGCCCAACCTACTTCTCAGCCTCCTAAAAGCCCATTGAGTTTTCTTGCGAAAAGAGGGCCGGGGGTTACTCGGCCTATTAAAGGCCCGAATCTACTAGTGGGCCAGTTTGACGGGGCCCATGATACGGATTATACATCGTGATTGCATGACGGCCTGATTATGTACCGTAATTTTATGGTTTGGCCGGTTTACTACGAAGACAGGACATATATACAGTAAAATAACTGCAGCATCGTGAATAAGAAAAAACCTAGACTATACAATAAAGAAATTACGGCATATTACATCCACAGGGCATCAAAGTTCATCACTATGATAATAAAGCACAAGCAGATAACAGATTTCATACACTGGGCATCAAAGATCGCCACCAGTGCAAATAAACATGCCGACAAAATAATATACAAAACCGACAACACTTCAATAGAGTTCAAGAAAGGTTAGCCCTGCTGGGGAGCTGCAGCGCAAGCAGATGAGCAAGATGATGAGACTACGCTTGTTCAACACTTATATCTTCCTCACTCTGAAAGATAAACAAGCAGACAGATGACGGGTTTCGCACATAAAAGTATCAGTGCTGACAATTCATCACATTTCTTACTGACGAATAAAGTGACATAGTTTAAAATTGCATTAACACAATATGGTAATTTTCAGGTCAAGACATGGCAGGAAATGACATTGTGAAGGAGTTGGCAGCTTCACGACACCACTGGATTACAGATCAAGAACTCATAAATATCAATGGTTAGTGTGCTGTCAATTTATCCCATTTCAGATTGGCAAATAAAGAGACAGTTTAAATAATAGTAGAATGATATGACATTGTTCATAGTTAAGACATTGCAGAATATGACATTGTGCTGTAGTGGGTAGGTTCACCACACCACTGGATTACGATGAAGAACAAAAGCATACATGCAGTGCAAAAGAAGATCACTTGCTCTGAATAGTTTAATTTACATGGTATGAAGAAGGAACTTGGTTGTACAACTGAAAACTTAAATTGAGAAGGACAAACTTTTGTTTATGAACTACATAATAAAATTTAAACATGCAATTTGATGCAAATACCAAAAATAAACAACTGTTGTAGTCATGCCTAACCAAATATACACAACAAAGTTTGAAGGCTTGAGAAGGACAAACTTATATTACTGGTGAAGACAGGCTCTATAAAGCTCTTGTCCATGCTGATGGGGGGCAGTCCAAGAAGTTTAGCACAGAATCTTCTTCATAAGCATTGCCTTTATTCTACATTTTGTTAAGAGTAAATATAGATGTGATAATATACGAAAAAATGGAGAATATTTAAGATAAGATGAAGAGTGATGCGACATAACCAAGTAGCTATAAATGTATGTGCAGCGATACAGGCAAAAGGCACAGCCAAGAGCAATGCACAGCTAAACTTCTTCAGTACCAACCTTATGGTAAGAGTAAATATAGATCTGATGTGTAGAAAATGGAGGGCAAAGGAAAATAAGCTGTAGAGTGATGGTACATGAACAACTTCATGTCAATATAAGTACACTGATAAAGGACATCATGTACTTGCAAGAACAATGCAGAGCTAAAAAAATTCATTGGCATTGGATATGTTCTACACTAATGTAACCATTCATACAGATCAGATAATTTGGAGCGAACAATTGATAAGCAAGCTATCATGCATACTGCTGTCACATAATGAACCAGGTATGTATGCAAGTACAGTGATACAGGACAATAGGTACTAACAAGAGCAAAGCAGCGGGCAGCATATTTGCGATATCCTATCGTTCTTTTCAAACCGGAATTCTTTTTCGAGCTGATTTCCTGTAAAAAAGATCCGTAAGGCACATGCAGAAAAGTAGAAGTTCAAATTGTCATGTGATTTCATAGACAGTACCTCATCCTGGGAACGAGACCAGTGCATAACAAGGTTTTTCCATTCAATGTCTTCTAAATTTAGCACAACAGACTTCACCGGAATTTCGTTTATAAACTTGCCATCAAAGTGTGATTTCCTCAGGTAACACCGATACTGCTGCAATGCTTCCTTGAAAAGCACAAGCAAGCTTTGCTCGTCATGACTATCCAGATTGACCCTCACCTAGTTACAACAATGTAATGTAAATCATTGATGTGTTCGATCAGCAGAAAATAGGAAAATAATAACCATGAATAATAGCACTTACACGTAAGTTGGACAGGAAGATGTGAAAATGGTGTTTGTCTTCACTATAATCTTCCCATGATGGGAATATATGCATGTAGTCCCTAACAACATTGAAAGCATTGTCTTTTAAACTGGGAATAAATGGAATGGGGTTCCAATCTGCAGGAATTGGCCGTCTCTGCAGTTGGGATAGGTCTTCGGCCGGTGGACTTGCTGTACTTTTTGCTGGAGTGGGATTTTTCTGTGGTACGGCTGGTGCTATGGCAAATGAAATCGATATACCTTTTGCTGGAGTGTAGGTCCTGTATGATGGGGCTAGTGGTGTGGCCAGTGAAGTATGGGTACAGTTTGCTGGAGTCAGTCCTATGTTTTGTGTCACTGGTTGTACAACCAATATAAGTGGGGCACTGTCTGATTTCTCCGGCACCACCATGTTTTCAAGGACTTTGCTAATGCTCCTTCAGGTTCGGAAATCACCCTCTTCCTTTTTGATGTCTGATGCACAAGAACAACATTTGAGTGGAAAAACATGGTATGACGACAGATGGAATATGTATTGATAATGGATGGGCATGGCATCTCGAGTTATATGATGAGTAAACTAAGCATATGGTGGTGTAACAAAGTAGAAGAAATGCAAGACAACATATGCAAGATACGCGCAATCAATAAAACCTTGCCAAATTAGAACAGGCACCTTGATGGGTGAACAGGACAGGCCATCTGCCTTTGACTCCTCGAGGTTAGAATAGTCATTAGGATGATATTCTGAACAAGAATCAACAGGTGGGGAGCGTACGAGTTTCATTGCTTCCAGAATGGCACTCAATGCCTTGGTGCCAATTTTGTAAGTCATTGCAGTGTTCCACAATATTCTTCTGATGCGCGGATTCTGATATTCACTGTAATTGCGTATAATATCTGAGAACCATGAAAACATAAATAGTTGTGAGATTATATTTGTAATGCAGATGATATTCTAATATAGGTGCGCCCCTGTAAACACTTATGTGCTATCACTGGATTCTGATGAGAGAGCTCATGTGTGCTGTAATATCATGCGTGCATTTATATAATCTGGCACAAGTACACAAAAAAATAGGCTCCAGAAGTAAGGATAGCTGGCAGATGATAGGTTCATAATATACTGTATAGAGAGTTTATTGCCAAACCATGATAACAAGAGCACACAGCAACTAGGCAGATCATAGTATACATAACAGGGGTACACCATAACCACGATATATAAATCGGGAAAGTGGAACTGGCTTGAAAGTACGGTGTTGTATTGCCGCTAGTAATTGAAAGCCTATCGATCACGTACAGGCCAGCACTATCAAACATGGTAAAGAAGAGCAAGCAGATTTTGGATAATAAAATGTTGGTTGCGCAGTGCCCACACATGATGAACCAGAGCGCATTAAGAATGCAACTCCCAGCTGTCTCTCAACCATTTCAGGCGGTTGGATGAAGATCCTACGTCTCCTAACCCTTCTTCTTCCTCGTCTCTGATTCTTCCCATACAGAACACTGCACGGGCCACCGGCCGGACCACCGGCCCCCACCGCCTGTGTTCCTCCGCCACCCCCACCCCCACCCGCGTCGAGTTTTCTTCGTTTGGCGAGGCCCCACAACCACCCGAGCCCCTTGGATCGCACCGGCAAACTCCGGCGAGCTATGAAAAATTGACTGACCCAATTTTGAAATTTAGTCTACTTTGATTTAACTAGTGTGGAATATAAAAGGGGAAAACCATAAGCATTGGGAGTATAGTGTTGAGCGTGCCATGACGGATCTGAAGGTGCAAACCGGACAAAGGCAACTTCGCAACCAAGACAAGAAATCAGAGTAAAGCAGTGGCGATCTATTTTCTTGCTACGATAAATAAGTTGAGAAGATACGAAAGAGTACTGCCTCTGGTGCGGTGCCATGTATGCATCTGCTGAGAATTTGATGGTGCTGCGGTAGCGGTGGCTGTCGGCAGCGTGGAAGCAGATATAGGAGGGTAGACGGTGGCGGCGGGGCGCGGTGGACAAGACAGTTGTAGGAGCGGCACCGGCAAGGTGGACGACGACGGGGATGAAGCGAGAGGACGGGATGCAAGGATCCCGGTCCGAAGGCGTGGATGAGAGAGGTCGATCTCTTGTAATGGACAACGGCGTCGGGGTATCATCTCCAGCATGGTGGAGGAGGACGACGGTGGATGGGGTGGCGGATGGCGGGGGACGGAGGAGGGTGGGGTGGAGAGGGTGTTTTGGCGCCCACGGAGTACGAATGGGGAAAAGGGAGGTAGAGAGGAAGGGGGAAACCATGTATTCAGGGTGCTCTTGTCTCAAATGCGAGGAAATTTACAAACTTAGCCCCCATTTCGAATTTCTACTACATCACAGCAACATTAGTTGGTTGGGGATAGGACGGTAATCTCGCATACACCGAATATTTGCCGATGAGAGTTTGTTTTTGGCACCCACCGTGTATGAATATGAATCGGGGAGGGAGTCTATTTCGGCCGAGGGCACACTATGTTTTGACGCCCACCGTGTATGAATCCGGGTGAGAGGCGGTTACGTCATGTTTGGGTGAAATTACAAACCTACCCCTATGGAAACCTATAGATATCCAGCAGATAGCCTTTGCGTGGCAGGGATAGGCAGTAGTGATTTCCATCTCGCAGATTTTGGTTTCGGGCGGTTACTGCGACCCCGCTTCGTTCAAATTTTGCACAGTGCACGTTTACCGTGCCAACTCAATTCGAATCCCATTTGTATTTTACTATTTTTTTTCCGGGCGGGATCCATTTTCAATTGGAATTACATTCTATATACATCATTTTTTTATATATACTTTCAAAAGCACAACACCATTTATACATAAATATGGTTTACAAATGGCATGATCTCAGATTCATAAGGTTGTATCCATCAATTTGGATTTTTAAATATTTGAAACCACTTTATGTTGAAATCAAATGTATGCATTCCTCGCTAACTGTCTCCAGTTAATGTGTGTTTCATGCGGTTTTTTTAACTTCTCAAACATGTATAATGTGTTTCACACACGCAACATATATTGTAATCCCGTTTAGACATTAATTGCATATAAACCATGCATTGTTTGTAATTGAAGAATCTATGGATCACCAATATTGATAAACTATATAACATTACACGTGTGCCCAAATTCAAATGAATATGCATGTTTGATACACCAATTTGCGTTATGATATTATTGATGTCGTGATCTCCAGTTTAAATATTTGAATCCCCTTTAATTCAGATATTCGTCTTATATAGCCATCACTCATGCTTATATAGGACTATCTCTCTGGACCTATACCCGTTCATCGTCTCTCAGGCATCTCTCGTGCTACTTGTATGTCGACAATGATCTTTTATCTTTGTAACACACTGACGGTACTCTCTCCCTCGACCTTCATCACTCTATCTCTCTCTAAGTATATCTCGCTCCCTGCTATGTGTCTCTAGCTATGATTCTCCATGTGGAATCTCTTTCTCTCACATAAACACAAAACTTTGTCTCCGGGGGTCACATTTCTCTCAACTATTACCATGTGTGCCACTCGCACACCCCTCATACAGAGATGTCTTTCGCTCCTTAGATATGAGAACCTACGACTCTTCCTCTTCAATATCTCTTTCTCACACACAAACACAAACTCTGTCTCCCAGGGTCTCATATTTCTCCATTGTTCTCTTGTATGTCGCTCAAACACAC
Organism: Triticum dicoccoides; assembly: GCF_002162155.2. Classification (NCBI taxonomy): domain Eukaryota; kingdom Viridiplantae; phylum Streptophyta; class Magnoliopsida; order Poales; family Poaceae; genus Triticum; species Triticum dicoccoides. Next base: position 582,645,748 of record NC_041391.1, on the reverse strand, counting down.
CCTCTCTCCCCAGAGATATCTTGCGTTCCCTCATATGTCTTTCTAGCTATCACTCTCATTGTGAAATATCTTTCTCTCTCGCAGACACAAAACTCCGTCTATCTGGATCTCATTTATCTCTGATATCTGTTTGTATGTGACTCACATGCACCCTCTCTCTATCTCTCTCACACCCACACACATAACCCAGCCTTCTGATCCACTCGACTCCTATCTCCAGCGCACACTAGCTAGCATCTTTATCTTTCTGTTTATCTGTTTCTCCATCAACCTTCTTTCTCGCCCTCACTCTTGATTCCTATCACGCACACTACATATGTTTATCTCTACATGCAGTCAAGTGCCCTCTCACACACATATATAACTTCACCCTTTGAACCACCCGACGGTCATCTCTGACACCCAAACTACCGGATGTCTCTCTAGCTAGCATCTCCATCTCTGTATCTATCTGTAGTTTCTCCGTCAACATTTCTTTCTCGTACGGAGTCTTGCTTCCTATCACCCACACTATATATGTCTATCCATACATATGCATTTATAGGTTGATCTCTTTTTCACAATTGTTGCGCCTCACCCCCTCTGCTTGCCATAGATGCATGCTCCAGCCCACGCCATTATCTCTTAAAGACAAAAACACATGCTCAATTGTCGGGCCTTCTTCCCTGCATTCTCACATGCATGCATATTGTCATACCGATCCGCCTCTCCCATGTCGTTGATCTTAGGACTTATGTCTTCTTTCTTTTATCTCGATCATGCGCGCGCGCACACACACACATCCCACGTATACATGTATACCTCTCACACATGCACGTTCAAGGTCTCTATGTCTCCATACGTAGTTAATTACCCTCAATCCTAACGCCACATCGAATCATTCTCCTCTTTTGTGCACATAACTTCCGCCTGGATGGGCAAAACACACACTCACACTTAACAATCTCCTTCTAGCTACCCCCCTCCCCCGCGCCTCTCACTCTTCCCCTACATCCCCGAAACCAATAAGACCATCCCTTTGTTTAATTCCCGCCTACATGCACCATCGATATATAGTAGTCTTCCTTGGTGTCTCTCGAACAAACACGTTCTCTCGATGTCGACTCCTCTCACGCGCACACACCTTCTCTTCCCTCCCTACGGGCATTTTCTCTCTCGCACCCCATCGTCGGTGGCCTTTGCCATACACATCACCTCTCTATGATGAAGCCATGCACACTTAAATTACATCCGCCACAGGGGACCCCGCGACACACACACACACACACGCACGCACGCACGCGTGCGCACGCACGCACGCACGCACACACACACTAAGACTCCATCTCTCTCTCTCTCTCTCACACACACACACAAACACACACACACACGCACGCCCCCCACACACTTAGACTCCATCTCTCTCTCTCTCACACACACAAACTAAGACTCCATCTCTCTCTCTCTCTCTCTCACACACACACACACACACACACACACCCCACTCACACACTAAGACTTCATCTCACACACACATGCTCTAGGCGGAGCATTTGTTCCTACCACCCTTCATCCAACCTTACCCGTATGATAAACAATCACCTTTATTTACTTGCATAACATGGACGGATTCCACTTTACTTTAGTAGTCAGGAAACTTATCATCTGTATCCTTATAAAAAAACGAGTTGGCGATGATGGTGTGCCTGCCATCTTGTAATACAGACCGTATGATCTATATCTGACGGATAGGAAGGAAACTACGATAATTTTACAAAATATACCCGCACCTCTCTCCGCATCATTATCTCCCGCAACCTCATTGCTCAGCAATTAAAAAAGGAATAAGTCTCTGGAACAATCTAGCATGCATGGTGGCTGCTATCGCCTGCCGGCGCCATCCATCCCCATGTCGCCGCCCATTCCGACCACCAGTCACCACCATGCTCCACTCCTCCTCGCCTTATCTCTCATCTTTTATTTTTTCAATGACATTCTCGAGATACCAGTTTCCCGATAAAATTCTTGAGATATCATTAGTTTTAACACATGGTATTACTCCTGCATGGGTCAATCACAATAGGTGTTTTGTAAAAAAATGCATATTGATGTTCCGTGCAATGCACGAGAATCTTGCTTGCAATTATATAACGCAAATCACGAGCAGGAAGTGACATTTTTTTGACACAACCACGTTAACATGGCCACGTAAATCACGAGCAGGAAGGAGAAGGGAAGCAGGCTGTGGAGTAACGTTTTTACCACAATTTCTTAGGAAACTAAGTGCAATAATTGAGTAGTTTTGCAAACTACCATTACTACTACACCTGAAACGGTTCAAAACCTATACTCCCTTGCCAGCGCGCGCTTCCCGTGTGAAACGGTCAGCGTCGCCCTGGAGCGTCAGTGCCGCATTAATGCCCGGCCAGAGCGGAGGCGACCTCTCACTAGCACTGGCTTTGAAGTGGCGCGACGGCCGAGAGAGCGCCGCTTCCCGGTGCACGCGACTGCTCCGCGTCGAGACTGGCCATAGGCCCTCTTTGGATCCATGGGTCAGAGTTAGTTTGAGCTAGTTGGGGCTCAAATAGCCCTAAAGTATCCAAGCATGAGGGTTTAAATTGGAGCAAGTTGCACCGAGCCCACCAAAAAAAACTATCCCACCCAAGAGGTGCTAACTAGAGATAGTTCTCATTGGGACCACTGAAAAATCACTTTTCTCTCTCCATGAAGTGCATATATTGTCAATCTAACCCTGTCACCCAAACACCTCTTTGGCTACAGTTAGTTCAGGGTTAGTCATGAGTTAGTCTAACCTCTAGCTAAGTTAGAGTATCAAACATGAGCAGTATAGGACATGCAAGTTGCTCAAAGTATACAGGCAAATTCGTACGTGAAAGGATTTTTTTCTTTTTGAAAACGGAACGTGAAAGGAATTTTTTTAGAATGCTCTTGGCATGTCCCTAACATGTGATAGTTAACCGACCTCAATAGACGGCAGAAACGCCAGCCTGCCACACTTTGATAGAGACGAGGAGGGAGAAGCGATACAGGCTGCTGGATTACTAGAGATAGGTGTCGCACGGAAGCCAAGAAATATGGTGATAGAGTGGGTTAGCCATGTACTAGTATGATGTAACTACACTGGGCTGCCGTGTTTCGTACTCTTCCAGTCCACTTTGGAGATGATTGGTTAATTTTATATCGCTGAATAATATTAAATATTATGAGTGCAGACGCTCCACCACGAGGTTCCTTGCTCCTTCTCGGTCGTCTGAAATCTATGTTCTTCCACTCTATTTTTTTACGTGAGCTTTGTTCATCCTTTTGCCAACACGCGAGACATCTAGCATCAAGGCGCACGTGTTATGCAACGATCGTTCCATCTATATGAAGAACACGTGGCACTGGAACTACGAGACGGACATGTACCCAGGAGTGGACGTACGAACCTGAGTAATGTAGCACAGTAAGTGAAGTAGAAAGGCACAAATGGTATGAACATGCGTGGCATACATGGTGTGTTTGGTTGCGTTCTCGTCTCAGCATAGTTGTTCCCTCTTCATGCATGCTCAACTCAACACCCCTCTTCATGCATGCTCTCTTCATGCATGCTTCTAGTGTATTTGTGCTAAACTAGTGTGGACTCATGCACCCTCTATACACTCTACCAAACACCCAAAAGTAGGTCGAGAAGGGAACTCTTGGGCGGCATTTGTCTCTTACTACGTACTACCACTAAATGTTGTACGTGCAATGCACGGTGATGTTATGGAGTACGTGCCTAAGTACTCTACTACTACTATATTAGTTGGAGGCACATATTAACTTTTATATTTGTTTACGTGTATGCCCCAAGACCTTGCAACTAGACGTGTCTTTCTCTCCAGATCGCACTTTGTATTGTTCATACCACTAAGTACTACTACGTGTGGTCTCCGACCCAGAAGTGGAAGAAGTGGAGACGCTCTACCATGCTGTTTTTTTTACGCTAGGCTCTACCACGCTATTCATGTCCCACTCCTTTCGTTGACGTGTGGGACATCCAGCACGTGCCGTGTTTGGCACCCTTCGCCGTAAGAGTTGAAACGCTAGCATTCATCAGAAATAAAAAATAATTATAAATCAGCAGTGAAACTATTTTTTTTGCAAACTAATCAGCAGTGATACTATACCACGCGGTTTCCTTGCTCCTCGATATCAGAAAGAATACTTCCGTTCGCCAACATGTGGGACGTCGACCATCCTGGTCCACTTGCCATGCATGCAAAACTCCAAGGGAGAGTCAGCCAGGTCGTCGCTCCACATTAACAATGACTAATGAGCCGTCAAATCACAGGTCCACTTCCCACTTTGAAGTTGCTCGGACAAAGGAACCATCATGACTTCGTTTAATTCCGCTTCTTGAAGAAAACTACTATACTAGCAGTACTGCTAGCTACAGTATTTACTCCAACAGAGGCCTCCTTTCGTTCATAGGATAGGAATATGAAAATCATAGGAAGTGAGATGACATGCATCTCAATTCCTATAGAGAAAGAGATGCCAATTGATGCATAGGATATGAATTTTTCCATTTAGTCTAGGCTAATGTACTGGTAATTTGCTCTAAAAACTATAGTAGTAACTAGTAGTACTGGTACATGCTCGTACTCAGACACAGACACACACACTAACTACTAGTACTACTACTTCTCACATGCTGGCCAGACGTCGTCGTTCTCCTTCCCGGCTTTGCCGGCGACACCCCACCATGCTTGGATCTCCGCTGACCTCTCCACAGCAGCGCGTGCGTCCTTTTCTTTCTTGCGGTGGCAGGCCTCTCTTTTCTTGAGTGCTTTCTGACTTTTCCGCTCCCTCTGTGCGGCTTTGGCCGCCTCTTGCTCTACCGCCCATTCGGCCTTGGCATCTTCAAATTCCTCCCACATAGTTGTGAGGTCGCGAGCGGTGATGAACTCGACACGGCGGGATGCCATCACTTCCCTACCATTTTGTGTGCGTTCATGGGCGGCGAGGAACTCGGAGCGGCGGGATGCCATCGCCGCCTTACCGGTTAGTGTGCGGCGCGGTAGCATGAACGATGCTTGGTGAGAGCTCTGGGGTGGAGTGGCCGGACAACCGTATAGTGCATTGGTTTGTCAAGAGCTCAAGGACAGAAGACGAAGAAAATTAGGATTCCCCTTCAATCCTGGTCATTTATTGCCGAGTAAAATGCATTGGCGGTCATCGAACTTGTCTTGATAGCTCACTTTGATCATTGTATACGAGATATGGTGATTATATGGTCGCTGGCTCAGCGTATAGCTCCGTATTTGTATGGTTGACCAGTCAAACAGTCCGCATGCGCCTCATCAGCTCATGTTCTTTATCTATCTACGCGGGCCTACCTATGAATGGAGAAACAAATACTGTAAAAACCAAAATTATGCGTATGTGGGGAATCAAACCATGGACTCGTCACTGCAACGCACCCTCGTCAGCCAAATGAAAATGAAATACTTCGCGTCAGACACTCACGCTCATGCTGTCAAAGCATGCTAATGCATGCACGTCGCCCTCTAAATCAAAGTCCTGCTCATGGCGCTGAAGGAAATATGCCCTAGAGGCAATAATAAAGTTATTATTTATTTCCTTATAATCATGATAAATGTTTATTATTCATGCTAGAATTGTATTTTCCGGAAACATAATACATGTGTGAATACATAGACAAACAGAGTGTCACTAGTATGCCTCTACTTGACTAGCTCGTTAATCAAAGATGGTTATGTTTCCTAACCATGAACAATGAGTTGTTATTTGATTAACGAGGTCACATCATTAGTAGAATGATCTGATTGACATGACCCATTCCATTAGCTTAGCACCTGATCGTTTAGTATGTTGCTATTGCTTTCTTCATGACTTATACATGTTCCTACGACTATGAGATTATGCAACTCCCGTTTACCGGAGGAACACTTTGGGTACTACCAAACGTCACAACGTAAATGGGTGATTATAAAGGAGTACTACAGGTGTCTCCAATGGTCGATGTTGGGTTGGCGTATTTCGAGATTAGGATTTGTCACTCCTATTGTCGGAGAGGTATCTCTGGGCCCTCTCGGTAATACACATCACATAAGCCTTGCAAGCATTACAACTAATATGTTAGTTGTGAGATGATGTATTACGGAACGAGTAAAGAGACTTGCCGTTAACGAGATTGAACTAGGTATTGGATACCGACGATCGAATCTCGGGCAAGTAACATACCGATGACAAAGGGAACAACGTATGTTGTTATGCGGTCTGACCGATAAAGATCTTCGTAGAATATGTAGGAGCCAATATGGGCATCCAGGTCCCGCTATTGGTTATTGACCAGAGACATGTCTCGGTCATGTCTACATTGTTCTCGAACCCGTAGGGTCCGCACGCTTAAGGTTACGATGACAGTTATATTATGAGTTTATGCATTTTGATGTACCAAAGGTTGTTCGGAGTCCCGGATGTGATCACGGACATGACGAGGAGTCTCGAAATGGTCGAGAGTAAAGATTGATATATTGGAAGCCTATGTTTGGACATCGGAAGTGTTCCGGGTGAAATCGGGATTTTACCGGGTTACCGGGAGGTTACCGGAACCCCCCGGGAGCCATATGGGCCATCATGGGCCTTAGTGGAAAGGAGAAAGGGGCAGCCCAAGGTGGCTGCGCCTCTTTCCCCTCCCCTAGTCCTATTAGGACTAGGAGAAGGTGGCCGGCCCCCCTCTCTCCCTTCCCCTCCGAGGAATCCTAGTTGGACTAGGATTGGGGGGAGGAATCCTACTCCCAGAGGGAGTAGGACTCTCCTGCGCCTCCCTCTTTGGCCGGCCAGCCTCCCCTCCTCTCCTCCTTTATATACGGAGGCAGGGGCACCTCTAAACACACAAGTTGACACAAGTTGATCCACGTGATCGATTCCTTAGCCGTGTGCGGTGCCCCCTGCCACCATATTCCTCGATAATACTGTAGCGGAGTTTAGGCGAAGCCCTGCTGCTGTAATTCATCAAGATCATCACCACGCCGTCGTGCTGACGAAACTCTTCCCCGACACTTTGCTGGATCGGAGTCCGGGGATCGTCATCGAGCTGAACGTGTGCTCGAACTCGGAGGTGCCGTAGTTTCGGTGCTTGATCGGTTGGATCGTGAAGACGTACGACTACTTCCTCTACGTCGTGAAGTTCAAAGAATTTCAGAGTGAAGTTGAAAATCATCGTAACAAGAAAATAAAGTTTCTACGATCTGATCGTGGAGGAGAATATTTGAGTTACGAGTTTGGTGTACATTTGAAAAACTGTGGAATAGTTTCGCAACTCACGCCCCCCGGAACACCACAGCGTAATGGTGTGTCCGAACGTCGTAATCGTACTTTACTAGATATGGTGCGATCTATGATGTCTCTTACAGATTTACCGCTATCATTTTGGGGATATGCTTTAGAGATGGCCGCATTCACGTTAAATAGGGCACCATCAAAATCCGTTGAGACGACGCCTTATGAACTATGGTTTGGCAAGAAACCAAAGTTGTCGTTTCTTAAAGTTTGGGGCTGCGATGCTTATGTGAAAAAGCTTCAACCTGATAAGCTCGAACCCAAATCGGAGAAATGTGTATTCATAGGATACCCAAAGGAAACTGTTGGGTACACCTTCTATCACAGATCCGAAGGCAAAACATTTGTTGCTAAGAATGGATCATTTCTAGAGAAGGAGTTTCTCTCGAAAGAAGTGAGTGGGAGGAAAGTAGAACTTGACGAGGTAACTGTACCTGCTCCCTTACTGGAAAGTAGTTCATCACAGAAAACTGTTTCAGTGACACCTACACAAGTTAGTGAGGAAGCCAATGATAATGATCATGAAACTTCAGATCAAGATACTACTGAACTTCGTAGATCAACCAGAGTAAGATCCGCACCAGAGTGGTACGGTAATCCTGTTCTGGAGGTCATGCTACTAGATCATGATGAACCTACGAACTATGAAGAAGCGATGGTGAGCCCAGATTCCGCAAAGTGGCTAGAAGCCATGAAATCTGAGATGGGATCCATGTATGAGAACAAAGTATGGACTTTGGTTGACTTGCCCGATGATCGGCAAGCGATTGAGAATAAATGGATCTTTAAGAAGAAGACTGACGCTGATGGTAATGTTACTGTCTACAAAGCTCGACTTGTCGCAAAAGGTTTTCGGCAAGTTCAAGGAATTGACTACGATGAGACCTTCTCACCCGTAGCGATGCTTAAGTCCGTCCGAATCATGTTAGCAATTGCCGCATTTTATGATTATGAAATTTGGCAAATGGATGTCAAAACTGCATTCCTGAATGGATTCCTGGAAGGAGAGTTGTATATGATGCAACCAGAAGGTTTTGTCGATCCAAAGGGAGCTAACAAAGTGTGCAAGCTCCAGCGATCCATTTATGGACTGGTGCAAGCCTCTCGGAGTTGGAATAAACGTTTTGATAGTGTGATCAAAGCATTTGGTTTTATACAGACTTTTGGAGAAGCCTGTATTTACAAGAAAGTGAGTGGGAGCTCTGTAGCATTTCTGATATTATATGTGGATGACATATTACTGATTGGAAATGATATAGAATTTCTGGATAGCATAAAGGGATACTTGAATAAAAGTTTTTCAATGAAAGACCTCGGTGAAGCTGCTTACATATTAGGCATTAAGATCTATAGAAACAGATCAAGACGCTTAATTGGACTTTCACAAAGCACATACCTTGACAAAATTTTGAAGAAATTCAAAATGGATCAAGCAAAGAAAGGGTTCTTGCCTGTGTTACAAGGTGTGAAATTGAGTAAGACTCAATGCCCGACCACTGCAGAAGATAGAGAGAATATGAAAGATGTTCCCTATGCATCAGCCATAGGCTCTATCATGTATGCAATGCTGTGTACCAGACCTGATGTGTGCCTTGATATAAGTTTAGCAGGGAGGTACCAAAGTAATCCAGGAATGGATCACTGGACAGCGGTCAAGAACATCCTGAAATACCTGAAAAGGACTAAGGATATGTTTCTCGTATATGGAAGTGACAAAGAGCTCATCGTAAAAGGTTACGTTGATGCAAGCTTTGACACTGATCCGGACGATTCTAAATCGCAAACCGGATACGTGTTTACATTAAACGGTGGAGCTGTCAGTTGGTGCAGTTCTAAACAAAGCGTCGTAGCGGGATCTACATGTGAAGCGGAATACATAGCTGCTTCGGAAGCAGCAAATGAAGGAGTCTGGATGAAGGAGTTCATATCCGATCTAGGTGTCATACCTAGTGCATCGGGTCCAATGAAAATCTTTTGTGACAATACTGGTGCAATTGCCTTCGCAAAGGAATCCAGATTTCACAAAAGGACCAAACACATCAAGAGACGCTTCAACTCCATCCGGGATCTAGTCCAGGTGGGAGACATAGAGATTTGCAAGATACATACGGATCTGAATATTGCAGACCCGTTGACTAAGCCTCTTCCACGAGCAAAACATGATCAGCACCAAAGCTCCATGGGTGTTAGATTCATTACAGTGTAATCTAGATTATTGACTCTAGTGCAAGTGGGAGACTGAAGGAAATATGCCCTAGAGGCAATAATAAAGTTATTATTTATTTCCTTATAATCATGATAAATGTTTATTATTCATGCTAGAATTGTATTTTCCGGAAACATAATACATGTGTGAATACATAGACAAACAGAGTGTCACTAGTATGCCTCTACTTGACTAGCTCGTTAATCAAAGATGGTTATGTTTCCTAACCATGAACAATGAGTTGTTATTTGTTTAACGAGGTCACATCATTAGTAGAATGATCTGATTGACATGACCCATTCCATTAGCTTAGCACCTGATCGTTTAGTATGTTGCTATTGCTTTCTTCATGACTTATACATGTTCCTACGACTATGAGATTATGCAACTCCCGTTTACCGGAGGAACACTTTGGGTACTACCAAACGTCACAACGTAAATGGGTGATTATAAAGGAGTACTACAGGTGTCTCCAATGGTCGATGTTGGGTTGGCGTATTTCGAGATTAGGATTTGTCACTCCGATTGTCGGAGAGGTATCTCTGGGCCCTCTCGGTAATACACATCACATAAGCCTTGCAAGCATTACAACTAATATGTTAGTTGTGAGATGATGTATTACGGAACGAGTAAAGAGACTTGCCGTTAAACGAGATTGAACTAGGTATTGGATACCGACGATCGAATCTCGGGCAAGTAACATACCGATGACAAAGGGAACAACGTATGTTGTTATGCGGTCTGACCGATAAAGATCTTCGTAGAATATGTAGGAGCCAATATGGGCATCCAGGTCCCGCTATTGGTTATTGACCAGAGACATGTCTCGGTCATGTCTACATTGTTCTCGAACCCGTAGGGTCCGCACGCTTAAGGTTACGATGACAGTTATATTATGAGTTTATGCATTTTGATGTACCGAAGGTTGTTCGGAGTCCCGGATGTGATCACGGACATGACGAGGAGTCTCGAATTGGTCGAGACGTAAAGATTGATATATTGGAAGCCTATGTTTGGACATCGGAAGTGTTCCGGGTGAAATCGGGATTTTACCGGGTTACCGGGAGGTTACCGGAACCCCCCCGGGAGCCATATGGGCCATCATGGGCCTTAGTGGAAAGGAGAAAGGGGCAGCCCAAGGTGGCTGCGCCTCTTTCCCCTCCCCTAGTCCTATTAGGACTAGGAGAAGGTGGCCGGCCCCCCTCTCTCCCTTCCCCTCCGAGGAATCCTAGTTGGACTAGGATTGGGGGGAGGAATCCTACTCCCAGAGGGAGTAGGACTCTCCTGCGCCTCCCTCTTTGGCCGGCCAGCCTCCCCTCCTCTCCTCCTTTATATACGGAGGCAGGGGCACCTCTAAACACACAAGTTGACACAAGTTGATCCACGTGATCGATTCCTTAGCCGTGTGCGGTGCCCCCTGCCACCATATTCCTCGATAATACTGTAGCGGAGTTTAGGCGAAGCCCTGTTGCTGTAGTTCATCAAGATCGTCACCACGCCGTCGTGCTGACGAAACTCTTCCCCGACACTTTGCTGGATCGGAGTCCGGGAATCGTCATCGAGCTGAACGTGTGCTCGAACTCGGAGGTGCCGTAGTTTCGGTGCTTGATCGGTTGGATCGTGAAGACGTACGACTACTTCCTCTACGTCGTGTCATTGCTTCCGCAGTCGGTCTGCGTTGGGTACGTAGACAACACTCTCCTCTCGTTGCTATGCATCACATGATCCTGTGTGCGCGTAGGAAAATTTTTGAAATTACTACGAAACCCAACAGGCGCAACGCAAACGGCGAGCCCATCACCTGCGCGCCCCGGCGGTGCCTGACATTACTGTTTAGACGTTTGATGGAGGCCTACGCGAACGCCGAGCATGTATTCACCTGGCTCAACACCAACGGTCATACTCGGACCGCCTTGCTCATGTATATCGTCCATCACAACGACAATCTATAAAACAACCTAAGCTAGAGAGGGTACTATGGTAGTATGGTACGGAGTATGTACTATGTGAGCGACCGATCTTAGTGCCACTGCACACCGAAACCGCTTCCATCGCTAGCGCACGCTTCCTGCCTGAAACGGTCACCGTCTCTCTAGAATGTCAATGCCGCATTCACCGTACTTAACTGCAGGTGCAATTGGTGTGTCACTGACATGCGGGCCAGACGCCCGTTGGGCCCACATGTTAGTAACCCAAACGCATCTGCAGTTAAGTCACTGAAGCAGCGTCCGCATTCACGCCCGACGAACCTACTCCGGCGCCAGTTGTCCATCCTGCCGCGGCTCATTGCCATTCGCCCGCTATATTAACTTGAAGCCCAGCTCCCAGCCATAGCCAAAGACCCACACTTATTCTCCTCCGGTCCCTTCCTTCTGTCGGCACCACTTCAACCATGGCCTCCTGGCGCTCCGAAGCTCTCTTGGACGTACTGTCGTAGGAGCAGACGAGGGACATCGGCGGCTCCACTCCGGGCGCGCTCCAAAGCTCTCTTCGACATACTGTCGCAGGAGCAAACAAAGGAGATCGCCGGCACCCCCCGGGCTGCCCTCCGCCGCCATGACCACGAAGCCGACGCGCGTGCGCGGGTGCAGTGCGGCAGCGAGGAAGAGTAGTACATGGTAGGTCGCCGCTGCTCTGGTCCCGGGAAGGCCACCGCTACTCCACTCAGTCGACGCTAAGCTTGGTGGGGTAAACATCGGCGGCCGATTAGCCGCTTGACGACGACGTGGAGGAGGAAATCTTCATAACCTTGTGCTCTGGCCGGAGGAGGAGGTTATCGAGGCGGATGAGGAGGAGGCAAAGGCAATGGCCGACTTTCTCGGGTTCATGGCCGGACATGGTGGTCGGGCACCGGCAATCGTTTAGATTAGGTTTATAGTAGGTTTAGTACAGTTTGTGCAAAATATGTAATGAATTTCGTCCAGTTTGTAGGAAAAGTTTTCGAAATGTAATAAATTTCCTCCGGTTAATTTGAAATTTGCTTTGTTTGCACGAATTTCATCCGGTTAGTTCATATAGTTGTCGAAAGGTATGCGGGCAGCATCGGATGGCATCCATCAGTGTCCTTGGACAGATGCCGGTGTAAATTTGTGGGCCAGCGCTGGAGATGCCCTAACTATCATGCTATAATCGCTAACAATCCTCCATTATTTGGCAGGGAACAGTTATCCCTCGATCAAAATCAGACCCGCGGTGTTTCGCACTCCTCCCGCGTAAGAGTGTAAACTCTTGCTTACATAAAAATGGAGCAAGTGGATGGCACTGTAGCACGTCATATCACTCGAACTAGCCCGCCTAACGAGCGGGAAAGCACCACCATCGTCATTTTGTTCTGGATTTCTATCGATCGATCGCGCGAAAATGTTACGCTTCGCAAGTTCTAAAGGAAAAGGCGGCACACTTACGACTCGTACGCGTCGCAACCCCGACAGTCCGGCTCGCACGCCGCTCACCAGAGGGGACACACGTTGTCTTGCAATTTCACTGAAATGTGGGACCGTAATTGAATAAACCGTCGATTCCTCAAAAAAGAATAAACCGTCGATAGCCGAAATCTAATCGCTCGGTGGGCGTCGGTTGAGAAGAGAGAAACGGGGGAGGGAGAAGAGATCGCCCGCCCGCCGCGCACGGACTCTAAGAAATATATGGTGATAATGTGAGGTGGGCCATGCTGGAGTCCAGACCGCTTCCGGAGCCCGCTCTCACCGCCCTGGCCCCTCAAGACGCCAGCTGCCGCTGCATGCACAGCAAGTAGTCCCCGCTTATGTGGAGGAGAGAGAGGCATTGACAAAGTCAAGGAGTAACAGTGGAGACAATAGGTTTCATCAAAAATAAACAATGAATACTCGTTGCTCGTCCTCTATATCGGAAAGAATACTTTCATTCGCCGACATGTGGGACATCGACCATCCTGGTCCACCTGCCATGCACAAAATTATCCTGGTCTACCCCGGTCATATCGCAGGCCCAACCTTTCCCACTGTAAGTTGTTCGGACGAAGGAACCATCATGACTTCGTTGAATTCCGCTTCTTCAAGAAAACTTACTGTACCTGCAATACATCTACCACACGCGAAGACTGGACGACACTGTACCACATCATATCACTAAAACCCACTAGGCCAAACTAGCTCGCCTAGGTCATCTAGTTTGGAACGGAGGGAGTACGTCTCTGCACTACTATGATTTTGTGTTGCACGTTCTCTGTACTTTTGCTACGATTTTCCTACCCTATGAACCAAATGAGGCCTGAATGTATGTCGACTATTGTCCGATCGATCGCTAAGCCTACAATTTTAGGAGCTAGGGCTATTGGTCGATCGACGAGGGATAAGTATAAGCGTACCACAAGCTCATCAGCCCCAACGTTTCTCTTCGGTGAGTGTTTTGCAAGTACTATAGCTCGCACAGTAGCTAGCCTGCTAACACCAAGAATCATCAAACAAGCCCTGCTGATATGATAAACAGTTCAAACTTACATCTAAGCATGCCATATATTACATCAAAAGCTGGCGAGGATACATCTGTTTCCATAACTCGAAGAGGGTTCGCATGATTCATCGCATGATTCACTATCAAACAAAAGTAGCAAGATCCGCCCACACAAGACAGTGCACTAGCCCTAAGATGGTTTGATAACACGCATCGTTCTGGTAATTAAACACATGGCAATGTAGACTACCCTGAAGGATTAGCGCGACCAACTATTTCTTGTCATCGATCTCTCGGGCAATGACCACAGTACGGACAGCGGCATGGGAATCGATTTCTGGGGCGATGTCCACAGGACTGACCGCGACATCGGAATCGATCTCTAGGGTGATGTCCACAGGATGGACAGCGGCATCGGAATCGATCTCTGGGGCGATGCCAACAGGACGGGCCACGACATCGGAGAGGGGGTGGCGGTGGCCGCGAGGGAGCTCGTCGGTGGCGGCGGCTCCGTTCGGTCCGGGCGAGAGAGAGGGAGCAGAGGAGGATAGGGACGGAGGGAGAGACACGGGAGAGTAGGAGAGGGTCGAGGGGAGTGCGTGGCACCCTCAGGTGCCTCCAGCGGCGAGCAGGTAAGCAGGAGGTGGCCGGGGCTCTCGGGCGCGCGCGCCACGCCTCGGTCCTTCTGGCGAGGAGG